>NW_028126394.1:600000-1096907 GCF_965194825.1 Balaenoptera physalus | reverse complement strand
CTTTTTGGCCAAGGGCATCATTGTCAACGTTTTGGCGCTTTTCATGTGCTTTAAAGGCGATTCGAATCTACCTCCTGAAATCTGTTTCCTGCAATTCTGCCTTGATTTCAATTCCTCGTCTTTGCCTTCCCTCAATATATTTGTGGACGAGAGTTATCATTTATAACTCTGTAGGATTGTGAATTGCAGTGCCCTGAAGCTCCATTTTACAACTCGCTTTTTTGGGAGGTGGCCGCAAAAGCGCAGGATGGCTTCAGGCCCTGTTCTGGTTCCGGGGGGCAGGCTGAGCCTGTGGTTAATTCTTCTTCCTGATGGGAAAATAGAGTGACCTGTGCCTGTCCCAACACCAAGAGCTAGTCTCTCATTGGTTCCCCGTCTTCCCGTTCATCCTCAGGACAAATTGCAACCTGTACGGAACAGGAGGTTAAAGATGCTGAGGCTCCAAGTAGGGAGATTGCTACTAAAGTGGCTGGAATGGCGAACCCGAGCACAAGGAGATGAGAAATGAGGTGCATTTTAGAAACCTTTCCCCAACACACGGTGTACCATCTTCTTGGTTTCTCATGCATGTTTTCGATGTAGGAAGATGCCCTTGAACCTGGAGATTTGGGACCCATGCGATGGGTAGCACACAGTATTACTTTAAAGGGTCTGCGTTTGCTCACCCAACCTCACCAAACCTCTCAGCCCCAAGAGTGTCCACCCTTATGTCTCATCCAGCTGTGGGTCTAGATATGGTCAATCCAGGTTGCATCACAGCCCCTGAACGAATTGTGTAAGAATTTCTCTCTCTTTCACTGTCTTTGTTTCATGGGTTTTTAAAAGAAATTTATTTTTATAATGGGGTTTAGCTGCTTTTCACGGCTGTGTTTATGCCGCTTTACACCCACTTGACACACTAACAGAGAGATATCAATACATAGGTTTTAAGATTATTACTAGTCAGATATATTCTTGTGCGGTGAATCGGGCGTGTTGAGTCCAGTTCTCTGAGCAAGGAGTAGGTCTTGTCTATTACATATTGGGTTTATGGAACGGTATCTGAGCTAATTTGAAACTCTTGCTTTATGTATCACCCCACCTCGCTTTCCCGTTAAGCAGCCATAGTGTGTTTTCTGCATGTGTGACTCTGTTCTGTTTTGTAACTCAGTTCAAGTGTAACGGTTTTTACATTCCCTCTATAAGTGACACCTTATGAGAAGTGTCCTTTTCTGTGTGACTTATTTCACTTAGAATCGTCGTACCTAAATCCACTCATCATGCTGCTACTAGCCTTATGACATTGATTTCATGGCTGAGTGGTATGCCATTGTACATAAGGACCTCAAATTTTTTATCCATTTTTCGCTTTCCTGGGATATTTAAGGTGGAATGAAGTGGAGGTCCTTGTCAACAGAGCAGCCCTAAACTTTGGGGTGCTTGTGTCTTGCTGATTTTTAATTTTCCCACTTTATACCCCCATGCGTGGAAGTGCCCTATGCTCTCTAAGCTGTGTTTTTTAGATGTTTCAGGACACACCGTACACTTCTCCAGAGTGGCTGTTGGCAATTTACATCCCGCCCATCAGTGTAGCAAGGCTCCCATTTCTCCATGGCCTGTCCTGCATTTCTGGTTTTGACACTTTTTTCAGCATGGCCCTTTTGACTGATGGGAAGCGAGACTTCTTTGTAGCGCTGATTGGCCTTTCCAGGTTGCTTGGTTGGCCAAAAAGGGCGTATGCGTTTTTTCCTGAATATATTCAGGAAAAAACGCATACGCCCTTTTTGGCCAAGGGCATCATTGTCAACGTTTTGGCGCTTTTCATGTGCTTTAAAGGCGATTCGAATCTACCTCCTGAAATCTGTTTCCTGCAATTCTGCCTTGATTTCAATTCCTCGTCTTTGCCTTCCCTCAATATATTTGTGGACGAGAGTTATCATTTATAACTCTGTAGGATTGTGAATTGCAGTGCCCTGAAGCTCCATTTTACAACTCGCTTTTTTGGGAGGTGGCCGCAAAAGCGCAGGATGGCTTCAGGCCCTGTTCTGGTTCCGGTGGGCAGGCTGAGCCTGTGGTTAATTCTTCTTCCTGATGGGAAAATAGAGTGACCTGTGCCTGTCCCAACACCAAGAGCTAGTCTCTCATTGGTTCCCCCTCTTCCCGTTCATCCTCAGGACAAATTGCAACCTGTACGGAACAGGAGGTTAAAGATGCTGATGCTCCAAGTAGGGAGATTGCTACTAAAGTGGCTGGAATGGCGAACCCGAGCACAAGGAGATGAGAAATGAGGTGCATTTTAGAAACCTTTCCCCAACACACGGTGTACCATCTTCTTGGTTTCTCATGCATGTTTTCGATGTAGGAAGATGCCCTTGAACCTGGAGATTTGGGACCCATGCAATGGGTAGCACGCAGTATTACTTTAAAGGGTCTGCGTTTGCTCACCCAACCTCACCAAACCTCTCAGCCCCAAGAGTGTCCACCCTTATGTCTCATCCAGCTGTGGGTCTAGATATGGTCAATCCAGGTTGCATCACAGCCACTGAACGAATTGTGTAAGAATTTCTCTCTCTTTCACTGTCTTTGTTTCATGGGTTTTTAAAAGAAATTTATTTTTATAATGGGGTTTAGCTGCTTTTCACGGCTGTGTTTATGCCGCTTTACACCCACTTGACACACTAACAGAGAGATATCAATACATAGGTTTTAAGATTATTACTAGTCAGATATATTCTTGTGTGGTGAATCGGGCGTGTTGAGTCCAGTTCTCTGAGCAAGGAGTAGGTCTTGTCTATTACATATTGGGTTTATGGAACGGTATCTGAGCTAATTTGAAACTCTTGCTTTATGTATCACCCCACCTCGCTTTCCCGTTAAGCAGCCATAGTGTGTTTTCTGCATGTGTGACTCTGTTCTGTTTTGTAACTCAGTTCAAGTGTAACGGTTTTTACATTCCCTCTATAAGTGACACCTTATGAGAAGTGTCCTTTTCTGTGTGACTTATTTCACTTAGAATCGTCGTACCTAAATCCACTCATCATGCTGCTACTAGCCTTATGACATTGATTTCATGGCTGAGTGGTATGCCATTGTACATAAGGCCCTCAAATTTTTTATCCATTTTTCGCTTTCCTGGTATATTTAAGGGGGAATGAAGTGGAGGTCCTTGTCAACAGAGCAGCCCTAAACTTTGGGGTGCTTGTGTCTTGCTGATTTTTAATTTTCCCACTTTATACCCCCATGCGTGGAAGTGCCCTATGCTCTCTAAGCTGTGTTTTTTAGATGTTTCAGGACACACCGTACACTTCTCCAGAGTGGCTGTTGGCAATTTACATCCCGCCCATCAGTGTAGCAAGGCTCCCATTTCTCCATGGCCTGTCCTGCATTTCTGGTTTTGACACTTTTTTCAGCATGGCCCTTTTGACTGATGGGAAGCGAGACTTCTTTGTAGCGCTGATTGGCCTTTCCAGGTTGCTTGGTTGGCCAAAAAGGGCGTATGCGTTTTTTCCTGAATATATTCAGGAAAAAACGCATACGCCCTTTTTGGCCAAGGGCATCATTGTCAACGTTTTGGCGCTTTTCATGTGCTTTAAAGGCGATTCGAATCTACCTCCTGAAATCTGTTTCCTGCAATTCTGCCTTGATTTCAATTCCTCGTCTTTGCCTTCCCTCAATATATTTGTGGACGAGAGTTATCATTTATAACTCTGTAGGATTGTGAATTGCAGTGCCCTGAAGCTCCATTTTACAACTCGCTTTTTTGGGAGGTGGCCGCAAAAGCGCAGGATGGCTTCAGGCCCTGTTCTGGTTCCGGGGGGCAGGCTGAGCCTGTGGTTAATTCTTCTTCCTGATGGGAAAATAGAGTGACCTGTGCCTGTCCCAACACCAAGAGCTAGTCTCTCATTGGTTCCCCGTCTTCCCGTTCATCCTCAGGACAAATTGCAACCTGTACGGAACAGGAGGTTAAAGATGCTGATGCTCCAAGTAGGGAGATTGCTAGTAAAGTGGCTGGAATGGCGAACCCGAGCACAAGGAGATGAGAAATGAGGTGCATTTTAGAAACCTTTCCCCAACACACGGTGTACCATCTTCTTGGTTTCTCATGCATGTTTTCGATGTAGGAAGATGCCCTTGAACCTGGAGATTTGGGACCCATGCGATGGGTAGCACACAGTATTACTTTAAAGGGTCTGCGTTTGCTCACCCAACCTCACCAAACCTCTCAGCCCCAAGAGTGTCCACCCTTATGTCTCATCCAGCTGTGGGTCTACATATGGTCAATCCAGGTTACATCACAGCCCCTGAACGAATTGTGTAAGAATTTCTCTCTCTTTCACTGTCTTTGTTTCATGGGTTTTTAAAAGAAATTTATTTTTATAATGGGGTTTAGCTGCTTTTCACGGCTATATTTATGCCGCTTTACACCCACTTGACACACTAACAGAGAGATATCAATACAGAGGTTTTAAGATTATTACTAGTCAGATATATTCTTGTGCGGTGAATCGGGCGTGTTGAGTCCAGTTCTCTGAGCAAGGAGTAGGTCTTGTCTATTACATATTGGGTTTATGGAACGGTATCTGAGCTAATTTGAAACTCTTGCTTTATGTATCACCCCACCTCACCTTTCCCGTTACGCAGCCATAGTGTGTTTTCTGCATGTGTGACTCTGTTCTGTTTTGTAACTCAGTTCAAGTGTAACGGTTTTTACATTCCCTCTATAAGTGACACCTTATGAGAAGTGTCCTTTTCTGTGTGACTTATTTCACTTAGAATCGTCGTACCTAAATCCACTCATCATGCTGCTACTAGCCTTATGACATTGATTTCATGGCTGAGTGGTATGCCATTGTACATAAGGACCTCAAATTTTTTATCCATTTTTCGCTTTCCTGGGATATTTAAGGTGGAATGAAGTGGAGGTCCTTGTCAACAGAGCAGCCCTAAACTTTGGGGTGCTTGTGTCTTGCTGATTTTTAATTTTCCCACTTTATACCCCCATGCGTGGAAGTGCCCTATGCTCTCTAAGCTGTGTTTTTTAGATGTTTCAGGACACACCGTACACTTCTCCAGAGTGGCTGTTGGCAATTTACATCCCGCCCATCAGTGTAGCAAGGCTCCCATTTCTCCATGGCCTGTCCTGCATTTCTGGTTTTGACACTTTTTTCAGCATGGCCCTTTTGACTGATGGGAAGCGAGACTTCTTTGTAGCGCTGATTGGCCTTTCCAGGTTGCTTGGTTGGCCAAAAAGGGCGTATGCGTTTTTTCCTGAATATATTCAGGAAAAAACGCATACGCCCTTTTTGGCCAAGGGCATCATTGTCAACGTTTTGGCGCTTTTTATGTGCTTTAAAGGCAATTCGAATCTACCTCCTGAAATCTGTTTCCTGCAATTCTGCCTTGATTTCAATTCCTCGTGTTTGCCTTCCCTCAATATATTTGTGGACGAGAGTTATCATTTATAACTGTGTAGGATTGTGAATTGCAGTGCCCTGAAGCTCCATTTTACAACTAGCTTTTTTGGGAGGTGGCCGCAAAAGCGCAGGATGGCTTCAGGCCCTGTTCTGGTTCCGGGGGGCAGGCTGAGCCTGTGGTTAATTCTTCTTCCTGATGGGAAAATAGAGTGACCTGTGCCTGTCCCAACACCAAGAGCTAGTCTCTCATTGGTTCCCCGTCTTCCCGTTCATCCTCAGGACAAATTGCAACCTGTACGGAACAGGAGGTTAAAGATGCTGATGCTCCAAGTAGGGAGATTGCTACTAAAGTGGCTGGAATGGCGAACCCGAGCACAAGGAGATGAGAAATGAGGTGCATTTTAGAAACCTTTCCCCAACACACGGTGTACCATCTTCTTGGTTTCTCATGCATGTTTTCGATGTAGGAAGATGCCCTTGAACCTGGAGATTTGGGACCCATGCGATGGGTAGCACGCAGTATTACTTTAAAGGGTCTGCGTTTGCTCACCCAACCTCACCAAACCTCTCAGCCCCAAGAGTGTCCACCCTTATGTCTCATCCAGCTGTGGGTCTAGATATGGTCAATCCAGGTTGCATCACAGCCCCTGAACGAATTGTGTAAGAATTTCTCTCTCTTTCACTGTCTTTGTTTCATGGGTTTTTAAAAGAAATTTATTTTTATAATGGGGTTTAGCTGCTTTTCACGGCTGTGTTTATGCCGCTTTACACCCACTTGACACACTAACAGAGAGATATCAATACATAGGTTTTAAGATTATTACTAGTCAGATATATTCTTGTGCGGTGAATCGGGCGTGTTGAGTCCAGTTCTCTGAGCAAGGAGTAGGTCTTGTCTATTACATATTGGGTTTATGGAACGGTATCTGAGCTAATTTGAAACTCTTGCTTTATGTATCACCCCACCTCGCTTTCCCGTTAAGCAGCCATAGTGTGTTTTCTGCATGTGTGACTCTGTTCTGTTTTGTAACTCAGTTCAAGTGTAACGGTTTTTACATTCCCTCTATAAGTGACACCTTATGAGAAGTGTCCTTTTCTGTGTGACTTATTTCACTTAGAATCGTCGTACCTAAATCCACTCATCATGCTGCTACTAGCCTTATGACATTGATTTCATGGCTGAGTGGTATGCCATTGTACATAAGGACCTCAAATTTTTTATCCATTTTTCGCTTTCCTGGGATATTTAAGGTGGAATGAAGTGGAGGTCCTTGTCAACAGAGCAGCCCTAAACTTTGGGGTGCTTGTGTCTTGCTGATTTTTAATTTTCCCACTTTATACCCCCATGCGTGGAAGTGCCCTATGCTCTCTAAGCTGTGTTTTTTAGATGTTTCAGGACACACCGTACACTTCTCCAGAGTGGCTGTTGGCAATTTACATCCCGCCCATCAGTGTAGCAAGGCTCCCATTTCTCCATGGCCTGTCCTGCATTTCTGGTTTTGACACTTTTTTCAGCATGGCCCTTTTGACTGATGGGAAGCGAGACTTCTTTGTAGCGCTGATTGGCCTTTCCAGGTTGCTTGGTTGGCCAAAAAGGGCGTATGCGTTTTTTCCTGAATATATTCAGGAAAAAACGCATACGCCCTTTTTGGCCAAGGGCATCATTGTCAACGTTTTGGCGCTTTTCATGTGCTTTAAAGGCGATTCGAATCTACCTCCTGAAATCTGTTTCCTGCAATTCTGCCTTGATTTCAATTCCTCGTCTTTGCCTTCCCTCAATATATTTGTGGACGAGAGTTATCATTTATAACTCTGTAGGATTGTGAATTGCAGTGCCCTGAAGCTCCATTTTACAACTCGCTTTTTTGGGAGGTGGCCGCAAAAGCGCAGGATGGCTTCAGGCCCTGTTCTGGTTCCGGGGGGCAGGCTGAGCCTGTGGTTAATTCTTCTTCCTGATGGGAAAATAGAGTGACCTGTGCCTGTCCCAACACCAAGAGCTAGTCTCTCATTGGTTCCCCGTCTTCCCGTTCATCCTCAGGACAAATTGCAACCTGTACGGAACAGGAGGTTAAAGATGCTGATGCTCCAAGTAGGGAGATTGCTACTAAAGTGGCTGGAATGGCGAACCCGAGCACAAGGAGATGAGAAATGAGGTGCATTTTAGAAACCTTTCCCCAACACACGGTGTACCATCTTCTTGGTTTCTCATGCATGTTTTCGATGTAGGAAGATGCCCTTGAACCTGGAGATTTGGGACCCATGCGATGGGTAGCACACAGTATTACTTTAAAGGGTCTGCGTTTGCTCACCCAACCTCACCAAACCTCTCAGCCCCAAGAGTGTCCACCCTTATGTCTCATCCAGCTGTGGGTCTACATATGGTCAATCCAGGTTGCATCACAGCCCCTGAACGAATTGTGTAAGAATTTCTCTCTCTTTCACTGTCTTTGTTTCATGGATTTTTAAAAGAAATTTATTTTTATAATGGGGTTTAGCTGCTTTTCACGGCTATGTTTATGCCGCTTTACACCCACTTGACACACTAACAGAGAGATATCAATACATAGGTTTTAAGATTATTACTAGTCAGATATATTCTTGTGCGGTGAATCGGGCGTGTTGAGTCCAGTTCTCTGAGCAAGGAGTAGGTCTTGTCTATTACATATTGGGTTTATGGAACGGTATCTGAGCTAATTTGAAACTCTTGCTTGATGTATCACCCCACCTCACCTTTCCCGTTACGCAGCAATAGTGTGTTTTCTGCATGTGTGACTCTGTTCTGTTTTGTAACTCAGTTCAAGTGTAACGGTTTTTACATTCCCTCTATAAGTGACACCTTATGAGAAGTGTCCTTTTCTGTGTGACTTATTTCACTTAGAATCGTCGTACCTAAATCCACTCATCATGCTGCTACTAGCCTTATGACATTGATTTCATGGCTGAGTGGTATGCCATTGTACATAAGGACCTCAAATTTTTTATCCATTTTTCGCTTTCCTGGGATATTTAAGGTGGAATGAAGTGGAGGTCCTTGTCAACAGAGCAGCCCTAAACTTTGGGGTGCTTGTGTCTTGCTGATTTTTAATTTTCCCACTTTATACCCCCATGCGTGGAAGTGCCCTATGCTCTCTAAGCTGTGTTTTTTAGATGTTTCAGGACACACCGTACACTTCTCCAGAGTGGCTGTTGGCAATTTACATCCCGCCCATCAGTGTAGCAAGGCTCCCATTTCTCCATGGCCTGTCCTGCATTTCTGGTTTTGACACTTTTTTCAGCATGGCCCTTTTGACTGATGGGAAGCGAGACTTCTTTGTAGCGCTGATTGGCCTTTCCAGGTTGCTTGGTTGGCCAAAAAGGGCGTATGCGTTTTTTCCTGAATATATTCAGGAAAAAACGCATACGCCCTTTTTGGCCAAGGGCATCATTGTCAACGTTTTGGCGCTTTTCATGTGCTTTAAAGGCGATTCGAATCTACCTCCTGAAATCTGTTTCCTGCAATTCTGCCTTGATTTCAATTCCTCGTCTTTGCCTTCCCTCAATATATTTGTGGACGAGAGTTATCATTTATAACTCTGCAGGTTTGTGAATTGCAGTGCCCTGAAGCTCCATTTTACAAGTCGCTTTTTGGGAGCTGGCCGCAAAAGCGCAGGATGGCTTCAGGCCCTGTTCTGGTTCCGGGGGGCAGGCTGAGCCTGTGGTTAATTCTTCTTCCTGATGGGAAAATAGAGTGACCTGTGCCTGTCCCAACACCAAGAGCTAGTCTCTCATTGGTTCCCCGTCTTCCCGTTCATCCTCAGGACAAATTGCAACCTGTACGGAACAGGAGGTTAAAGATGCTGAGGCTCCAAGTAGGGAGATTGCTACTAAAGTGGCTGGAATGGCGAACCCGAGCACAAGGAGATGAGAAATGAGGTGCATTTTAGAAACCTTTCCCCAACACACGGTGTACCATCTTCTTGGTTTCTCATGCATGTTTTCGATGTAGGAAGATGCCCTTGAACCTGGAGATTTGGGACCCATGCGATGGGTAGCACGCAGTATTACTTTAAAGGGTCTGCGTTTGCTCACCCAACCTCACCAAACCTCTCAGCCCCAAGAGTGTCCACCCTTATGTCTCATCCAGCTGTGGGTCTAGATATGGTCAATCCAGGTTGCATCACAGCCCCTGAACGAATTGTGTAAGAATTTCTCTCTCTTTCACTGTCTTTGTTTCATGGGTTTTTAAAAGAAATTTATTTTTATAATGGGGTTTAGCTGCTTTTCACGGCTGTGTTTATGCCGCTTTACACCCACTTGACACACTAACAGAGAGATATCAATACATAGGTTTTAAGATTATTACTAGTCAGATATATTCTTGTGCGGTGAATCGGGCGTGTTGAGTCCAGTTCTCTGAGCAAGGAGTAGGTCTTGTCTATTACATATTGGGTTTATGGAACGGTATCTGAGCTAATTTGAAACTCTTGCTTTATGTATCACCCCACCTCGCTTTCCCGTTAAGCAGCCATAGTGTGTTTTCTGCATGTGTGACTCTGTTCTGTTTTGTAACTCAGTTCAAGTGTAACGGTTTTTACATTCCCTCTATAAGTGACACCTTATGAGAAGTGTCCTTTTCTGTGTGACTTATTTCACTTAGAATCGTCGTACCTAAATCCACTCATCATGCTGCTACTAGCCTTATGACATTGATTTCATGGCTGAGTGGTATGCCATTGTACATAAGGACCTCAAATTTTTTATCCATTTTTCGCTTTCCTGGGATATTTAAGGTGGAATGAAGTGGAGGTCCTTGTCAACAGAGCAGCCCTAAACTTTGGGGTGCTTGTGTCTTGCTGATTTTTAATTTTCCCACTTTATACCCCCATGCGTGGAAGTGCCCTATGCTCTCTAAGCTGTGTTTTTTAGATGTTTCAGGACACACCGTACACTTCTCCAGAGTGGCTGTTGGCAATTTACATCCCGCCCATCAGTGTAGCAAGGCTCCCATTTCTCCATGGCCTGTCCTACATTTCTGGTTTTGACACTTTTTTCAGCATGGCCCTTTTGACTGATGGGAAGCGAGACTTCTTTGTAGCGTTGATTGGCCTTTCCAGGTTGCTTGGTTGGCCAAAAAGGGCGTATGCGTTTTTTCCTGAATATATTCAGGAAAAAACGCATACGCCCTTTTTGGCCAAGGGCATCATTGTCAACGTTTTGGCGCTTTTCATGTGCTTTAAAGGCGATTCGAATCTACCTCCTGAAATCTGTTTCCTGCAATTCTGCCTTGATTTCAATTCCTCGTCTTTGCCTTCCCTCAATATATTTGTGGACGAGAGTTATCATTTATAACTCTGTAGGATTGTGAATTGCAGTGCCCTGAAGCTCCATTTTACAACTCGCTTTTTTGGGAGGTGGCCGCAAAAGCGCAGGATGGCTTCAGGCCCTGTTCTGGTTCCGGGGGGCAGGCTGAGCCTGTGGTTAATTCTTCTTCCTGATGGGAAAATAGAGTGACCTGTGCCTGTCCCAACACCAAGAGCTAGTCTCTCATTGGTTCCCCGTCTTCCCGTTCATCCTCAGGACAAATTGCAACCTGTACGGAACAGGAGGTTAAAGATGCTGATGCTCCAAGTAGGGAGATTGCTACTAAAGTGGCTGGAATGGCGAACCCGAGCACAAGGAGATGAGAAATGAGGTGCATTTTAGAAACCTTTCCCCAACACACGGTGTACCATCTTCTTGGTTTCTCATGCATGTTTTCGATGTAGGAAGATGCCCTTGAACCTGGAGATTTGGGACCCATGCGATGGGTAGCACACAGTATTACTTTAAAGGGTCTGCGTTTGCTCACCCAACCTCACCAAACCTCTCAGCCCCAAGAGTGTCCACCCTTATGTCTCATCCAGCTGTGGGTCTACATATGGTCAATCCAGGTTGCATCACAGCCCCTGAACGAATTGTGTAAGAATTTCTCTCTCTTTCACTGTCTTTGTTTCATGGGTTTTTAAAAGAAATATATTTTTATAATGGGGTTTACCTGCTTTTCACGGCTATGTTTATGCCGCTTTACACCCACTTGACACACTAACAGAGAGATATCAATACATAGGTTTTAAGATTATTACTAGTCAGATATATTCTTGTGCGGTGAATCGGGCGTGTTGAGTCCAGTTCTCTGAGCAAGGAGTAGGTTTTGTCTATTACATATTGGGTTTATGGAACGGTATCTGAGCTAATTTGAAACTCTTGCTTTATGTATCACCCCACCTCGCTTTCCCTTTAAGCAGCCATAGTGTGTTTTCTGCATGTGTGACTCTGTTCTGTTTTGTAACTCAGTTCAAGTGTAACGGTTTTTACATTCCCTCTATAAGTGACACCTTATGAGAAGTGTCCTTTTCTGTGTGACTTATTTCACTTAGAATCGTCGTACCTAAATCCACTCATCATGCTGCTACTAGCCTTATGACATTGATTTCATGGCTGAGTGGTATGCCATTGTACATAAGGACCTCAAATTTTTTATCCATTTTTCGCTTTCCTGGGATATTTAAGGTGGAATGAAGTGGAGGTCCTTGTCAACAGAGCAGCCCTAAACTTTGGGGTGCTTGTGTCTTGCTGATTTTTAATTTTCCCACTTTATACCCCCATGCGTGGAAGTGCCCTATGCTCTCTAAGCTGTGTTTTTTAGATGTTTCAGGACACACCGTACACTTCTCCAGAGTGGCTGTTGGCAATTTACATCCCGCCCATCAGTGTAGCAAGGCTCCCATTTCTCCATGGCCTGTCCTGCATTTCTGGTTTTGACACTTTTTTCAGCATGGCCCTTTTGACTGATGGGAAGCGAGACTTCTTTGTAGCGCTGATTGGCCTTTCCAGGTTGCTTGGTTGGCCAAAAAGGGCGTATGCGTTTTTTCCTGAATATATTCAGGAAAAAACGCATACGCCCTTTTTGGCCAAGGGCATCATTGTCAACGTTTTGGCGCTTTTCATGTGCTTTAAAGGCGATTCGAATCTACCTCCTGAAATCTGTTTCCTGCAATTCTGCCTTGATTTCAATTCCTCGTCTTTGCCTTCCCTCAATATATTTGTGGACGAGAGTTATCATTTATAACTCTGTAGGATTGTGAATTGCAGTGCCCTGAAGCTCCATTTTACAACTCGCTTTTTTGGGAGGTGGCCGCAAAAGCGCAGGATGGCTTCAGGCCCTGTTCTGGTTCCGGGGGGCAGGCTGAGCCTGTGGTTAATTCTTCTTCCTGATGGGAAAATAGAGTGACCTGTGCCTGTCCCAACACCAAGAGCTAGTCTCTCATTGGTTCCCCGTCTTCCCGTTCATCCTCAGGACAAATTGCAACCTGTACGGAACAGGAGGTTAAAGGTGCTGATGCTCCAAGAAGGGAGATTGCTACTAAAGTGGCTGGAATGGCGAACCCGAGCACAAGGAGATGAGAAATGAGGTGCATTTTAGAAACCTTTCCCCAACACACGGTGTACCATCTTCTTGGTTTCTCATTCATGTTTTCGATGTAGGAAGATGCCCTTGAACCTGGAGATTTGGGACCCATGCGATGGGTAGCACACAGTATTACTTTAAAGGGTCTGCGTTTGCTCACCCAACCTCACCAAACCTCTCAGCCCCAAGAGTGTCCACCCTTATGTCTCATCCAGCTGTGGGTCTAGATATGGTCAATCCAGGTTGCATCACAGCCCCTGAACGAATTGTGTAAGAATTTCTCTCTCTTTCACTGTCTTTGTTTCATGGGTTTTTAAAAGAAATTTATTTTTATAATGGGGTTTAGCTGCTTTTCACGGCTATGTTTATGCCGCTTTACACCCACTTGACACACTAACAGAGAGATATCAATACATAGGTTTTAAGATTATTACTAGTCAGATATATTCTTGTGCGGTGAATCGGGCGTGTTGAGTCCAGTTCTCTGAGCAAGGAGTAGGTCTTGTCTATTACATATTGGGTTTATGGAACGGTATCTGAGCTAATTTGAAACTCTTGCTTTATGTATCACCCCACCTCGCTTTCCCGTTAAGCAGCCATAGTGTGTTTTCTGCATGTGTGCCTCTGTTCTGTTTTGTAACTCAGTTCAAGTGTAACGGTTTTTACATTCCCTCTATAAGTGACACCTTATGAGAAGTGTCCTTTTCTGTGTGACTTATTTCACTTAGAATCGTCGTACCTAAATCCACTCATCATGCTGCTACTAGCCTTATGACATTGTTTTCATGGCTGAGTGGTATGCCATTGTACATAAGGACCTCAAATTTTTTATCCATTTTTCGCTTTCCTGGGATATTTAAGGTGGAATGAAGTGGAGGTCCTTGTCAACAGAGCAGCCCTAAACTTTGGGGTGCTTGTGTCTTGCTGATTTTTAATTTTCCCACTTTATACCCCCATGCGTGGAAGTGCCCTATGCTCTCTAAGCTGTGTTTTTTAGATGTTTCAGGACACACCGTACACTTCTCCAGAGTGGCTGTTGGCAATTTACATCCCGCCCATCAGTGTAGCAAGGCTCCCATTTCTCCATGGCCTGTCCTGCATTTCTGGTTTTGACACTTTTTTCAGCATGGCCCTTTAGACTGATGGGAAGCGAGACTTCTTTGTAGCGCTGATTGGCCTTTCCAGGTTGCTTGGTTGGCCAAAAAGGGCGTATGCGTTTTTTCCTGAATATATTCAGGAAAAAACGCATACGCCCTTTTTGGCCAAGGGCATCATTGTCAACGTTTTGGCGCTTTTCATGTGCTTTAAAGGCGATTCGAATCTACCTCCTGAAATCTGTTTCCTGCAATTCTGCCTTGATTTCAATTCCTCGTCTTTGCCTTCCCTCAATATATTTGTGGACGAGAGTTATCATTTATAACTCTGTAGGATTGTGAATTGCAGTGCCCTGAAGCTCCATTTTACAACTCGCTTTTTTGGGAGGTGGCCGCAAAAGCGCAGGATGGCTTCAGGCCCTGTTCTGGTTCCGGGGGGCAGGCTGAGCCTGTGGTTAATTCTTCTTCCTGATGGGAAAATAGAGTGACCTGTGCCTGTCCCAACACCAAGAGCTAGTCTCTCATTGGTTCCCCGTCTTCCTGTTCATCCTCAGGACAAATTGCAACCTGTACGGAACAGGAGGTTAAAGATGCTGATGCTCCAAGTAGGGAGATTGCTACTAAAGTGGCTGGAATGGCGAACCCGAGCACAAGGAGATGAGAAATGAGGTGCATTTTAGAAACCTTTCCCCAACACAAGGTGTACCATCTTCTTGGTTTCTCATGCATGTTTTCGATGTAGGAAGATGCCCTTGAACCTGGAGATTTGGGACCCATGCGATGGGTAGCACGCAGTATTACTTTAAAGGGTCTGCGTTTGCTCACCCAACCTCACCAAACCTCTCAGCCCCAAGAGTGTCCACCCTTATGTCTCATCCAGCTGTGGGTCTAGATATGGTCAATCCAGGTTGCATCACAGCCCCTGAACGAATTGTGTAAGAATTTCTCTCTCTTTCACTGTCTTTGTTTCATGGGTTTTTAAAAGAAATTTATTTTTATAATGGGGTTTAGCTGCTTTTCACGGCTGTGTTTATGCCGCTTTACACCCACTTGACACACTAACAGAGAGATATCAATACATAGGTTTTAAGATTATTACTAGTCAGATATATTCTTGTGCGGTGAATCGGGCGTGTTGAGTCCAGTTCTCTGAGCAAGGAGTAGGTCTTGTCTATTACATATTAGGTTTATGGAACGGTATCTGAGCTAATTTGAAACTCTTGCTTTATGTATCACCCCACCTCGCTTTCCCGTTAAGCAGCCATAGTGTGTTTTCTGCATGTGTGACTCTGTTCTTTTTGTAACTCAGTTCAAGTGTAACGGTTTTTACATTCCCTCTATAAGTGACACCTTATGAGAAGTGTCCTTTTCTGTGTGACTTATTTCACTTAGAATCGTCGTACCTATATCCACTCATCATGCTGCTACTAGCCTTATGACATTGATTTCATGGCTGAGTGGTATGCCATTGTACATAAGGACCTCAAATTTTTTATCCATTTTTCGCTTTCCTGGGATATTTAAGGTGGAATGAAGTGGAGGTCCTTGTCAACAGAGCAGCCCTAAACTTTGGGGTGCTTGTGTCTTTCTGATTTTTAATTTTCCCACTTTATACCCCCATGCGTGGAAGTGCCCTATGCTCTCTAAGCTGTGTTTTTTAGATGTTTCAGGACACACCGTACACTTCTCCAGAGTGGCTGTTGGCAATTTACATCCCGCCCATCAGTGTAGCAAGGCTCCCATTTCTCCATGGCCTGTCCTGCATTTCTGGTTTTGACACTTTTTTCAGCATGGCCCTTTTGACTGATGGGAAGCGAGACTTCTTTGTAGCGCTGATTTGCCTTTCCAGGTTGCTTGGTTGGCCAAAAACGGCGTATGCGTTTTTTCCTGAATATATTCAGGAAAAAACGCATACGCCCTTTTTGGCCAAGGGCATCATTGTCAACGTTTTGGCGCTTTTCATGTGCTTTAAAGGCGATTCGAATCTACCTCCTGAAATCTGTTTCCTGCAATTCTGCCTTGATTTCAATTCCTCGTCTTTGCCTTCCCTCAATATATTTGTGGACGAGAGTTATCATTTATAACTCTGTAGGATTGTGAATTGCAGTTCCCTGAAGCTCCATTTTACAACTCGCTTTTTTGGGAGGTGGCCGCAAAAGCGCAGGATGGCTTCAGGCCCTGTTCTGGTTCCGGGGGGCAGGCTGAGCCTGTGGTTAATTCTTCTTCCTGATGGGAAAATAGAGTGACCTGTGCCTGTCCCAACACCAAGAGCTAATCTCTCATTGGTTCCCCGTCTTCCCGTTCATCCTCAGGACAAATTGCAACCTGTACGGAACAGGAGGTTAAAGGTGCTGATGTTCCAAGTAGGGAGATTGCTAGTAAAGTGGCTGGAATGGCAAACCCGAGCACAAGGAGATGAGAAATGAGGTGCGTTTTAGAAACCTTTCCCCATCACACGGTGTACCATCTTCTGGGTTTCTCATGCATGTTTTCGATGTAGGAAGATGCCCTTGAACCTGGAGATTTGGGACCAATGCGATGGGTAGCACGCAGTATTACTTTAAAGGGTCTGCGTTTGCTCACCCAACCTCACCAAACCTCTCAGCCCCAAGAGTGTCCACCCTTATGTCTCATCCAGCTGTGGGTCTACATATGGTCAATCCAGGTTGCATCACAGCCCCTGAACGAATTGTGTAAGAATTTCTCTCTCTTTCACTGTCTTTGTTTCATGGGTTTTTAAATGAAATTTATTTTTATAATGGGGTTTAGCTGCTTTTCACGGCTGTGTTTATGCCGCTTTACACCCACTTGACACACTAACAGAGAGATATCAATACATAGGTTTTAAGATTATTACTAGTCAGATATATTCTTGTGCGGTGAATCGGGCATGTTGAGTCCAGTTCTCTGAGCAAGGAGTAGGTCTTGTCTATTACATATTGGGTTTATGGAATGGTATCTGAGCTAATTTGAAACTCTTGCTTTATGTATCACCCCACCTCGCTTTCCCGTTAAGCAGCCATAGTGTGTTTTCTGCATGTGTGACTCTGTTCTGTTTTGTAACTCAGTACAAGTGTAACGGTTTTTACATTCCCTCTATAAGTGACACCTTATGAGAAGTGTCCTTTTCTGTGTGACTTATTTCACTTAGAATCGCCGTACCTAAATCCACTCATCATGCTGCTACTAGCCTTATGACATTGATTTCATGGCTGAGTGGTATGCCATTGTACATAAGGACCTCAAATTTTTTATCCATTTTTCGCTTTCCTGGGATATTTAAGGTGGAATGAAGTGGAGGTCCTTGTCAACAGAGCAGCCCTAAACTTTGGGGTGCTTGTGTCTTGCTGATTTTTAATTTTCCCACTTTATACCCCCATGCGTGGAAGTGCCCTATGCTCTCTAAGCTGTGTTTTTTAGATGTTTCAGGACACACCGTACACTTCTCCAGAGTGGCTGTTGGCAATTTACATCCCGCCCATCAGTGTAGCAAGGCTCCCATTTCTCCATGGCCTGTCCTGCATTTCTGGTTTTGACACTTTTTTCAGCATGGCCCTTTTGACTGATGGGAAGCGAGACTTCTTTGTAGCGCTGATTGGCCTTTCCAGGTTGCTTGGTTGGCCAAAAAGGGCGTATGCGTTTTTTCCTGAATATATTCAGGAAAAAACGCATACGCCCTTTTTGGCCAAGGGCATCATTGTCAACGTTTTGGCGCTTTTCATGTGCTTTAAAGGCGATTCGAATCTACCTCCTGAAATCTGTTTCCTGCAATTCTGCCTTGATTTCAATTCCTCGTCTTTGCCTTCCCTCAATATATTTGTGGACGAGAGTTATCATTTATAACTCTGTAGGATTGTGAATTGCAGTGCCCTGAAGCTCCATTTTACAACTCGCTTTTTTGGGAGGTGGCCGCAAAAGCGCAGGATGGCTTCAGGCCCTGTTCTGGTTCCGGGGGGCAGGCTGAGCCTGTGGTTAATTCTTCTTCCTGATGGGAAAATAGAGTGACCTGTGCCTGTCCCAACACCAAGAGCTAGTCTCTCATTGGTTCCCCGTCTTCCCGTTCATCCTCAGGACAAATTGCAACCTGTACGGAACAGGAGGTTAAAGATGCTGATGCTCCAAGTAGGGAGATTGCTACTAAAGTGGCTGGAATGGCGAACCCGAGCACAAGGAGATGAGAAATGAGGTGCATTTTAGAAACCTTTCCCCAACACAAGGTGTACCATCTTCTTGGTTTCTCATGCATGTTTTCGATGTAGGAAGATGCCCTTGAACCTGGAGATTTGGGACCCATGCGATGGGTAGCACGCAGTATTACTTTAAAGGGTCTGCGTTTGCTCACCCAACCTCACCAAACCTCTCAGCCCCAAGAGTGTCCACCCTTATGTCTCATCCAGCTGTGGGTCTAGATATGGTCAATCCAGGTTGCATCACAGCCCCTGAACGAATTGTGTAAGAATTTCTCTCTCTTTCACTGTCTTTGTTTCATGGGTTTTTAAAAGAAATTTATTTTTATAATGGGGTTTAGCTGCTTTTCACGGCTGTGTTTATGCCGCTTTACACCCACTTGACACACTAACAGAGAGATATCAATACATAGGTTTTAAGATTATTACTAGTCAGATATATTCTTGTGCGGTGAATCGGGCGTGTTGAGTCCAGTTCTCTGAGCAAGGAGTAGGTCTTGTCTATTACATATTAGGTTTATGGAACGGTATCTGAGCTAATTTGAAACTCTTGCTTTATGTATCACCCCACCTCGCTTTCCCGTTAAGCAGCCATAGTGTGTTTTCTGCATGTGTGACTCTGTTCTTTTTGTAACTCAGTTCAAGTGTAACGGTTTTTACATTCCCTCTATAAGTGACACCTTATGAGAAGTGTCCTTTTCTGTGTGACTTATTTCACTTAGAATCGTCGTACCTATATCCACTCATCATGCTGCTACTAGCCTTATGACATTGATTTCATGGCTGAGTGGTATGCCATTGTACATAAGGACCTCAAATTTTTTATCCATTTTTCGCTTTCCTGGGATATTTAAGGTGGAATGAAGTGGAGGTCCTTGTCAACAGAGCAGCCCTAAACATTGGGGTGCTTGTGTCTTTCTGATTTTTAATTTTCCCACTTTATACCCCCATGCGTGGAAGTGCCCTATGCTCTCTAAGCTGTGTTTTTTAGATGTTTCAGGACACACCGTACACTTCTCCAGAGTGGCTGTTGGCAATTTACATCCCGCCCATCAGTGTAGCAAGGCTCCCATTTCTCCATGGCCTGTCCTGCATTTCTGGTTTTGACACTTTTTTCAGCATGGCCCTTTTGACTGATGGGAAGCGAGACTTCTTTGTAGCGCTGATTTGCCTTTCCAGGTTGCTTGGTTGGCCAAAAACGGCGTATGCGTTTTTTCCTGAATATATTCAGGAAAAAACGCATACGCCCTTTTTGGCCAAGGGCATCATTGTCAACGTTTTGGCGCTTTTCATGTGCTTTAAAGGCGATTCGAATCTACCTCCTGAAATCTGTTTCCTGCAATTCTGCCTTGATTTCAATTCCTCGTCTTTGCCTTCCCTCAATATATTTGTGGACGAGAGTTATCATTTATAACTCTGTAGGATTGTGAATTGCAGTTCCCTGAAGCTCCATTTTACAACTCGCTTTTTTGGGAGGTGGCCGCAAAAGCGCAGGATGGCTTCAGGCCCTGTTCTGGTTCCGGGGGGCAGGCTGAGCCTGTGGTTAATTCTTCTTCCTGATGGGAAAATAGAGTGACCTGTGCCTGTCCCAACACCAAGAGCTAATCTCTCATTGGTTCCCCGTCTTCCCGTTCATCCTCAGGACAAATTGCAACCTGTACGGAACAGGAGGTTAAAGGTGCTGATGTTCCAAGTAGGGAGATTGCTAGTAAAGTGGCTGGAATGGCAAACCCGAGCACAAGGAGATGAGAAATGAGGTGCGTTTTAGAAACCTTTCCCCATCACACGGTGTACCATCTTCTGGGTTTCTCATGCATGTTTTCGATGTAGGAAGATGCCCTTGAACCTGGAGATTTGGGACCAATGCGATGGGTAGCACGCAGTATTACTTTAAAGGGTCTGCGTTTGCTCACCCAACCTCACCAAACCTCTCAGCCCCAAGAGTGTCCACCCTTATGTCTCATCCAGCTGTGGGTCTACATATGGTCAATCCAGGTTGCATCACAGCCCCTGAACGAATTGTGTAAGAATTTCTCTCTCTTTCACTGTCTTTGTTTCATGGGTTTTTAAATGAAATTTATTTTTATAATGGGGTTTAGCTGCTTTTCACGGCTGTGTTTATGCCGCTTTACACCCACTTGACACACTAACAGAGAGATATCAATACATAGGTTTTAAGATTATTACTAGTCAGATATATTCTTGTGCGGTGAATCGGGCATGTTGAGTCCAGTTCTCTGAGCAAGGAGTAGGTCTTGTCTATTACATATTGGGTTTATGGAATGGTATCTGAGCTAATTTGAAACTCTTGCTTTATGTATCACCCCACCTCGCTTTCCCGTTAAGCAGCCATAGTGTGTTTTCTGCATGTGTGACTCTGTTCTGTTTTGTAACTCAGTTCAAGTGTAACGGTTTTTACATTCCCTCTATAAGTGACACCTTATGAGAAGTGTCCTTTTCTGTGTGACTTATTTCACTTAGAATCGTCGTACCTAAATCCACTCATCATGCTGCTACTAGCCTTATGACATTGATTTCATGGCTGAGTGGTATGCCATTGTACATAAGGACCTCAAATTTTTTATCCATTTTTCGCTTTCCTGGGATATTTAAGGTGGAATGAAGTGGAGGTCCTTGTCAACAGAGCAGCCCTAAACTTTGGGGTGCTTGTGTCTTGCTGATTTTTAATTTTCCCACTTTATACCCCCATGCGTGGAAGTGCCCTATGCTCTCTAAGCTGTGTTTTTTAGATGTTTCAGGACACACCGTACACTTCTCCAGAGTGGCTGTTGGCAATTTACATCCCGCCCATCAGTGTAGCAAGGCTCCCATTTCTCCATGGCCTGTCCTGCATTTCTGGTTTTGACACTTTTTTCAGCATGGCCCTTTTGACTGATGGGAAGCGAGACTTCTTTGTAGCGCTGATTGGCCTTTCCAGGTTGCTTGGTTGGCCAAAAAGGGCGTATGCGTTTTTTCCTGAATATATTCAGGAAAAAACGCATACGCCCTTTTTGGCCAAGGGCATCATTGTCAACGTTTTGGCGCTTTTCATGTGCTTTAAAGGCGATTCGAATCTACCTCCTGAAATCTGTTTCCTGCAATTCTGCCTTGATTTCAATTCCTCGTCTTTGCCTTCCCTCAATATATTTGTGGACGAGAGTTATCATTTATAACTCTGTAGGATTGTGAATTGCAGTGCCCTGAAGCTCCATTTTACAACTCGCTTTTTTGGGAGGTGGCCGCAAAAGCGCAGGATGGCTTCAGGCCCTGTTCTGGTTCCGGGGGGCAGGCTGAGCCTGTGGTTAATTCTTCTTCCTGATGGGAAAATAGAGTGACCTGTGCCTGTCCCAACACCAAGAGCTAGTCTCTCATTGGTTCCCCGTCTTCCCGTTCATCCTCAGGACAAATTGCAACCTGTACGGAACAGGAGGTTAAAGATGCTGATGCTCCAAGTAGGGAGATTGCTACTAAAGTGGCTGGAATGGCGAACCCGAGCACAAGGAGATGAGAAATGAGGTGCATTTTAGAAACCTTTCCCCAACACAAGGTGTACCATCTTCTTGGTTTCTCATGCATGTTTTCGATGTAGGAAGATGCCCTTGAACCTGGAGATTTGGGACCCATGCGATGGGTAGCACGCAGTATTACTTTAAAGGGTCTGCGTTTGCTCACCCAACCTCACCAAACCTCTCAGCCCCAAGAGTGTCCACCCTTATGTCTCATCCAGCTGTGGGTCTAGATATGGTCAATCCAGGTTGCATCACAGCCCCTGAACGAATTGTGTAAGAATTTCTCTCTCTTTCACTGTCTTTGTTTCATGGGTTTTTAAAAGAAATTTATTTTTATAATGGGGTTTAGCTGCTTTTCACGGCTGTGTTTATGCCGCTTTACACCCACTTGACACACTAACAGAGAGATATCAATACATAGGTTTTAAGATTATTACTAGTCAGATATATTCTTGTGCGGTGAATCGGGCGTGTTGAGTCCAGTTCTCTGAGCAAGGAGTAGGTCTTGTCTATTACATATTAGGTTTATGGAACGGTATCTGAGCTAATTTGAAACTCTTGCTTTATGTATCACCCCACCTCGCTTTCCCGTTAAGCAGCCATAGTGTGTTTTCTGCATGTGTGACTCTGTTCTTTTTGTAACTCAGTTCAAGTGTAACGGTTTTTACATTCCCTCTATAAGTGACACCTTATGAGAAGTGTCCTTTTCTGTGTGACTTATTTCACTTAGAATCGTCGTACCTATATCCACTCATCATGCTGCTACTAGCCTTATGACATTGATTTCATGGCTGAGTGGTATGCCATTGTACATAAGGACCTCAAATTTTTTATCCATTTTTCGCTTTCCTGGGATATTTAAGGTGGAATGAAGTGGAGGTCCTTGTCAACAGAGCAGCCCTAAACTTTGGGGTGCTTGTGTCTTTCTGATTTTTAATTTTCCCACTTTATACCCCCATGCGTGGAAGTGCCCTATGCTCTCTAAGCTGTGTTTTTTAGATGTTTCAGGACACACCGTACACTTCTCCAGAGTGGCTGTTGGCAATTTACATCCCGCCCATCAGTGTAGCAAGGCTCCCATTTCTCCATGGCCTGTCCTGCATTTCTGGTTTTGACACTTTTTTCAGCATGGCCCTTTTGACTGATGGGAAGCGAGACTTCTTTGTAGCGCTGATTTGCCTTTCCAGGTTGCTTGGTTGGCCAAAAACGGCGTATGCGTTTTTTCCTGAATATATTCAGGAAAAAACGCATACGCCCTTTTTGGCCAAGGGCATCATTGTCAACGTTTTGGCGCTTTTCATGTGCTTTAAAGGCGATTCGAATCTACCTCCTGAAATCTGTTTCCTGCAATTCTGCCTTGATTTCAATTCCTCGTCTTTGCCTTCCCTCAATATATTTGTGGACGAGAGTTATCATTTATAACTCTGTAGGATTGTGAATTGCAGTTCCCTGAAGCTCCATTTTACAACTCGCTTTTTTGGGAGGTGGCCGCAAAAGCGCAGGATGGCTTCAGGCCCTGTTCTGGTTCCGGGGGGCAGGCTGAGCCTGTGGTTAATTCTTCTTCCTGATGGGAAAATAGAGTGACCTGTGCCTGTCCCAACACCAAGAGCTAATCTCTCATTGGTTCCCCGTCTTCCCGTTCATCCTCAGGACAAATTGCAACCTGTACGGAACAGGAGGTTAAAGGTGCTGATGTTCCAAGTAGGGAGATTGCTAGTAAAGTGGCTGGAATGGCAAACCCGAGCACAAGGAGATGAGAAATGAGGTGCGTTTTAGAAACCTTTCCCCATCACACGGTGTACCATCTTCTGGGTTTCTCATGCATGTTTTCGATGTAGGAAGATGCCCTTGAACCTGGAGATTTGGGACCAATGCGATGGGTAGCACGCAGTATTACTTTAAAGGGTCTGCGTTTGCTCACCCAACCTCACCAAACCTCTCAGCCCCAAGAGTGTCCACCCTTATGTCTTATCCAGCTGTGGGTCTACATATGGTCAATCCAGGTTGCATCACAGCCCCTGAACGAATTGTGTAAGAATTTCTCTCTCTTTCACTGTCTTTGTTTCATGGGTTTTTAAATGAAATTTATTTTTATAATGGGGTTTAGCTGCTTTTCACGGCTGTGTTTATGCCGCTTTACACCCACTTGACACACTAACAGAGAGATATCAATACATAGGTTTTAAGATTATTACTAGTCAGATATATTCTTGTGCGGTGAATCGGGCATGTTGAGTCCAGTTCTCTGAGCAAGGAGTAGGTCTTGTCTATTACATATTGGGTTTATGGAATGGTATCTGAGCTAATTTGAAACTCTTGCTTTATGTATCACCCCACCTCGCTTTCCCGTTAAGCAGCCATAGTGTGTTTTCTGCATGTGTGACTCTGTTCTGTTTTGTAACTCAGTTCAAGTGTAACGGTTTTTACATTCCCTCTATAAGTGACACCTTATGAGAAGTGTCCTTTTCTGTGTGACTTATTTCACTTAGAATCGTCGTACCTAAATCCACTCATCATGCTGCTACTAGCCTTATGACATTGATTTCATGGCTGAGTGGTGTGCCATTGTACATAAGGACCACAACTTTTTTATCCATTTTTCGCTTTCCTGGGATATTTAAGGTGGAATGAAGTGGAGGTCCTTGTCAACAGAGCATCCCTAAACTTTGGGGTGCTTGTGTCTTGCTGATTTTTAATTTTCCCACTTTATACCCCCATGCGTGGAAGTGCCCTATGCTCTCTAAGCTGTGGTTTTTAGATGTTTCAGGACACACCGTACACTTCTCCAGAGTGGCTGTTGGCAATTTACATCCCGCCCATCAGTGTAGCAAGGCTCCCATTTCTCCATGGCCTGTCCTGCATTTCTGGTTTTGACACTTTTTTCAGCATGTCCCTTTTGACCGATGGGAAGCGAGACTTCTTTGTAGCGCTGATTTGCCTTTCCAGGTTGCTTAGTTGGCCAAAAAGGGCGTATGCGTTTTTTCCTGAATATATTCAGGAAAAAACGCATACGCCCTTTTTGGCCAAGGGCATCATTGTCAACGTTTTGGCGCTTTTCATGTGCTTTAAAGGCGATTCGAATCTACCTCCTGAAATCTGTTTCCTGCAATTCTGCCTTGATTTCAATTCCTCGTCTTTGCCTTCCCTCAATATATTTGTGGACGAGAGTTATCATTTATAACTCTGTAGGATTGTGAATTGCAGTGCCCTGAAGCTCCATTTTACAACTCGCTTTTTTGGGAGGTGGCCGCAAAAGCGCAGGATGGCTTCAGGCCCTGTTCTGGTTCCGGGGTGCAGGCTGAGCCTGTGGTTAATTCTTCTTCCTGATGGGAAAATAGAGTGACCTGTGCCTATCCCAACACCAAGAGCTAGTCTCTCATTGTTTCCCCGTCTTCCCGTTCATCCTCAGGACAAA
This sequence comes from Balaenoptera physalus, assembly GCF_965194825.1. Classification (NCBI taxonomy): domain Eukaryota; kingdom Metazoa; phylum Chordata; class Mammalia; order Artiodactyla; family Balaenopteridae; genus Balaenoptera; species Balaenoptera physalus. Next base: position 1,071,883 of record NW_028126394.1, on the reverse strand, counting down.
TTGCAACCTGTACGGAACAGGAGGTTAAAGATGCTGATGCTCCAAGTAGGGAGATTGCAACTAAAGTGGCTGGAATGGCGAACCCGAGCACAAGGAGATGAGAAATGAGGTGCATTTTAGTAACCTTTCCCCAACACACGGTGTACCATCTTCTTGGTTTCTCATGCATGTTTTCGATGTAGGAAGATGCCCTTGAACCTGGAGATTTGGGACCCATGCGATGGGTAGCACGCAGTATTACTTTAAAGGGTCTGCGTTTGCTCACCCAACCTCACCAAACCTCTCAGCCCCAAGAGTATCCACCCTTATGTCTCATCCAGCTGTGGGTCTAGATATGGTCAATCCAGGTTGCATCACAGCCCCTGAACGAATTGTGTAAGAATTTCGCTCTCTTTCACTGTCTTTGTTTCATGGGTTTTTAAAAGAAATTTATTTTTATAATGGGGTTTAGCTGCTTTTCACGGCTCTGTTTATGCCGCTTTACACCCACTAGACACACTAACAGAGAGATATCAATACATAGGTTTTAAGATTATTACTAGTCAGATATATTCTTGTGCGGTGAATCGGGCGTGTTGAGTCAAGTTCTCTGAGCAAGGAGTAGGTCTTGTCTATTACATATTGGGTTTATGGAACGGTATCTGAGCTAATTTGAAACTCTTGATTTATGTATCACCCCAACTCGCTTTCCCGTTAAGCAGCCATAGTGTGTTTTCTGCATGTGTGACTCTGTTCTGTTTTGTAATTCAGTTCAAGTGTAACGGTTTTTACATTCCCTCTATAAGTGACACCTTATGAGAAGTGTCCTTTTCTGTGTGACTTATTTCACTTAGAATCGCCATACCTAAATCCACTCATCATGCTGCTACTAGCCTTATAACATTGATTTCATGGCTGAGTGGTATGCCATTGTACATAAGGACCTCAAATTTTTTATCCATTTTTCGCTTTCCTGGGATATTTAAGGTGGAATGAAGTGGAGGTCCTTGTCAACAGAGCAGCCCTAAACTTTGGGGTGCTTGTGTCTTGCTGATTTTTAATTTTCCCACTTTATACCCCCATGCGTGGAAGTGCCCTATGCTCTCTAAGCTGTGTTTTTTAGATGTTTCAGGACACACCGTACACTTCTCCAGAGTGGCTGTTGGCAATTTCCATCCCGCCCATCAAGGTAGCAAGGCTCCCATTTCTCCATGGCCTGTCCTGCATTTCTGGTTTTGACACTTTTTTCAGCATGGCCCTTTTGACTGATGAGAAGCGAGACTTCTTTGTAGCGCTGATTGGCCTTTCCAGGTTGCTTGGTTGGCCAAAAAGGGCGTATGCGTTTTTTCCTGAATATATTCAGGAAAAAACGCATACGCCCTTTTTGGCCAAGGGCATCATTGTCAACGTTTTGGCGCTTTTCATGTGCTTTAAAGGCGATTCGAATCTACCTCCTGAAATCTGTTTCCTGCAATTCTGCCTTGATTTCAATTCCTCGTCTTTGCCTTCCCTCAATATATTTGTGGCCGAGAGTTATCATTTATAACTCTGTAGGATTGTGAATTGCAGTGCCCTGAAGCTCCATTTTACAACTCGCTTTTTTGGGAGGTGGCCGCAAAAGCGCAGGATGGCTTCAGGCCCTGTTCTGGTTCCGGGGGGCAGGCTGAGCCTGTGGTTAATTCTTCTTCCTGATGGGAAAATAGAGTGACCTGTGCCTGTCCCAACACCAAGAGCTAGTCTCTCATTGGTTCCCCGTCTTCCCGTTCATCCTCAGGACAAATTGCAACCTGTACGGAACAGGAGGTTAAAGGTGCTGATGTTCCAAGTAGAGAGATTGCTAGTAAAGTGGCTGGAATGGCAAACCCGAGCACAAGGAGATGAGAAATGAGGTGCGTTTTAGAAACCTTTCCCCATCACACGGTGTACCATCTTCTGGGTTTCTCATACATGTTTTCGATGTAGGAAGATAACCTTGAACCTGGAGATTTGGGACCAATGCGATGGGTAGCACGCAGTATTACTTTAAAGGGTCTGCGTTTGCTCACCCAACCTCACCAAACCTCTCAGCCCCAAGAGTGTCCACCCTTATGTCTCATCCAGCTGTGGGTCTAGATATGGTCAATCCAGGTTGCATCACAGCCCCTGAACGAATTGTGTAAGAATTTCTCTGTCTTTCACTGTCTTTGTTTCATGGGTTTTTAAATGAAATTTATTTTTATAATGGGGTTTAGCTGCTTTTCACGGCTGTGTTTATGCCGCTTTACACCCACTTGACACACTAACAGAGAGATATCAATACATAGGTTTTAAGATTATTACTAGTCAGATATATTCTTGTGCGGTGAATCGGGCGTGTTGAGTCCAGTTCTCTGAGCAAGGAGTAGGTCTTGTCTATTACATATTGGGTTTATGGAACGGTATCTGAGCTAATTTGAAACTCTTGCTTTATGTATCACCCCACCTCGCTTTCCCGTTAAGCAGCCATAGTGTGTTTTCTGCATGTGTGACTCTGTTCTGTTTTGTAACTCAGTTCAAGTGTAACGGTTTTTACATTCCCTCTATAAGTGACACCTTATGAGAAGTGTCCTTTTCTGTGTGACTTATTTCACTTAGACTCGTCGTACCTAAATCCACTCATCATGCTGCTACTAGCCTTATGACATTGATTTCATGGCTGAGTGGTATGCCATTGTACATAAGGACCTCAAATTTTTTATCCATTTTTCGCTTTCCTGGGATATTTAAGGTGGAATGAAGTGGAGGTCCTTGTCAACAGAGCATCCCTAAACTTTGGGGTGCTTGTGTCTTGCTGATTTTTAATTTTCCCACTTTATACCCCCATGCGTGGAAGTGCCCTATGCTCTCTAAGCTGTGTTTTTTAGATGTTTCAGGACACACCGTACACTTCTCCAGAGTGGCTGTTGGCAATTTACATCCCGCCCATCAGTGTAGCAAGGCTCCAATTTCTCCATGGCCTGTCCTGCATTTCTGGTTTTGACACTTTTTTCAGCATGGCCCTTTTGACCGATGGGAAGCGAGACTTCTTTGTAGCGCTGATTTGCCTTTCCAGGTTGCTTGGTTGGCCAAAAAGGGCGTATGCGTTTTTTCCTGAATATATTCAGGAAAAAACGCATACGCCCTTTTTGGCCAAGGGCATCATTGTCAACGTTTTGGCGCTTTTCATGTGCTTTAAAGGCGATTCGAATCTACCTCCTGAAATCTGTTCCCTGCAATTCTGCCTTGATTTCAATTCCTCGTCTTTGCCTTCCCTCAATATATTTGTGGACGAGAGTTATCATTTATAACTCTGTAGGATTGTGAATTGCAGTGCCCTGAAGCTCCATTTTACAACTCGCTTTTTTGGGAGGTGGCCGCAAAAGCACAGGATGGCTTCAGGCCCTGTTCTGGTTCCGGGGTGCAGGCTGAGCCTGTGGTTAATTCTTCTTCCTGATGGGAAAATAGAGTGACCTGTGCCTATCCCAACACCAAGAGCTAATCTCTCATTGGTTCCCCGTCTTCCCGTTCATCCTCAGGACAAATTGCAACCTGTACGGAACAGGAGGTTAAAGGTGCTGATGCTCCAAGTAGGGAGATTGCTACTAAAGTGGCTGGAATGGCGAACCCGAGCACAAGGAGATGAGAAATCAGGTGCGTTTTAGAAACCTTTCCCCATCACACGGTGTACCATCTTCTAGGTTTCTCATGCCTGTTTTCGATGTAGGAAGATGCCCTTGAACCTGGAGATTTGGGACCCATGAGATGGGTAGCACGCAGTATTACTTTAAAGGGTCTGCGTTTGCTCACCCAACTTCACCAAACCTCTCAGCCCCAAGAGTGTCCACCCTTATGTCTCATCCAGCTGTGGGTCTAGATATGGTCAATCCAGGTTGCATCACAGCCCCTGAACGAATTGTGTAAGAATTTCTCTCTCTTTCCCTGTCTTTGTTTCATGGGTTTTTAAAAGTAATTTATTTTTATAATGGGGTTTAGCTGCTTTTCACGGCTGTGTTTATGCCGCTTTACACCCACTTGACACACTAACAGAGAGATATCAATTCATAGGTTTTAAGTTTATTACTAGTCAGATATATTCTTGTGCGGTGAATCAGGCGTGTTGAGTCCAGTTCTCTGAGCAAGGAGTAGGTTTTGTCTATTACATATTGGGTTTATGGAACGGTATCTGAGCTAATTTGAAACTCTTGTTTTATGTATCACCCCACCTCACCTTTCCAGTTAAGCAGCCATAGTGTGTTTTCTGCATGTGTGACTCTGTTCTGTTTTGTAATTCAGTTCAAGTGTAACGGTTTTTACATTCCCTCTATAAGTGACACCTTATGAGAAGTGTTCTTTTCTGTGTGACTTATTTCACTTAGAATCGTCGTACCTAAATCCACTCATCATGCTGCTACTATCTTATGATATTGATTTCATGGCTGAGTGATATTCCATTGTACATAAGGACTACAACTTTTTTATCCATTTTTCGCTTTCCTGGGATATTTAAGGTGGAATGAAGTGGAGGTCCTTGTCAAAAGAGCAGCCCTAAACTATGGGGTGCTTGTGTCTTGCTGATTTTTAATTTTCCCACTTTATACCCCCATGCGTGGAAGTGCCCTATGCTCTCTAAGCTGTGTTTTTTAGCTGTTTCAGGACACACCGTACCCTTCTCCAGAGTGGCTGTTGGCAATTTACATCCCGCCCATCAGTGTAGCAAGGCTCCCATTTCTCCATGGCCTGTCCTGCATTTCTGGTTTTGAAACTTTTTTCAGCATGGCCCTTTTGACCGATGGGAAGCGTGACTTCTTTGTAGCGCTGATTTGCCTTTCCAGGTTGCTTGGTTGGCCAAAAAGGGCGTATGCGTTTTTTTCTGAATATATTCAGGAAAAAACGCATACGCACTTTTTGGCCAAGGGCATCATTGTCAACGTTTTGCCGCTTTTCATGTGCTTTAAAGGCGATGCGAATCTACCTCCTAAAATCTTTTTCCTGCAATTCTGCCTTGATTTCAATTCCTCTTCTTTGCCTTCCCTCAATATATTTGTGGACGAGAGTTATCATTTATAACTCTGCAGGTTTGTGAATTGCAGTGCCCTGAAGCTCCATTTTACAACTCGCTTTTTTGGGAGCTGGCCGCAAAAGCTCAGGATGGCTTCAGGCCCTGTTCTGGTTCCGGGGGGCAGGCTGAGCCTGTGGTTAATTCTTCTTCCTGATGGGAAAATAGAGTGACCTGTGCCTGTCCCAACACCAAGAGCTAGTCTCTCATTGGTTCCCCATCTTCCCGTTCATCCTCAGGACAAATTGCAACCTGTACGGAACAGGAGGTTAAAGGTGCTGATGCTCCAAGTAGGGAGATTGCTAGTAAAGTGGCTGGAATGGCGAACCCGAGCACAAGGAGATGAGAAATGAGGTGCGTTTTAGAAACCTTTCCCCATCACACGGTGTACCATCTTCTGGGTTTCTCATGCATGTTTTCGATGTAGGAAGATGCCCTTGAACCTGGAGATTTGGGACCCATGCGATGGGTAGCACGCAGTATTACTTTAAAGGGTCTGCGTTTGCTCACCCAACCTCACCAAACCTCTCAGCCCCAAGAGTGTCCACCCTTATGTCTCATCCAGCTGTGGGTCTAGATATGGTCAATCCAGGTTGCATCACAGCCCCTGAAAGAATTGTGTAAGAATTTCTCTCTCTTTCCCTGTCTTTGTTTCATGGGTTTTTAAAAGTAATTTATTTTTATAATGGGGTTTAGCTGCTTTTCACGGCTGTGTTTATTCCGCTTTACACCCACTTGACACACTAACAGAGAGATATCAATACATAGGTTTTAAGATTATTACTACTCAGATATATTATTGTGCGGTGAATCGGGCGTGTTGAGTCCAGTTCTCTGAGCAAGGAGTAGGTCTTGTCTATTACATATTGGGTTTATGGAACGGTATCTGAGCTAATTTGAAGCTCTTGTTTTATGTATCACCCCACCTCACCTTTCCCGTTAAGCAGCCATAGTGTGTTTTCTGCATGTGTGACTCTGTTCTGTTTTGTAATTCAGTTCAAGTGTAACGGTTTTTACATTCCCTCTATAAGTGACACCTTATGAGAAGTGTCCTTTTCTGTGTGACTTATTTCACTTAGAATCGTCTTACCTAAATGCACTCATCATGCCGCTACTAGCCTTATGACATTGATTTCATGGCTGAGTGATATTCCATTGTACATAAGGACCACAACTTTTTTATCCATTTTTCGCTTTCCTGGGATATTTAAGGTGGAATGAAGTGGAGGTCCTTGTCAACAGAGCAGCCCTAAACTTTGGGGTGCTTGTGTCTTGCTGATTTTCAATTTTCCCACTTTATCCCCCCATGCGTGGAAGTGCCCTATGCTTTCTAAGCTGTGTTTTTTAGATGTTTCAGGACACACCGTACACTTCTCCAGAGTGGCTGTTGGCAATTTACATCCCGCCCATCAGTGTAGCAAGGCTCCCATTTCTCCATGGCCTGTCCTGCATTTCTGGTTTTGACACTTTTTTCAGCATGGCCCTTTTGACTGATGGGAAGCGAGACTTCTTTGTAGCGCTGATTGGCCTTTCCAGGTTGCTTGGTTGGCCAAAAAGGGCGTATGCGTTTTTTCCTGAATATATTCAGGAAAAAACGCATACGCCCTTTTTGGCCAAGGGCATCATTGTCAACGTTTTGGCGCTTTTCATGTGCTTTAAAGGCGATTCGAATCTACCTCCTGAAATCTGTTTCCTGCAATTCTGCCTTGATTTCAATTCCTCGTCTTTGCCTTCCCTCAATATATTTGTGGACGAGAGTTATCATTTATAACTCTGTAGGATTGTGAATTGCAGTGCCCTGAAGCTCCATTTTACAACTCGCTTTTTTGGGAGGTGGCCGCAAAAGCGCAGGATGGCTTCAGGCCCTGTTCTGGTTCCGGGGGGCAGGCTGAGCCTGTGGTTAATTCTTCTTCCTGATGGGAAAATAGAGTGACCTGTGCCTGTCCCAACACCAAGAGCTAGTCTCTCATTGGTTCCCCGTCTTCCCGTTCATCCTCAGGACAAATTACAACCTGTACGGAACAGGAGGTTAAAGGTGCTGATGTTCCAAGTAGAGAGATTGCTAGTAAAGTGGCTGGAATGGCAAACCCGAGCACAAGGAGATGAGAAATGAGGTGCGTTTTAGAAACCTTTCCCCATCACACGGTGTACCATCTTCTGGGTTTCTCATACATGTTTTCGATGTAGGAAGATAACCTTGAACCTGGAGATTTGGGACCAATGCGATGGGTAGCACGCAGTATTACTTTAAAGGGTCTGCGTTTGCTCACCCAACCTCACCAAACCTCTCAGCCCCAAGAGTGTCCACCCTTATGTCTCATCCAGCTGTGGGTCTAGATATGGTCAATCCAGGTTGCATCACAGCCCCTGAACGAATTGTGTAAGAATTTCTCTGTCTTTCACTGTCTTTGTTTCATGGGTTTTTAAATGAAATTTATTTTTATAATGGGGTTTAGCTGCTTTTCACGGCTGTGTTTATGCCGCTTTACACCCACTTGACACACTAACAGAGAGATATCAATACATAGGTTTTAAGATTATTACTAGTCAGATATATTCTTGTGCGGTGAATCGGGCGTGTTGAGTCCAGTTCTCTGAGCAAGGAGTAGGTCTTGTCTATTACATATTGGGTTTATGGAACGGTATCTGAGCTAATTTGAAACTCTTGCTTTATGTATCACCCCACCTCGCTTTCCCGTTAAGCAGCCATAGTGTGTTTTCTGCATGTGTGACTCTGTTCTGTTTTGTAACTCAGTTCAAGTGTAACGGTTTTTACATTCCCTCTATAAGTGACACCTTATGAGAAGTGTCCTTTTCTGTGTGACTTATTTCACTTAGAATCGTCGTACCTAAATCCAATCATCATGCTGCTACTAGCCTTATGACATTGATTTCATGGCTGAGTGGTATGCCATTGTACATAAGGACCTCAAATTTTTTATCCATTTTTCGCTTTCCTGGGATATTTAAGGTGGAATGAAGTGGAGGTCCTTGTCAACAGAGCATCCCTAAACTTTGGGGTGCTTGTGTCTTGCTGATTTTTAATTTTCCCACTTTATACCCCCATGCGTGGAAGTGCCCTATGCTCTCTAAGCTGTGGTTTTTAGATGTTTCAGGACACACCGTACACTTCTCCAGAGTGGCTGTTGGCAATTTACATCCCGCCCATCAGTGTAGCAAGGCTCCCATTTCTCCATGGCCTGTCCTGCATTTCTGGTTTTGACACTTTTTTCAGCATGGCCCTTTTGACCGATGGGAAGCGAGACTTCTTTGTAGCGCTGATTTGCCTTTCCAGGTTGCTTGGTTGGCCAAAAAGGGCGTATGCGTTTTTTCCTGAATATATTCAGGAAAAAACGCATACGCCCTTTTTGGCCAAGGGCATCATTGTCAACGTTTTGGCGCTTTTCATGTGCTTTAAAGGCGATTCGAATCTACCTCCTGAAATCTGTTCCCTGCAATTCTGCCTTGATTTCAATTCCTCGTCTTTGCCTTCCCTCAATATATTTGTGGACGAGAGTTATCATTTATAACTCTGTAGGATTGTGAATTGCAGTGCCCTGAAGCTCCATTTTACAACTCGCTTTTTTGGGAGGTGGCCGCAAAAGCGCAGGATGGCTTCAGGCCCTGTTCTGGTTCCGGGGGGCAGGCTGAGCCTGTGGTTAATTCTTCTTCCTGATGGGAAAATAGAGTGACCTGTGCCTGTCCCAACACCAAGAGCTAATCTCTCATTGGTTCCCCGTCTTCCCGTTCATCCTCAGGACAAATTGCAACCTGTACGGAACAGGAGGTTAAAGATGCTGATGCTCCAAGTAGGGAGATTGCTACTAAAGTGGCTGGAATGGCGAACAGGAGCACAAGGAGATGAGAAATGAGGTGCATTTTAGAAACCTTTCCCCAACACACGGTGTACCATCTTCTTGGTTTCTCATGCATGTTTTCGATGTAGGAAGATGCCCTTGAACCTGGAGATTTGGGACCCATGCGATGGGTAGCACACAGTATTACTTTAAAGGGTCTGCGTTTGCTCACCCAACCTCACCAAACCTCTTAGCCCCAAGAGTGTCCACCCTTATGTCTCATCCAGCTGTGGGTCTAGATATGGTCAATCCAGGTTGCATCACAGCCCCTGAACGAATTGTGTAAGAATTTCTCTTTCTTTCACTGTCTTTGTTTCATGGGTTTTTAAAAGAAATTTATTTTTATAATGGGGTTTAGCTGCTTTTCACGGCTGTGTTTATGCCGCTTTACACCCACTTGACACACTAACAGAGAGATATCAATACATAGGTTTTAAGATTATTACTAGTCAGATATATTCTTGTGCGGTGAATCGGGCGTGTTGAGTCCAGTTCTCTGAGCAAGGAGTAGGTCTTGTCTATTACATATTGGGTTTATGGAACGGTATCTGAGCTAATTTGAAACTCTTGCTTTATGTATCACCCCACCTCGCTTTCCCGTTAAGCAGCCATAGTGTGTTTTCTGCATGTGTGACTCTGTTCTGTTTTGTAACTCAGTTCAAGTGTAACGGTTTTTACATTCCCTCTATAAGTGACACCTTATGAGAAGTGTCATTTTCTGTGTGACTTATTTCACTTAGAATCGTCGTACCTAAATCCATTCATCATGCTGCTACTAGCCTTATGACATTGATTTCATGGCTGAGTGGTATGCCATTGTACATAAGGACCTCAAATTTTTTATCCATTTTTCGCTTTCCTGGGATATTTAAGGTGGAATGAAGTGGAGGTCCTTGTCAACAGAGCAGCCCTAAACTTTGGGGTGCTTGTGTCTTGCTGATTTTTAATTTTCCCACTTTATCCCCCCATGCGTGGAAGTGCCCTATGCTCTCTAAGCTGTGTTTTTTAGATGTTTCAGGACACACCGTACACTTCTCCAAAGTGGCTGTTGGCAATTTACATCCCGCCCATCAGTGTAGCAAGGCTCCCATTTCTCCATGGCCTGTCCTGCATTTCTAGTTTTGACACTTTTTTCAGCATGGCCCTTTTGACTGATGGGAAGCGAGACTTCTTTGTAGCGCTGATTGGCCTTTCCAGGTTGCTTGGTTGGCCAAAAAGGGCGTATGCGTTTTTTCCTGAATATATTCAGGAAAAAACGCAAACGCCCTTTTTGGCCAAGGGCATTATTGTCAACGTTTTGGCGCTTTTCATGTGCTTTAAAGGCGATTCGAATCTACCTCCTGAAATCTGTTTCCTGCAATTCTGCCTTGATTTCAATTCCTCGTCTTTGCCTTCCCTCAATATATTTGTGGACGAGAGTTATCATTTATAACTCTGTAGGATTGTGAATTGCAGTGCCCTGAAGCTCCATTTTACAACTCGCTTTTTTGGGAGGTGGCCGCAAAAGCGCAGGATGGCTTCAGGCCCTGTTCTGGTTCCGGGGGGCAGGCTGAGCCTGTGGTTAATTCTTCTTCCTGATGGGAAAATAGAGTGACCTGTGCCTGTCCCAACACCAAGAGCTAATCTCTCATTGGTTCCCCGTCTTCCCGTTCATCCTCAGGACAAATTGCAACCTGTACGGAACAGGAGGTTAAAGGTGCTGATGCTCCAAGTAGGGAGATTGCTACTAAAGTGGCTGGAATGGCGAACCCGAGCACAAGGAGATGAGAAATGAGGTGCATTTTAGAAACCTTTCCCCATCACACGGTGTACCATCTTCTTGGTTTCTCATGCATGTTTTCGATGTAGGAAGATGCCCTTGAACCTGGAGATTTGGGACCCATGCGATGGGTAGCACGCAGTATTACTTTAAAGGGTCTGCGTTTGCTCACCCAACCTCACCAAACCTCTCAGCCCCAAGAGTGTCCACCCTTATGTCTCATCCAGCTGTGGGTCTAGATATGGTCAATCCAGGTTGCATCACAGCCCCTGAACGAATTGTGTAAGAATTTCTCTCTCTTTCACTGTCTTTGTTTCATGGGTTTTTAAATGAAATTTATTTTTATAATGGGGTTTAGCTGCTTTTCACGGCTGTGTTTATGCCGCTTTACACCCACTTGACACACTAACAGAGAGATATCAATACATAGGTTTTAAGATTATTACTAGTCAGATATATTCTTGTGCGGTGAATCGGGCGTGTTGAGTCCAGTTCTCTGAGCAAGGAGTAGGTCTTGTCTATTACATATTGGGTTTATGGAACGGTATCTGAGCTAATTTGAAACTCTTGCTTTATGTATCACCCCACCTCGCTTTCCCGTTAAGCAGCCATAGTGTGTTTTCTGCATGTGTGACTCTGTTCTGTTTTGTAACTCAGTTCAAGTGTAACGGTTTTTACATTCCCTCTATAAGTGACACCTTATGAGAAGTGTCCTTTTCTGTGTGACTTATTTCACTTAGACTCGTCGTACCTAAATCCACTCATCATGCTGCTACTAGCCTTATGACATTGATTTCATGGCTGAGTGGTATGCCATTGTACATAAGGACCTCAAATTTTTTATCCATTTTTCGCTTTCCTGGGATATTTAAGGTGGAATGAAGTGGAGGTCCTTGTCAACAGAGCATCCCTAAACTTTGGGGTGCTTGTGTCTTGCTGATTTTTAATTTTCTCACTTTATACCCCCATGCGTGGAAGTGCCCTATGCTCTCTAAGCTGTGTTTTTTAGATGTTTCAGGACACACCGTACACTTCTCCAGAGTGGCTGTTGGCAATTTACATCCCGCCCATCAGTGTAGCAAGGCTCCCATTTCTCCATGGCCTGTCCTGCATTTCTGGTTTTGACACTTTTTTCAGCATGGCCCTTTTGACCGAAGGGAAGCGAGACTTCTTTGTAGCGCTTATTTGCCTTTCCAGGTTGCTTGGTTGGCCAAAAAGGGCGTATGCGTTTTTTCCTGAATATATTCAGGAAAAAACGCATACGCCCTTTTTGGCCAAGGGCATCATTGTCAACGTTTTGCCGCTTTTCATGTGCTTTAAAGGCGATTCGAATCTACCTCCTGAAATCTGTTTCCTGCAATTCTGCCTTGATTTCAATTCCTCGTCTTTGCCTTCCCTCAATATATTTGTGGACGAGAGTTATCATTTATAACTCTGTAGGATTGTGAATTGCAGTGCCCTGAAGCTCCATTTTACAACTCGCTTTTTTGGGAAGTGGCCGCAAAAGCGCAGGATGGCTTCAGGCCCTGTTCTGGTTCCGGGGTGCAGGCTGAGCCTGTGGTTAATTCTTCTTCCTGATGGGAAAATAGAGTGACCTGTGCCTATCCCAACACCAAGAGCTAGTCTCTCATTGGTTCCCCGTCTTCCCGTACATCCTCAGGACAAATTGCAACCTGTACGGAACAGGAGGTTAAAGATGCTGATGCTCCAAGTAGGGAGATTGCAACTAAAGTGGCTGGAATGGCGAACCCGAGCACAAGGAGATGAGAAATGAGGTGCATTTTAGTAACATTTCCCCAACACACGGTGTACCATCTTCTTGGTTTCTCATGCATGTTTTCGATGTAGGAAGATGCCCTTGAACCTGGAGATTTGGGACCCATGCGATGGGTAGCACGCAGTATTACTTTAAATGGTCTGCGTTTGCTCACCCAACCTCACCAAACCTCTCAGCCCCAAGAGTATCCACCCTTATGTCTCATCCAGCTGTGGGTCTAGATATGGTCAATCCAGGTTGCATCACAGCCCCTGAAAGAATTGTCTAAGAATTTCTCTCTCTTTCACTGTCTTTGTTTCATGGGTTTTTAAAAGAAATTTATTTTTATAATGGGGTTTAGCTGCTTTTCACGGCTCTGTTTATGCCGCTTTACACCCACTAGACACACTAACAGAGAGATATCAATACATAGGTTTTAAGATTATTACTAGTCAGATATATTCTTGTGCGGTGAATCGGGCGTGTTGAGTCCAGTTCTCTGAGCAAGGAGTAGGTCTTGTCTATTACATATTGGGTTTATGGAACGGTATCTGAGCTAATTTGAAACTCTTGCTTTATGTATCACCCCACCTCGCTTTCCCGTTAAGCAGCCATAGTGTGTTTTCTGCATGTGTGACTCTGTTCTGTTTTGTAACTCAGTTCAAGTGTAACGGTTTTTACATTCCCTCTATAAGTGACACCTTATGAGAAGTGTCCTTTTCTGTGTGACTTATTTCACTTAGAATCGTCGTACCTAAATCCACTCATCATGCTGCTACTAGCCTTATGACATTGATTTCATGGCTGAGTGGTATGCCATTGTACATAAGGACCTCAAATTTTTTATCCATTTTTCGCTTTCCTGGGATATTTAAGGTGGAATGAAGTGGAGGTCCTTGTCAACAGAGCAGCCCTAAACTTTGGGGTGCTTGTGTCTTGCTGATTTTTAATTTTCCCACTTTATCCCCCCATGCGTGGAAGTGCCCTATGCTCTCTAAGCTGTGTTTTTTAGATGTTTCAGGACACACCGTACACTTCTCCAGAGTGGCTGTTGGCAATTTACATCCCGCCCATCAGTGTAACAAGGCTCCCATTTCTCCATGGCCTGTCCTGCATTTCTGGTTTTGACACTTTTTTCAGCATGGCCCTTTTGACTGATGGGAAGCGAGACTTCTTTGTAGCGCTGATTGGCCTTTCCAGGTTGCTTGGTTGGCCAAAAAGGGCGTATGCGTTTTTTCCTGAATATATTCAGGAAAAAACGCATACGCCCTTTTTGGCCAAGAGCATCATTGTCAACGTTTTGCCGCTTTTCATGTGCTTTAAAGGCGATTCGAATCTACCTCCTGAAATCTGTTTCCTGCAATTCTGCCTTGATTTCAATTCCTCGTTTTTGCCTTCCCTCAATATATTTGTGGACGAGAGTTATCATTTATAACTCTGTATGATTGTGAATTGCAGTGCCCTGAAGCTCCATTTTACAACTCGCTTTTTTGGGAGGTGGCCGCAAAAGCACAGGATGGCTTCAGGCCCTGTTCTGGTTCCGGGGGGCAGCCTGAGCCTGTGGTTAATTCTTCTTCCTGATGGGAAAATAGAGTGACTTGTGCCTGTCCCAACACCAAGAGCTAATCTCTCATTGGTTCCCCGTCTTCCCGTTCATCCTCAGGACAAATTGCAACCTGTACGGAACAGGAGGTTAAAGGTGCTGATGCTCCAAGTAGGGAGATTGCTACTAAAGTGGCTGGAATGGCGAACCCGAGCACAAGGAGATGAGAAATCAGGTGCGTTTTAGAAACCTTTCCCCATCACACGGTGTACCATCTTCTAGGTTTCTCATGCCTGTTTTCGATGTAGGAAGATGCCCTTGAACCTGGAGATTTGGGACCCATGAGATGGGTAGCACGCAGTATTACTTTAAAGGGTCTGCGTTTGCTCACCCAACTTCACCAAACCTCTCAGCCCCAAGAGTGTCCACCCTTATGTCTCATCCAGCTGTGGGTCTAGATATGGTCAATCCAGGTTGCATCACAGCCCCTGAACGAATTGTGTAAGAATTTCTCTCTCTTTCCCTGTCTTTGTTTCATGGGTTTTTAAAAGTAATTTATTTTTATAATGGGGTTTAGCTGCTTTTCACGGCTGTGTTTATGCCGCTTTACACCCACTTGACACACTAACAGAGAGATATCAATTCATAGGTTTTAAGTTTATTACTAGTCAGATATATTCTTGTGCGGTGAATCAGGCGTGTTGAGTCCAGTTCTCTGAGCAAGGAGTAGGTTTTGTCTATTACATATTGGGTTTATGGAACGGTATCTGAGCTAATTTGAAACTCTTGTTTTATGTATCACCCCACCTCACCTTTCCAGTTAAGCAGCCATAGTGTGTTTTCTGCATGTGTGACTCTGTTCTGTTTTGTAATTCAGTTCAAGTGTAACGGTTTTTACATTCCCTCTATAAGTGACACCTTATGAGAAGTGTTCTTTTCTGTGTGACTTATTTCACTTAGAATCGTCGTACCTAAATCCACTCATCATGCTGCTACTATCTTATGATATTGATTTCATGGCTGAGTGATATTCCATTGTACATAAGGACTACAACTTTTTTATCCATTTTTCGCTTTCCTGGGATATTTAAGGTGGAATGAAGTGGAGGTCCTTGTCAAAAGAGCAGCCCTAAACTATGGGGTGCTTGTGTCTTGCTGATTTTTAATTTTCCCACTTTATACCCCCATGCGTGGAAGTGCCCTATGCTCTCTAAGCTGTGTTTTTTAGCTGTTTCAGGACACACCGTACCCTTCTCCAGAGTGGCTGTTGGCAATTTACATCCCGCCCATCAGTGTAGCATGGCTCCCATTTCTCCATGGCCTGTCCTGCATTTCTGGTTTTGAAACTTTTTTCAGCATGGCCCTTTTGACCGATGGGAAGCGTGACTTCTTTGTAGCGCTGATTTGCCTTTCCAGGTTGCTTGGTTGGCCAAAAAGGGCGTATGCGTTTTTTTCTGAATATATTCAGGAAAAAACGCATACGCACTTTTTGGCCAAGGGCATCATTGTCAACGTTTTGCCGCTTTTCATGTGCTTTAAAGGCGATGCGAATCTACCTCCTAAAATCTTTTTCCTGCAATTCTGCCTTGATTTCAATTCCTCTTCTTTGCCTTCCCTCAATATATTTGTGGACGAGAGTTATCATTTATAACTCTGCAGGTTTGTGAATTGCAGTGCCCTGAAGCTCCATTTTACAACTCGCTTTTTTGGGAGCTGGCCGCAAAAGCGCAGGATGGCTTCAGGCCCTGTTCTGGTTCCGGGGGGCAGGCTGAGCCTGTGGTTAATTCTTCTTCCTGATGGGAAAATAGAGTGACCTGTGCCTGTCCCAACACCAAGAGCTAGTCTCTCATTGGTTCCCCATCTTCCCGTTCATCCTCAGGACAAATTGCAACCTGTACGGAACAGGAGGTTAAAGGTGCTGATGCTCCAAGTAGGGAGATTGCTAGTAAAGTGGCTGGAATGGCGAACCCGAGCACAAGGAGATGAGAAATGAGGTGCGTTTTAGAAACCTTTCCCCATCACACGGTGTACCATCTTCTGGGTTTCTCATGCATGTTTTCGATGTAGGAAGATGCCCTTGAACCTGGAGATTTGGGACCCATGCGATGGGTAGCACGCAGTATTACTTTAAAGGGTCTGCGTTTGCTCACCCAACCTCACCAAACCTCTCAGCCCCAAGAGTGTCCACCCTTATGTCTCATCCAGCTGTGGGTCTAGATATGGTCAATCCAGGTTGCATCACAGCCCCTGAACGAATTGTGTAAGAATTTCTCTCTCTTTCCCTGTCTTTGTTTCATGGGTTTTTAAAAGTAATTTATTTTTATAATGGGGTTTAGCTGCTTTTCACGGCTGTGTTTATGCCGCTTTACACCCACTTGACACACTAACAGAGAGATATCAATACATAGGTTTTAAGATTATTACTAGTCAGATATATTATTGTGCGGTGAATCGGGCGTGTTGAATCCAGTTCTCTGAGCAAGGAGTAGGACTTGTCTATTACATATTGGGTTTATGGAACGGTATCTGAGCTAATTTGAAACTCTTGTTTTATGTATCACCCCACCTCACCTTTCCCGTTAAGCAGCCATAGTGTGTTTTCTGCATGTGTGACTCTGTTCTGTTTTGTAATTCAGTTCAAGTGTAACGGTTTTTACATTCCCTCTATAAGTGACACCTTATGAGAAGTGTCCTTTTCTGTGTGACTTATTTCACTTAGAATCGTCTTACCTAAATCCACTCATCATGCTGCTACTAGCCTTATGACATTGATTTCATGGCTGAGTGATATTCCATTGTACATAAGGACCACAACTTTTTTATCCATTTTTCGCTTTCCTGGGATATTTAAGGTGGAATGAAGTGGAGGTCCTTGTCAACAGAGCAGCCCTAAACTTTGGGGTGCTTGTGTCTTGCTGATTTTCAATTTTCCCACTTTATCCCCCCATGCGTGGAAGTGCCCTGTGCTCTCTAAGCTGTGTTTTTTAGATGTTTCAGGACACACCGTACACTTCTCCAGAGTGGCTGTTGGCAATTTACATCCCGCCCATCAGTGTAGCAAGGCTCCCATTTCTCCATGGCCTGTCCTGCATTTCTGGTTTTGACACATTTTTCAGCATGGCCCTTTTGACCGATGGGAAACGAGACTTCTTTGTAGCGCTGATTTGCCTTTCCAGGTTGCTTGGTTGGCCAAAAAGGGCGTATGCGTTTTTTCCTGAATATATTCAGGAAAAAACGCATACGCCCTTTTTGGCCAAGGGCATCATTGTCAAAGTTTTGCCGCTTTTCATGTGCTTTAAAGGCGATTCGAATCTACCTCCTCAAATCTGTTTCCTGCAATTCTGCTTTTATTTCAAATCCTCTTCTTTGCCTTCCCTCAATATATTTGTGGACGAGAGTTATCATTTATAACTCTGCAGGTTTGTGAATTGCAGTGCCCTGAAGCTCCATTTTACAAGTCGCTTTTTTGGGAGCTGGCCGCAAAAGCGCAGGATGGCTTCAGGCCCTGTTCTGGTTCCGGGGGGCAGGCTGAGCCTGTGGTTAATTCTTCTTCCTGATGGGAAAATAGAGTGACCTGTGCCTGTCCCAACACCAAGAGCTAGTCTCTCATTGGTTCCCCGTCTTCCCGTTCATCCTCAGGACAAATTGCAACCTGTACGGAACAGGAGGTTAAAGGTGCTGATGCTCCAAGAAGGGAGATTGCTGGTAAAGTGGCTGGAATGGCGAACCCGAGCACAAGGAGATGAGAAATGAGGTGCGTTTTAGAAACCTTTCCCCATCACACGGTGTACCATCTTCTGGGTTTCTCATGCATGTTTTCGATGTAGGAAGATGCCCTTGAACCTGGAGATTTGGGACCCATGCGATGGGTAGCACGCAGTATTACTTTAAAGGGTCTGCGTTTGCTCACCCAACCTCACCAAACCTCTCAGCCCCAAGAGTGTCCACCCTTATGTCTCATCCAGCTGTGGGTCTAGATATGGTCAATCCAGGTTGCATCACAGCCCCTGAACGAATTGTGTAAGAATTTCTCTCTCTTTCCCTGTCTTTGTTTCATGGGTTTTTAAAAGTAATTTATTTTTATAATGGGGTTTAGCTGCTTTTCACGGCTGTGTTTATGCCGCTTTACACCCACTTGACACACTAACAGAGAGATATCAATACATAGGTTTTAAGATTATTACTAGTCAGATATATTCTTGTGCGGTGAATCGGGCGTGTTGAGTCCAGTTCTCTGAGCAAGGAGTAGGTCTTGTCTATTACATATTGGGTTTATGGAACGGTATCTGAGCTAATTTGAAGCTCTTGTTTTATGTATCACCCCACCTCACCTTTCCCGTTAAGCAGCCATAGTGTGTTTTCTGCATGTGTGACTCTGTTCTGTTTTGTAATTCAGTTCAAGTGTAACGGTTTTTACATTCCCTCTATAAGTGACACCTTATGAGAAGTGTCCTTTTCTGTGTGACTTATTTCACTTAGAATCGTCTTACCTAAATGCACTCATCATGCCGCTACTAGCCTTATGACATTGATTTCATGGCTGAGTGATATTCCATTGTACATAAGGACCACAACTTTTTTATCCATTTTTCGCTTTCCTGGGATATTTAAGGTGGAATGAAGTGGAGGTCCTTGTCAACAGAGCAGCCCTAAACTTTGGGGTGCTTGTGTCTTGCTGATTTTCAATTTTCCCACTTTATCCCCCCATGCGTGGAAGTGCCCTATGCTTTCTAAGCTGTGTTTTTTAGATGTTTCAGGACACACCGTACACTTCTCCAGAGTGGCTGTTGGCAATTTACATCCCGCCCATCAGTGTAGCAAGGCTCCCATTTCTCCATGGCCTGTCCTGCATTTCTGGTTTTGACACTTTTTTCAGCATGGCCCTTTTGACCGATGGGAAGCGAGACTTCTTTGTAGCGCTGATTTGCCTTTCCAGGTTGCTTGGTTGGCCAAAAACGGCGTATGCGTTTTTTCCTGAATAGATTCAGGAAAAAACGCATACGCCCTTTTTGGCCAAGGGCATCATTGTCAACGTTTTGCCGCTTTTCATGTGCTTTAAAGGCGATTCGAATCTACCTCCTGAAATCTGTTTCCTGCAATTCTGCCTTGATTTCAAATCCTCTTCTTTGCCTTCCCTCAATATATTTGTGGACAAGAGTTATCATTTATAACTCTGCAGGTTTGTGAATTGCAGTGCCCTGAAGCTCCATTTTACAAGTCGCTTTTTTGGGAGCTGGCCGCAAAAGCTCAGGATGGCTTCAGGCCCTGTTCTGGTTCCGGGGGGCAGGCTGAGCCTGTGGTTAATTCTTCTTCCTGATGGGAAAATAGAGTGACCTGTGCCTGTCCCAACACCAAGAGCTAGTCTCTCATTGGTTCCCCGTCTTCCCGTTCATCCTCAGGACAAATTGCAACCTGTACGGAACAGGAGGTTAAAGGTGCTGATGCTCCAAGTAGGGAGATTGCTAGTAAAGTGGCTGGAATGGCGAACCCGAGCACAAGGAGATGAGAAATGAGGTGCGTTTTAGAAACCTTTCCCCATCACACGGTGTACCATCTTCTGGGTTTCTCATGCATGTTTTCGATGTAGGAAGATGCCCTTGAACCTGGAGATTTGGGACCCATGCGATGGGTAGCACGCAGTATTACTTTAAAGGGTCTGCGTTTTCTCACTCAACCTCACCAAACCTCTCAGCCCCAAGAGTGTCCACCCTTATGTCTCAACCAGCTGTGGGTCTAGATATGGTCAATCCAGGTTGCATCACAGCCCCTGAACGAATTGTGTAAGAATTTCTCTCTCTTTCCCTGTCTTTGTTTCATGGGTTTTTAAAAGTAATTTATTTTTATAATGGGGTTTAGCTGCTTTTCACGGCTGTGTTTATGCCACTTTACACCCACTTGACACACTAACAGAGAGATATCAATACATAGATTTTAAGATTATTACTAGTCAGATATATTCATGTGCGGTGAATCGGGCGTGTTGAGTCCAGTTCTCTGAGCAAGGAGTAGGTCTTGTCTATTACATATTGGGTTTATGGAACGGTATCTGATCTAATTTGAAGCTCTTGTTTTATGTATCCCCCACCTCACCTTTCCCGTTAAGCAGCCATAGTGTGTTTTCTGCATGTGTGACTCTGTTCTGTTTTGTAATTCAGTTCAAGTGTAACGGTTTTTACATTCCCTCTATAAGTGACACCTTATGAGAAGTGTCCTTTTCTGTGTGACTTATTTCACTTAGAATCGTCTTACCTAAATCCACTCATCATGCTGCTACTAGCCTTATGACATTGATTTCATGGCTGAGTGATATTCCATTGTACATAAGGACCACAACTTTTTTATCCATTTTTCGCTTTCCTGGGATATTTAAGGTGGAATGAAGTGGAGGTCCTTGTCAACAGAGCAGCCCTAAACTTTGGGGTGCTTGTGTCTTGCTGATTTTCAATTTTCCCACTTTATCCCCCCATGCGTGGAAGTGCCCTATGCTTTCTAAGCTGTGTTTTTTAGATGTTTCAGGACACACCGTACACTTCTCCAGAGTGGCTGTTGGCAATTTACATCCCGCCCATCAGTGTAGCAAGGCTCCCATTTCTCCATAGCCTGTCCTGCATTTCTGGTTTTGACACTTTTTTCAGCATGGCCCTTTTGACCGATGGGAAGCGAGACTTCTTTGTAGCGCTGATTTGCCTTTCCAGGTTGCTTGGTTGGCCAAAAACGGCGTATGCGTTTTTTCCTGAATAGATTCAGGAAAAAACGCATACGCCCTTTTTGGCCAAGGGTATCATTGTCAAAGTTTTGCCGCTTTTCATGTGCTTTAAAGGCGATTCGAATCTACCTCCTGAAATCTGTTTCCTGCAATTCTGCCTTGATTTCAAATCCTCTTCTTTGCCTTCCCTCAATATATTTGTGGACAAGAGTTATCATTTATAACTCTGCAGGTTTGTGAATTGCAGTGCCCTGAAGCTCCATTTTACAAGTCGTTTTTTTGGGAGCTGGCCGCAAAAGCTCAGGATGGCTTCAGGCCCTGTTCTGGTTCCGGGGGGCAGGCTGAGCCTGTGGTTAATTCTTCTTCCTGATGGGAAAATAGAGTGACCTGTGCCTGTCCCAACACCAAGAGCTAGTCTCTCATTGGTTCCCCGTCTTCCCGTTCATCCTCAGGACAAATTGCAACCTGTACGGAACAGGAGGTTAAAGGTGCTGATGCTCCAAGTAGGGAGATTGCTAGTAAAGTGGCTGGAATGGCGAACCCGAGCACAAGGAGATGAGAAATGAGGTGCGTTTTAGAAACCTTTCCCCATCACACGGTGTACCATCTTCTGGGTTTCTCATGCATGTTTTCGATGTAGGAAGATGCCCTTGAACCTGGAGATTTGGGACCCATGCGATGGGTAGCACGCAGTATTACTTTAAAGGGTCTGCGTTTGCTCACCCAACCTCACCAAACCTCTCAGCCCCAAGAGTGTCCACCCTTATGTCTCAACCAGCTGTGGGTCTAGATATGGTCAATCCAGGTTGCATCACAGCCCCTGAACGAATTGTGTAAGAATTTCTCTCTCTTTCCCTGTCTTTGTTTCATGGGTTTTTAAAAGTAATTTATTTTTATAATGGGGTTTAGCTGCTTTTCACGGCTGTGTTTATGCCACTTTACACCCACTTGACACACTAACAGAGAGATATCAATACATAGGTTTTAAGATTATTACTAGTCAGATATATTCATGTGCGGTGAATCGGGCGTGTTGAGTCCAGTTCTCTGAGCAAGGAGTAGGTCTTGTCTATTACATATTGGGTTTATGGAACGGTATCTGAGCTAATTTGAAGCTCTTGTTTTATGTATCCCCCACCTCACCTTTCCCGTTAAGCAGCCATAGTGTGTTTTCTGCATGTGTGACTCTGTTCTGTTTTGTAATTCAGTTCAAGTGTAACGGTTTTTACATTCCCTCTATAAGTGACACCTTATGAGAAGTGTCCTTTTCTGTGTGACTTATTTCACTTAGAATCGTCTTACCTAAATCCACTCATCATGCTGCTACTAGCCTTATGACATTGATTTCATGGCTGAGTGATATTCCATTGTACATAAGGACCACACATTTTTAATCCATTTTTCGCTTTCCTGGGATATTTAAGGTGGAATGAAGTGGAGGTCCTTGTCAACAGAGCAGCCCTAAACTTTGGGGTGCTTGTGTCTTGCTGATTTTCAATTTTCCCACTTTATCCCCCCATGCGTGGAAGTACCCTATGCTCTCTAAGCTGTGTTTTTTAGATGTTTCAGGACACACCGTACACTTCTCCAGAGTGGCTGTTGGCAATTTACATCCCGCCCATCAGTGTAGCAAGGCTCCCATTTCTCCATGGCCTGTCCTGCATTTCTGGTTTTGACACTTTTTGCAGCATGGCCCTTTTGACCGATGGGAAGCGAGAATTCTTTGTAGCGCTGATTTGCCTTTCCAGGTTGCTTGGTTGGCCAAAAAGGGCGTATGCGTTTTTTCCTGAATAGATTCAGGAAAAAACGCATACGCCCTTTTTGGCCACGGGCATCATTGTCAACGTTTTGCCGCTTTTCATGTGCTTTAAAGGCGATTCGAATCTACCTCCTGAAATCTGTTTCCTGCAATTCTGCCTTGATTTCAAATCCTCTTCTTTGCCTTCCCTCAATATATTTGTGGACGAGAGTTATCATTTATAACTCTGCAGGTTTGTGAATTGCAGTGCCCTGAAGCTCCATTTTACAAGTCGCTTTTTTGGGAGCTGGCCGCAAAAGCTCAGGATGGCTTCAGGCCCTGTTCTGGTTCCGGGGGGCAGGCTGAGCCTGTGGTTAATTCTTCTTCCTGATGGGAAAATAGAGTGACCTGTGCCTGTCCCAACACCAAGAGCTAGTCTCTCATTGGTTCCCCGTCTTCCCGTTCATCCTCAGGACAAATTGCAACCTGTACGGAACAGGAGGTTAAAGGTGCTGAGGCTCCAAGTAGGGAGATTGCTAGTAAAGTGGCTGGAATGGCGAACCCGAGCACAAGGAGATGAGAAATGAGGTGCGTTTTAGAAACCTTTCCCCATCACACGGTGTACCATCTTCTGGGTTTCTCATGCATGTTTTCGATGTAGGAAGATGCCCTTGAACCTGGAGATTTGGGACCCATGCGATGGGTAGCACGCAGTATTACTTTAAAGGGTCTGCGTTTGCTCACCCAACCTCACCAAACCTCTCAGCCCCAAGAGTGTCCACCCTTATGTCTCATCCAGCTGTGGGTCTAGATATGGTCAATCCAGGTTGCATCACAGCCCCTGAACGAATTGTGTAAGAATTTCTCTCTCTTTCCCTGTCTTTGTTTCATGGGTTTTTAAAAGTAATTTATTTTTATAATGGGGTTTAGCTGCTTTTCACGGCTGTGTTTATGCCGCTTTACACCCACTTGACACACTAACAGAGAGATATCAATACATAGGTTTTAAGATTATTACTAGTCAGATATATACTTGTGCGGTGAATCGGGCGTGTTGAGTCCATTTCTCTGAGCAAGGAGTAGGTCTTGTCTATTACATATTGGGTTTATGGAACGGTATCTGAGCTAATTTGAAGCTCTTGTTTTATGTATCACCCCACCTCACCTTTCCCGTTAAGCAGCCATAGTGTGTTTTCTGCATGTGTGACTCTGTTCTGTTTTGTAATTCAGTTCAAGTGTAACGGTTTTTACATTCCCTCTATAAGTGACACCTTATGAGAAGTGTCCTTTTCTGTGTGACTTATTTCACTTAGAATCGTCTTACCTAAATCCACTCATCATGCTGCTACTAGCCTTATGACATTGATTTCATGGCTGAGTGATATTCCATTGTACATAAGGACCACAACTTTTTTATCCATTTTTCTCTTTCCTGGGATATTTAAGGTGGAATGAAGTGGAGGTCTTGTCAACAGAGCAGCCCTAAACTTTGGGGTGCTTGTGTCTTGCTGATTTTCAATTTTCCCACTTTATCCCCCCATGCGTGGAAGTGCCCTGTGCTCTCTAAGCTGTGTTTTTTAGATGTTTCAGGACACACCGTACACTTCTCCAGAGTGGCTGTTGGCAATTTACATCCCGCCCATCAGTGTAGCAAGGCTCCCATTTCTCCATGGCCTGTCCTGCATTTCTGGTTTTGACACATTTTTCAGCATGGCCCTTTTGACCGATGGGAAACGAGACTTCTTTGTAGCGCTGATTTGCCTTTCCAGGTTGCTTGGTTGGCCAAAAAGGGCGTATGCGTTTTTTCCTGAATATATTCAGGAAAAAACGCATACGCCCTTTTTGGCCAAGGGCATCATTGTCAACGTTTTGCCGCTTTTCATGTGCTTTAAAGGCGATTCGAATCTACCTCCTGAAATCTGTTTCCTGCAATTCTGCCTTGATTTCAAATCCTCTTCTTTGCCTTCCCTCAATATATTTGTGGACGAGAGTTATCATTTATAACTCTGCAGGTTTGTGAATTGCAGTGCCCTGAAGCTCCATTTTACAAGTCGCTTTTTTGGGAGCTGGCCGCAAAAGCGCAGGATGGCTTCAGGCCCTGTTCTGGTTCCGGGGGGCAGGCTGAGCCTGTGGTTAATTCTTCTTCCTGATGGGAAAATAGAGTGACCTGTGCCTGTCCCAACACCAAGAGCTAGTCTCTCATTGGTTCCCCGTCTTCCCGTTCATCCTCAGGACAAATTGCAACCTGTACGGAACAGGAGGTTAAAGGTGCTGATGCTCCAAGAAGGGAGATTGCTGGTAAAGTGGCTGGAATGGCGAACCCGAGCACAAGGAGATGAGAAATGAGGTGCGTTTTAGAAACCTTTCCCCATCACACGGTGTACCATCTTCTGGGTTTCTCATGCATGTTTTCGATGTAGGAAGATGCCCTTGAACCTGGAGATTTGGGACCCATGCGATGGGTAGCACGCAGTATTACTTTAAAGGGTCTGCGTTTGCTCACCCAACCTCACCAAACCTCTCAGCCCCAAGAGTATCCACCCTTATGTCTCATCCAGCTGTGGGTCTAGATATGGTCAATCCAGGTTGCATCACAGCCCCTGAACGAATTGTGTAAGAATTTCGCTCTCTTTCACTGTCTTTGTTTCATGGGTTTTTAAAAGAAATTTATTTTTATAATGGGGTATAGCTGCTTTTCACGGCTCTGTTTATGCCGCTTTACACCCACTAGACACACTAACAGAGAGATATCAATACATAGGTTTTAAGATTATTACTAGTCAGATATATTCTTGTGCGGTGAATCGGGCGTGTTGAGTCCAGTTCTCTGAGCAAGGAGTAGGTCTTGTCTATTACATATTGGGTTTATGGAACGGTATCTGAGCTAATTTGAAACTCTTGATTTATGTATCACCCCACCTCGCTTTCCCGTTAAGCAGCCATAGTGTGTTTTCTGCATGTGTGACTCTGTTCTGTTTTGTAATTCAGTTCAAGTGTAACGGTTTTTACATTCCCTCTATAAGTGACAGCTTATGAGAAGTGTCCTTTTCTGTGTGACTTATTTCACTTAGAATCGCCGTACCTAAATCCACTCATCATGCTGCTACTAGCCTTATGACATTGATTTCATGGCTGAGTGGTATGCCATTGTACATAAGGACCTCAAATTTTTTATCCATTTTTCGCTTTCCTGGGATATTTAAGGTGGAATGAAGTGGAGGTCCTTGTCAACAGAGCAGCCCTAAACTTTGGGGTGCTTGTGTCTTGCTGATTTTTAATTTTCCCACTTTATACCCCCATGCGTGGAAGTGCCCTATGCTCTCTAAGCTGTGTTTTTTAGATGTTTCAGGACACACCGTACACTTCTCCAGAGTGGCTGTTGGCAATTTACATCCCGCCCATCAGTGTAGCAAGGCTCCCATTTCTCCATGGCCTGTCCTGCATTTCTGGTTTTGACACTTTTTTCAGCATGGCCCTTTTGACTGATGGGAAGCGAGACTTCTTTGTAGCGCTGATTGGCCTTTCCAGGTTGCTTGGTTGGCCAAAAAGGGCGTATGCGTTTTTTCCTGAATATATTCAGGAAAAAACGCATACGCCCTTTTTGGCCAAGGGCATCATTGTCAACGTTTTGGCGCTTTTCATGTGCTTTAAAGGCGATTCGAATCTACCTCCTGAAATCTGTTTCCTGCAATTCTGCCTTGATTTCAATTCCTCGTCTTTGCCTTCCCTCAATATATTTGTGGACGAGAGTTATCATTTATAACTCTGTAGGATTGTGAATTGCAGTGCCCTGAAGCTCCATTTTACAACTCGCTTTTTTGGGAGGTGGCCGCAAAAGCGCAGGATGGCTTCAGGCCCTGTTCTGGTTCCGGGGGGCAGGCTGAGCCTGTGGTTAATTCTTCTTCCTGATGGGAAAATAGAGTGACCTGTGCCTGTCCCAACACCAAGAGCTAGTCTCTCATTGGTTCCCCGTCTTCCCGTTCATCCTCAGGACAAATTGCAACCTGTACGGAACAGGAGGTTAAAGGTGCTGATGTTCCAAGTAGAGAGATTGCTAGTAAAGTGGCTGGAATGGCAAACCCGAGCACAAGGAGATGAGAAATGAGGTGCGTTTTAGAAACCTTTCCCCATCACACGGTGTACCATCTTCTGGGTTTCTCATGCATGTTTTCGATGTAGGAAGATGCCCTTGAACCTGGAGATTTGGGACCAATGCGATGGGTAGCACGCAGTATTACTTTAAAGGGTCTGCGTTTGCTCACCCAACCTCACCAAACCTCTCAGCCCCAAGAGTGTCCACCCTTATGTCTCATCCAGCTGTGGGTCTAGATATGGTCAATCCAGGTTGCATCACAGCCCCTGAACGAATTGTGTAAGAATTTCTCTCTCTTTCACTGTCTTTGTTTCATGGGTTTTTAAATGAAATTTATTTTTATAATGGGGTTTAGCTGCTTTTCACGGCTGTGTTTATGCCGCTTTACACCCACTTGACACACTAACAGAGAGATATCAATACATAGGTTTTAAGATTATTACTAGTCAGATATATTCTTGTGCGGTGAATCGGGCGTGTTGAGTCCAGTTCTCTGAGCAAGGAGTAGGTCTTGTCTATTACATATTGGGTTTATGGAACGGTATCTGAGCTAATTTGAAACGCTTGCTTTATGTATCACCCCACCTCGCTTTCCCGTTAAGCAGCCATAGTGTGTTTTCTGCATGTGTGACTCTGTTCTGTTTTGTAACTCAGTTCAAGTGTAACGGTTTTTACATTCCCTCTATAAGTGACACCTTATGAGAAGTGTCCTTTTCTGTGTGACTTATTTCACTTAGAATCGTCGTACCTAAATCCAATCATCATGCTGCTACTAGCCTTATGACATTGATTTCATGGCTGAGTGGTATGCCATTGTACATAAGGACCTCAAATTTTTTATCCATTTTTCGCTTTTCTGGGATATTTAAGGTGGAATGAAGTGGAGGTCCTTGTCAACAGAGCATCCCTAAACTTTGGGGTGCTTGTGTCTTGCTGATTTTTAATTTTCCCACTTTATACCCCCATGCGTGGAAGTGCCCTATGCTCTCTAAGCTGTGTTTTTTAGATGTTTCAGGACACACCGTACACTTCTCCAGAGTGGCTGTTGGCAATTTACATCCCGCCCATCAGTGTAGCAAGGCTCCCATTTCTCCATGGCCTGTCCTGCATTTCTGGTTTTGACACTTTTTTCAGCATGGCCCTTTTGACCGATGGGAAGCGAGACTTCTTTGTAGCGCTGATTTGCCTTTCCAGGTTGCTTGGTTGGCCAAAAAGGGCGTATGCGTTTTTTCCTGAATATATTCAGGAAAAAACGCATACGCCCTTTTTGGCCAAGGGCATCATTGTCAACGTTTTGGCGCTTTTCATGTGCTTTAAAGGCGATTCGAATCTACCTCCTGAAATCTGTTCCCTGCAATTCTGCCTTGATTTCAATTCCTCGTCTTTGCCTTCCCTCAATATATTTGTGGACGAGAGTTATCATTTATAACTCTGTAGGATTGTGAATTGCAGTGCCCTGAAGCTCCATTTTACAACTCGCTTTTTTGGGAGGTGGCCGCAAAAGCGCAGGATGGCTTCAGGCCCTGTTCTGGTTCCGGGGGGCAGGCTGAGCCTGAGGTTAATTCTTCTTCCTGATGGGAAAATAGAGTGACTTGTGCCTGTCCCAACACCAAGAGCTAATCTCTCATTGGTTCCCCGTCTTCCCGTTCATCCTCAGGACAAACTGTAACCTGTACGGAACAGGAGGTTAAAGGTGCTGATGCTCCAAGTAGGGAGATTGCTAGTAAAGTGGCTGGAATGGCGAACCCGAGCACAAGGAGATGAGAAATGAGGTGCATTTTAGAAACCTTTCCCCATCACACGGTGTACCATCTTCTTGGTTTCTTATGCATGTTTTCGATGTAGGAAGATGCCCTTGAACCTGGAGATTTGGGACCCATGCGATGGGTAGCACGCAGTATTACTTTAAAGGGTCTGCGTTTGCTCACCCAACCTCACCAAACCTCTCAGCCCCAAGTGTGTCCACCCTTATGTCTCATCCAGCTGTGGGTCTAGATATGGTCAATCCAGGTTGCATCACAGCCCCTGAACGAATTGTGTAAGAATTTCTCTCTCTTTCACTGTCTTTGTTTCATGGGTTTTTAAAAGAAATTTATTTTTATAATGGGGTTTAGCTGCTTTTCACGGCTGTGTTTATGCCGCTTTACACCCACTTGACACACTAACAGAGAGATATCAACACATAGGTTTTAAGATTATTACTAGTCAGATATATTCTTGTGCGGTGAATCGGGCGTGTTGAGTCCAGTTCTCTGAGAAAGGAGTAGGTCTTGTCTATTACATATTGGGTTTATGGAACGGTATCTGAGTTAATTTGAAACTCTTGCTTTATGTATCACCACACCTCACCTTTCCCGTTACGCAGCAATAGTGTGTTTTCTGCATGTGTGACTCTGTTCTGTTTTGTAATTCAGTTCAAGTGTAACGGTTTTTACATTCCCTCTATAAGTGACACCTTATGAGAAGTGTCCTTTTCTGTGTGACTTATTTCACTTAGAATCGTCGTACCTAAATCCACTCATCATGCTGCTACTAGCCTTATGACATTGATTTCATGGCTGAGTGGTATGCCATTGTACATAAGGACCTCAAATTTTTTATCCATTTTTCGCTTTCCTGGGATATTTAAGGTGGAATGAAGTGGAGGTCCTTGTCAGCAGAGCAGCCCTAAACTTTGGGGTGCTTGTGTCTTTCTGATTTTTAATTTTCCCACTTTATACCCCCATGCGTGGAAGTGCCCTATGCTCTCTAAGCTGTGTTTTTTAGATGTTTCAGGACACACCGTACAATTCTCCAGAGTGGCTGTTGGCAATTTACATCCCGCCCATCAGTGTAGCAAGGCTCCCATTTCTCCATGGCCTGTCCTGCATTTCTGGTTTTGACACTTTTTTCAGCATGGCCCTTTTGACTGATGGGAAGCGAGACTTCTTTGTAGCGCTGATTTGCCTTTCCAGGTTGCTTGGTTGGCCAAAAAGGGCGTATGCGTTTTTTCCTGAATATATTCAGGAAAAAATGCATACGCCCTTTTTGGCCAAGGGCATCATTGTCAACGTTTTGGCGCTTTTCATGTGCTTTAAAGGCGATTCGAATCTACCTCCTGAAATCTGTTTCCTGCAATTCTGCCTTGATTTCAATTCCTCGTCTTTGCCTTCCCTCAATATATTTGTGGACGAGAGTTATCATTTATAACTCTGTAGGATTGTGAATTGCAGTGCCCTGAAGCTCCATTTTACAACTCGCTTTTTTGGGAGGTGGCCGCAAAAGCGCAGGATGGCTTCAGGCCCTGTTCTGGTTCCGGGGGGCAGGCTGAGCCTGTGGTTAATTCTTCTTCCTGATGGGAAAATAGAGTGACCTGTGCCTGTCCCAACACCAAGAGCTAGTCTCTCATTTGTTCCCCGTCTTCCCGTTCATCCTCAGGACAAATTGCAACCTGTACGGAACAGGAGGTTAAAGATGCTGATGCTCCAAGTAGGGAGATTGCTACTAAAGTGGCTGGAATGGCGAACCCGAGCACAAGGAGATGAGAAATGAGGTGCATTTTAGAAACCTTTCCCCAACACACGGTGTACCATCTTCTTGGTTTCTCATGCATGTTTTCGATGTAGGAAGATGCCCTTGAACCTGGAGATTTGGGACCCATGCGATGGGTAGCACACAGTATTACTTTAAAGGGTCTGCGTTTGCTCACCCAACCTCACCAAACCTCTTAGCCCCAAGAGTGTCCACCCTTATGTCTCATCCAGCTGTGGGTCTAGATATGGTCAATCCAGGTTGCATCACAGCCCCTGAACGAATTGTGTAAGAATTTCTCTTTCTTTCACTGTCTTTGTTTCATGGGTTTTTAAAAGAAATTTATTTTTATAATGGGGTTTAGCTGCTTTTCACGGCTGTGTTTATGCCGCTTTACACCCACTTGACACACTAACAGAGAGATATCAATACATAGGTTTTAAGATTATTACTAGTCAGATATATTCTTGTGCGGTGAATCGGGCGTGTTGAGTCCAGTTCTCTGAGCAAGGAGTAGGTCTTGTCTATTACATATTGGGTTTATGGAACGGTATCTGAGCTAATTTGAAACTCTTGCTTTATGTATCACCCCACCTCGCTTTCCCGTTAAGCAGCCATAGTGTGTTTTCTGCATGTGTGACTCTGTTCTGTTTTGTAACTCAGTTCAAGTGTAACGGTTTTTACATTCCCTCTATAAGTGACACCTTATGAGAAGTGTCATTTTCTGTGTGACTTATTTAACTTAGAATCGTCGTACCTAAATCCATTCATCATGCTGCTACTAGCCTTATGACATTGATTTCATGGCTGAGTGGTATGCCATTGTACATAAGGACCTCAAATTTTTTATCCATTTTTCGCTTTCCTGGGATATTTAAGGTGGAATGAAGTGGAGGTCCTTGTCAACAGAGCAGCCCTAAACTTTGGGGTGCTTGTGTCTTGCTGATTTTTAATTTTCCCACTTTATCCCCCCATGCGTGGAAGTGCCCTATGCTCTCTAAGCTGTGTTTTTTAGATGTTTCAGGACACACCGTACACTTCTCCAGAGTGGCTGTTGGCAATTTACATCCCGCCCATCAGTGTAGCAAGGCTCCCATTTCTCCATGGCCTGTCCTGCATTTCTGGTTTTGACACTTTTTTCAGCATGGCCCTTTTGACTGATGGGAAGCGAGACTTCTTTGTAGCGCTGATTGGCCTTTCCAGGTTGCTTGGTTGGCCAAAAAGGGCGTATGCGTTTTTTCCTGAATATATTCAGGAAAAAACGCATACGCCCTTTTTGGCCAAGGGCATTATTGTCAACGTTTTGGCGCTTTTCATGTGCTTTAAAGGCGATTCGAATCTACCTCCTGAAATCTGTTTCCTGCAATTCTGCCTTGATTTCAATTCCTCGTCTTTGCCTTCCCTCAATATATTTGTGGACGAGAGTTATCATTTATAACTCTGTAGGATTGTGAATTGCAGTGCCCTGAAGCTCCATTTTACAACTCGCTTTTTTGGGAGGTGGCCGCAAAAGCGCAGGATGGCTTCAGGCCCTGTTCTGGTTCCGGGGGGCAGGCTGAGCCTGTGGTTAATTCTTCTTCCTGATGGGAAAATAGAGTGACCTGTGCCTGTCCCAACACCAAGAGCTAATCTCTCATTGGTTCCCCGTCTTCCCGTTCATCCTCAGGACAAATTGCAACCTGTACGGAACAGGAGGTTAAAGGTGCTGATGCTCCAAGTAGGGAGATTGCTACTAAAGTGGCTGGAATGGCGAACCCGAGCACAAGGAGATGAGAAATGAGGTGCATTTTAGAAACCTTTCCCCATCACACGGTGTACCATCTTCTTGGTTTCTCATGCATGTTTTCGATGTAGGAAGATGCCCTTGAACCTGGAGATTTGGGACCCATGCGATGGGTAGCACGCAGTATTACTTTAAAGGGTCTGCGTTTGCTCACCCAACCTCACCAAACCTCTCAGCCCCAAGAGTGTCCACCCTTATGTCTCATCCAGCTGTGGGTCTAGATATGGTCAATCCAGGTTGCATCACAGCCCCTGAACGAATTGTGTAAGAATTTCTCTCTCTTTCACTGTCTTTGTTTCATGGGTTTTTAAAAGAAATTTATTTTTATAATGGGGTTTAGCTGCTTTTCACGGCTGTGTTTATGCCGCTTTACACCCACTTGACACACTAACAGAGAGATATCAATACATAGGTTTTAAGATTATTACTAGTCAGATATATTCTTGTGCGGTGAATCGGGCGTGTTGAGTCCAGTTCTCTGAGCAAGGAGTAGGTCTTGTCTATTACATATTGGGTTTATGGAACGGTATCTGAGCTAATTTGAAACTCTTGCTTTATGTATCACCCCACCTCGCTTTCCCGTTAAGCAGCCATAGTGTGTTTTCTGCATGTGTGACTCTGTTCTGTTTTGTAACTCAGTTCAAGTGTAACGGTTTTTACATTCCCTCTATAAGTGACACCTTATGAGAAGTGTCATTTTCTGTGTGACTTATTTCACTTAGAATCGTCGTACCTAAATCCATTCATCATGCTGCTACTAGCCTTATGACATTGATTTCATGGCTGAGTGGTATGCCATTGTACATAAGGACCTCAAATTTTTTATCCATTTTTCGCTTTCCTGGGATATTTAAGGTGGAATGAAGTGGAGGTCCTTGTCAACAGAGCAGCCCTAAACTTTGGGGTGCTTGTGTCTTGCTGATTTTTAATTTTCCCACTTTATCCCCCCATGCGTGGAAGTGCCCTATGCTCTCTAAGCTGTGTTTTTTAGATGTTTCAGGACACACCGTACACTTCTCCAGAGTGGCTGTTGGCAATTTACATCCCGCCCATCAGTGTAGCAAGGCTCCCATTTCTCCATGGCCTGTCCTGCATTTCTGGTTTTGACACTTTTTTCAGCATGGCCCTTTTGACTGATGGGAAGCGAGACTTCTTTGTAGCGCTGATTTGCCTTTCCAGGTTGCTTGGTTGGCCAAAAAGGGCGTATGCGTTTTTTCCTGAATATATTCAGGAAAAAATGCATACGCCCTTTTTGGCCAAGGGCATCATTGTCAACGTTTTGGCGCTTTTCATGTGCTTTAAAGGCGATTCGAATCTACCTCCTGAAATCTGTTTCCTGCAATTCTGCCTTGATTTCAATTCCTCGTCTTTGCCTTCCCTCAATATATTTGTGGACGAGAGTTATCATTTATAACTCTGTAGGATTGTGAATTGCAGTGCCCTGAAGCTCCATTTTACAACTCGCTTTTTTGGGAGGTGGCCGCAAAAGCACAGGATGGCTTCAGGCCCTGTTCTGGTTCCGAGGGGCAGGCTGAGCCTGTGGTTAATTCTTCTTCCTGATGGGAAAATAGAGTGACCTGTGCCTGTCCCAACACCAAGAGCTAAACTCTCATTGGTTCCCCGTCTTCCCGTTCATCCTCAGGACAAATTGCAACCTGTACGGAACAGTAGGTTAAAGGTGCTGATGTTCCAAGTAGGGAGATTGCTAGTAAAGTGGCTGGAATGGCAAACCCGAGCACAAGGAGATGAGAAATGAGGTGCGTTTTAGAAACCTTTCCCCATCACACGGTGTACCATCTTCTGGGTTTCTCATGCATGTTTTCGATGTAGGAAGATGCTCTTGAACCTGGAGATTTGGGACCAATGCGATGGGTAGCACGCAGTATTACTTTAAAGGGTCTGCGTTTGCTCACCCAACCTCACCAAACCTCTCAGCCCCAAGAGTGTCCACCCTTATGTCTCATCCAGCTGTGGGTCTAGATATGGTCAATCCAGGTTGCATCACAGCCCCTGAACGAATTGTGTAAGAATTTCTCTCTCTTTCACTGTCTTTGTTTCATGGGTTTTTAAAAGAAATTTATTTTTATAATGGAGTTTAGCTGCTTTTCACGGCTGTGTTTATGCCGCTTTACACCCACTTGACACACTAACAGAGAGATATCAACACATAGGTTTTAAGATTATTACTAGTCAGATATATTCTTGTGCGGTGAATCGGGCGTGTTGAGTCCAGTTCTCTGAGCAAGGAGTAGGTCTTGTCTATTACATATTGGGTTTATGGAACGGTATCTGAGCTAATTTGAAACTCTTGCTTTATGTATCACCCCACCTCGCTTTCCCGTTAAGCAGCCATAGTGTGTTTTCTGCATGTGTGACTCTGTTCTGTTTTGTAACTCAGTTCAAGTGTAACGGTTTTTACATTCCCTCTATAAGTGACACCTTATGAGAAGTGTCATTTTCTGTGTGACTTATTTCACTTAGAATCGTCGTACCTAAATCCATTCATCATGCTGCTACTAGCCTTATGACATTGATTTCATGGCTGAGTGGTATGCCATTGTACATAAGGACCTCAAATTTTTTATCCATTTTTCGCTTTCCTGGGATATTTAAGGTGGAATGAAGTGGAGGTCCTTGTCAACAGAGCAGCCCTAAACTTTGGGGTGCTTGTGTCTTGCTGATTTTTAATTTTCCCACTTTATCCCCCCATGCGTGGAAGTGCCCTATGCTCTCTAAGCTGTGTTTTTTAGATGTTTCAGGACACACCGTACACTTCTCCAGAGTGGCTGTTGGCAATTTACATCCCGCCCATCAGTGTAGCAAGGCTCCCATTTCTCCATGGCCTGTCCTGCATTTCTGGTTTTGACACTTTTTTCAGCATGGCCCTTTTGACTGATGGGAAGCGAGACTTCTTTGTAGCGCTGATTTGCCTTTCCAGGTTGCTTGGTTGGCCAAAAAGGGCGTATGCGTTTTTTCCTGAATATATTCAGGAAAAAATGCATACGCCCTTTTTGGCCAAGGGCATCATTGTCAACGTTTTGGCGCTTTTCATGTGCTTTAAAGGCGATTCGAATCTACCTCCTGAAATCTGTTTCCTGCAATTCTGCCTTGATTTCAATTCCTCGTCTTTGCCTTCCCTCAATATATTTGTGGACGAGAGTTATCATTTATAACTCTGTAGGATTGTGAATTGCAGTGCCCTGAAGCTCCATTTTACAACTCGCTTTTTTGGGAGGTGGCCGCAAAAGCACAGGATGGCTTCAGGCCCTGTTCTGGTTCCGAGGGGCAGGCTGAGCCTGTGGTTAATTCTTCTTCCTGATGGGAAAATAGAGTGACCTGTGCCTGTCCCAACACCAAGAGCTAAACTCTCATTGGTTCCCCGTCTTCCCGTTCATCCTCAGGACAAATTGCAACCTGTACGGAACAGTAGGTTAAAGGTGCTGATGTTCCAAGTAGGGAGATTGCTAGTAAAGTGGCTGGAATGGCAAACCCGAGCACAAGGAGATGAGAAATGAGGTGCGTTTTAGAAACCTTTCCCCATCACACGGTGTACCATCTTCTGGGTTTCTCATGCATGTTTTCGATGTAGGAAGATGCTCTTGAACCTGGAGATTTGGGACCAATGCGATGGGTAGCACGCAGTATTACTTTAAAGGGTCTGCGTTTGCTCACCCAACCTCACCAAACCTCTCAGCCCCAAGAGTGTCCACCCTTATGTCTCATCCAGCTGTGGGTCTAGATATGGTCAATCCAGGTTGCATCACAGCCCCTGAACGAATTGTGTAAGAATTTCTCTCTCTTTCACTGTCTTTGTTTCATGGGTTTTTAAAAGAAATTTATTTTTATAATGGAGTTTAGCTGCTTTTCACGGCTGTGTTTATGCCGCTTTACACCCACTTGACACACTAACAGAGAGATATCAACACATAGGTTTTAAGATTATTACTAGTCAGATATATTCTTGTGCGGTGAATCGGGCGTGTTGAGTCCAGTTCTCTGAGCAAGGAGTAGGTCTTGTCTATTACATATTGGGTTTATGGAACGGTATCTGAGCTAATTTGAAGCTCTTGCTTTATGTATCACCCCACCTCGCTTTCCCGTTAAGCAGCCATAGTGTGTTTTCTGCATGTGTGACTCTGTTCTGTTTTGTAACTCAGTTCAAGTGTAACGGTTTTTACATTCCCTCTATAAGTGACACCTTATGAGAAGTGTCCTTTTCTGTGTGACTTATTTCACTTAGAATCGTCTTACCTAAATCCACTCATCATGCTGCTACTAGCCTTATGACATTGATTTCATGGCTGAGTGGTATGCCATTGTACATAAGGACCTCAAATTTTTTATCCATTTTTCGCTTTCCTGGGATATTTAAGGTGGAATGAAGTAGAGGTCCTTGTCAACAGAGCAGCCCTAAACTTTGGGGTGCTTGTGTCTTGCTGATTTTTAATTTTCCCACTTTATACCACCATGCGTGGAAGTGCCCTATGCTCTCTAAGCTGTGTTTTTTAGATGTTTCAGGACACACCGTACACTTCTCCAGAGTGGCTGTTGGCAATTTACATCCCGCCCATCAGTGTAGCAAGGCTCCCATTTCTCCATGGCCTGTCCTGCATTTCTGGTTTTGACACTTTTTTCAGCATGGCCCTTTTGACTGATGGGAAGCGAGACTTCTTTATAGCGCTGATTTGCCTTTCCAGGTTGCTTGGTTGGCCAAAAAGGGCGTATGCGTTTTTTCCTGAATATATTCAGGAAAAAACGCATACGCCCTTTTTGGCCAAGGGCATCATTGTCAACGTTTTGGCGCTTTTCATGTGCTTTAAAGGCGATTCGAATCTACCTCCTGAAATCTGTTTCCTGCAATTCTGCCTTGATTTCAATTCCTCGTCTTTGCCTTCCCTCAATATATTTGTGGACGAGAGTTATCATTTATAACTCTGTAGGATTGTGAATTGCAGTGCCCTGAAGCTCCATTTTACAACTCGCTTTTTTGGGAGGTGGCCGCAAAAGCGCAGGATGGCTTCAGGCCCTGTTCTGGTTCCGGGGGGAAGGCTGAGCCTGTGGTTAATTCTTCTTCCTGATGGGAAAATAGAGTGACCTGTGCCTGTCCCAACACCAAGAGCTAGTCTCTCATTTGTGCCCCGTCT
Organism: Balaenoptera physalus; assembly: GCF_965194825.1. Classification (NCBI taxonomy): domain Eukaryota; kingdom Metazoa; phylum Chordata; class Mammalia; order Artiodactyla; family Balaenopteridae; genus Balaenoptera; species Balaenoptera physalus. The sequence continues at coordinate 1,034,962 of NW_028126394.1, read as the reverse complement.
TCCCGTTCAACCTCAGGACAAATTGCAACCTGTACGGAACAGGAGGTTAAATATGCTGATGCTCCAAATAGGGAGATTGCTACTAAAGTGGCTGGAATGGCGAACCCGAGCACAAGGAGTTGAGAAATGAGGTGCATTTTAGAAACCTTTCCCCAACACACGGTGTACCATCTTCTGGGTTTCTCATGCATGTTTTCGATGTAGGAAGATGCCCTTTAACCTGGAGATTTGGGACCCATGCGATGGGTAGCATGCAGTATTACTTTAAAGGGTCTGCGTTTGCTCACCCAACCTCACCAAACCTCTCAGCCCCAAGAGTATCCACCCTTATGTCTCATCCAGCTGTGGGTCAAGATATGGTCAATCCAGGTTGCATCACAGCCCCTGAACGAATTGTGTAAGAATTTCTCTCTCTTTCACTGTCTTTGTTTCATGGGTTTTTAAAAGAAATTTATTTTTATAATGGGGTTTAGCTGCTTTTCACGGCTGTGTTTATGCCGCTTTACACCCACTTGACACACTAACAGAGAGATATCAATACATAGGTTTTAAGATTATTACTAGTCAGATATATTCTTGTGCGGTGAATCGGGCATGTTGAGTCCAGTTCTCTTAGCAAGGAGTAGGTCTTGTCTATTACATATTGGGTTTATGGAACGGTATCTGAGCTAATTTGAAACTCTTGCTTTATGTATCACCCCACCTCGCTTTCCCGTTAAGCAGCCATAGTGTGTTTTCTGCATGTGTGACTCTGTTCTGTTTTGTAATTCAGTTCAAGTGTAACGGTTTTTACATTCCCTGTATAAGTGACACCTTATGAGAAGTGTCCTTTTCTGTGTGACTTATTTCACTTAGAATCGCCGTACCTAAATCCACTCATCATGCTGCTACTAGCCTTATGACATTGATTACATGGCTGAGTGGTATGCCATTGTACATAAGGACCTCAAATTTTTTATCCATTTTTCGCTTTCCTGGGATATTTAAGGTGGAATGAAGTGGAGGTCCTTGTCAACAGAGCAGCCCTAAACTTTGGGGTGCTTTTGTCTTGCTGATTTTTAATTTTCCCACTTTATACCCCCATGCGTGGAAGTGCCCTATGCTCTCTAAGCTGTGTTTTTTAGCTGTTTCAGGACACACCGTACCCTTCTCCAGAGTGGCTGTTGGCAATTTACATCCCGCCCATCAGTGTAGCAAGGCTCCCATTTCTCCATGGCCTGTCCTGCATTTCTGGTTTTGACACTTTTTTCAGCATGGCCCTTTTGACTGATGGGAAGCGAGACTTCTTTATAGCGCTGATTTGCCTTTCCAGGTTGCTTGGTTGGCCAAAAAGGGCGTATGCGTTTTTTACTGAATATATTCAGGAAAAAACGCATACGCCCTTTTTGGCCAAGGGCATCATTGTCAACGTTTTGGCGCTTTTCATGTGCTTTAAAGGCGATTCGAATCTACCTCCTGAAATCTGTTTCCTGCAATTCTGCCTTGATTTCAATTCCTCGTCTTTGCCTTCCCTCAATATATTTGTGGACGAGAGTTATCATTTATAACTCTGTAGGATTGTGAATTGCAGTGCCCTGAAGCTCCATTTTACAACTCGCTTTTTTGGGAGGTGGCCGCAAAAGCGCAGGATGGCTTCAGGCCCTGTTCTGGTTCCGGGGGGCAGGCTGAGCCTGTGGTTAATTCTTCTTCCTGATGGGAAAATAGAGTGACCTGTGCCTGTCCCAACACCAAGAGCTAATCTCTCATTGGTTCCCCGTCTTCCCGTTCATCCTCAGGACAAATAGCAACCTGTACGGAACAGGAGGTTAAAGGTGCTGATGCTCCAAGTAGGGAGATTGCTACTAAAGTGTCTGGAATGGCGAACCCGAGCACAAGGAGATGAGAAATGAGGTGCATTTTAGAAACCTTTCCCCATCACATGGTGTACCATCTTCTTGGTTTCTCATGCATGTTTTCGATGTAGGAAGATGCCCTTGAACCTGGAGATTTGGGACCCATGCGATGGGTAGCACGCAGTATTACTTTAAAGGGTCTGCGTTTGCTCACCCAACCTCACCAAACCTCTCAGCCCCAAGAGTGTCCACCCTTATGTCTCATCCAGCTGTGGGTCTAGATATGGTCAATCCAGGTTGCATCACAGCCCCTGAATGAATTGTGTAAGAATTTCTCTCTCTTTCACTGTCTTTGTTTCATGGGTTTTTAAAAGAAATTTATTTTTATAATGGGGTTTAGCTGCTTTTCACGGCTGTGTTTATGCCGCTTTACACCCACTTGACACACTAAGAGAGAGATATCAACACATAGGTTTTAAGATTATTACTAGTCAGATATATTCTTGTGCGGTGAATCGGGCGTGTTGAGTCCAGTTCTCTGAGCAAGGAGTAGGTCTTGTCTATTACATATTGGGTTTATGGAACGGTATCTGAGCTAATTTGAAGCTCTTGCTTTATGTATCACCCCACCTCGCTTTCCCGTTAAGCAGCCATAGTGTGTTTTCTGGATGTGAGACTCTGTTCTGTTTTGTAACTCAGTTCAAGTGTAACGGTTTTTACATTCCCTCTATAAGTGACACCTTATGAGAAGTGTCCTTTTCTGTGTGACTTATTTCACTTAGAATCGTCTTACCTAAATCCACTCATCATGCTGCTACTAGCCTTATGACATTGATTTCATGGCTGAGTGGTATGCCATTGTACATAAGGACCTCAAATTTTTTATCCATTTTTCGCTTTCCTGGGATATTTAAGGTGGAATGAAGTAGAGGTCCTTGTCAACAGAGCAGCCCTAAACTTTGGGGTGCTTGTGTCTTGCTGATTTTTAATTTTCCCACTTTATACCACCATGCGTGGAAGTGCCCTATGCTCTCTAAGCTGTGTTTTTTAGATGTTTCAGGACACACCGTACACTTCTCCAGAGTGGCTGTTGGCAATTTACATCCCGCCCATCAGTGTAGCAAGGCTCCCATTTCTCCATGGCCTGTCCTGCATTTCTGGTTTTGACACTTTTTTCAGCATGGCCCTTTTGACTGATGGGAAGCGAGACTTCTTTATAGCGCTGATTTGCCTTTCCAGGTTGCTTGGTTGGCCAAAAAGGGCGTATGCGTTTTTTCCTGAATATATTCAGGAAAAAACGCATACGCCCTTTTTGGCCAAGGGCATCATTGTCAACGTTTTGGCGCTTTTCATGTGCTTTAAAGGCGATTCGAATCTACCTCCTGAAATCTGTTTCCTGCAATTCTGCCTTGATTTCAATTCCTCGTCTTTGCCTTCCCTCAATATATTTGTGGACGAGAGTTATCATTTATAACTCTGTAGGATTGTGAATTGCAGTGCCCTGAAGCTCCATTTTACAACTCGCTTTTTTGGGAGGTGGCCGCAAAAGCGCAGGATGGCTTCAGGCCCTGTTCTGGTTCCGGGGGGAAGGCTGAGCCTGTGGTTAATTCTTCTTCCTGATGGGAAAATAGAGTGACCTGTGCCTGTCCCAACACCAAGAGCTAGTCTCTCATTGGTGCCCCGTCTTCCCGTTCATCCTCAGGACAAATTGCAACCTGTACGGAACAGGAGGTTAAATATGCTGATGCTCCAAATAGGGAGATTGCTACTAAAGTGGCTGGAATGGCGAACCCGAGCACAAGGAGATGAGAAATGAGGTGCATTTTAGAAACCTTTCCCCAACACACGGTGTACCATCTTCTGGGTTTCTCATGCATGTTTTCGATGTAGGAAGATGCCCTTTAACCTGGAGATTTGGGACCCATGCGATGGGTAGCACGCAGTATTACTTTAAAGGGTCTGCGTTTGCTCACCCAACCTCACCAAACCTCTCAGCCCCAAGAGTATCCACCCTTATGTCTCATCCAGCTGTGGGTCAAGATATGGTCAATCCAGGTTGCATCACAGCCCCTGAACGAATTGTGTAAGAATTTCTCTCTCTTTCACTGTCTTTGTTTCATGGGTTTTTAAAAGAAATTTATTTTTATAATGGGGTTTAGCTGCTTTTCACGGCTGTGTTTATGCCGCTTTACACCCACTTGACACACTAACAGAGAGATATCAATACATAGGTTTTAAGATTATTACTAGTCAGATATATTCTTGTGCGGTGAATCGGGCATGTTGAGTCCAGTTCTCTGAGCAAGGAGTAGGTCTTGTCTATTACATATTGGGTTTATGGAACGGTATCTGAGCTAATTTGAAACTCTTGCTTTATGTATCACCCCACCTCGCTTTCCCGTTAAGCAGCCATAGTGTGTTTTCTGCATGTGTGACTCTGTTCTGTTTTGTAATTCAGTTCAAGTGTAACGGTTTTTACATTCCCTGTATAAGTGACACCTTATGAGAAGTGTCCTTTTCTGTGTGACTTATTTCACTTAGAATCGCCGTACCTAAATCCACTCATCATGCTGCTACTAGCCTTATGACATTGATTACATGGCTGAGTGGTATGCCATTGTACATAAGGACCTCAAATTTTTTATCCATTTTTCGCTTTCCTGGGATATTTAAGGTGGAATGAAGTGGAGGTCCTTGTCAACAGAGCAGCCCTAAACTTTGGGGTGCTTTTGTCTTGCTGATTTTTAATTTTCCCACTTTATACCCCCATGCGTGGAAGTGCCCTATGCTCTCTAAGCTGTGTTTTTTAGCTGTTTCAGGACACACCGTACCCTTCTCCAGAGTGGCTGTTGGCAATTTACATCCCGCCCATCAGTGTAGCAAGGCTCCCATTTCTCCATGGCCTGTCCTGCATTTCTGGTTTTGAAACTTTTTTCAGCATGGCCCTTTTGACCGATGGGAAGCGTGACTTCTTTGTAGCGCTGATTGGCCTTTCCAGGTTGCTTGGTTGGCCAAAAAGGGCGTATGCGTTTTTTTCTGAATATATTCAGGAAAAAACGCATACGCCCTTTTTGGCCAAGGGCATCATTGTCAACGTTTTGCCGCTTTTCATGTGCTTTAAAGGCGATGCGAATCTACCTCCTAAAATCTGTTTCCTGCAATTCTGCCTTGATTTCAATTCCTCTTCTTTGCCTTCCCTCAATATATTTGTGGACGAGAGTTATCATTTATAACTCTGCAGGTTTGTGAATTGCAGTGCCCTGAAGCTCCATTTTACAACTCGCTTTTTTGGGAGCTGGCCGCAAAAGCGCAGGATGGCTTCAGGCCCTGTTCTGGTTCCGGGGGGCAGGCTGAGCCTGTGGTTAATTCTTCTTCCTGATGGGAAAATAGAGTGACCTGTGCCTGTCCCAACACCAAGAGCTAGTCTCTCATTGGTTCCCCGTCTTCCCGTTCATCCTCAGGACAAATTGCAACCTGTACGGAACAGGAGGTTAAAGGTGCTGATGCTCCAAGTAGGGAGATTGCTAGTAAAGTGGCTGGAATGGCGAACCCGAGCACAAGGAGATGAGAAATGAGGTGCGTTTTAGAAACCTTTCCCCATCACACGGTGTACCATCTTCTGGGTTTCTCATGCATGTTTTCGATGTAGGAAGATGCCCTTGAACCTGGAGATTTGGGACCCATGCGATGGGTAGCACGCAGTATTACTTTAAAGGGTCTGCGTTTGCTCACCCAACCTCACCAAACCTCTCAGCCCCAAGAGTGTCCACCCTTATGTCTCATCCAGCTGTGGGTCTAGATATGGTCAATCCAGGTTGCATCACAGCCCCTGAACGAATTGTGTAAGAATTTCTCTCTCTTTCCCTGTCTTTGTTTCATGGGTTTTTAAAAGTAATTTATTTTTATAATGGGGTTTAGCTGCTTTTCACGGCTGTGTTTATGCCGCTTTACACCCACTTGACACACTAACAGAGAGATATCAATACATAGGTTTTAAGATTATTACTAGTCAGATATATTCTTGTGCGGTGAATCGTGCGTGTTGAGTACAGTTCTCTGAGCAAGGAGTAGGTCTTGTCTATTACATATTGGGTTTACGGAACGGTATCTGAGCTAATTTGAAGCTCTTGTTTTATGTATCACCCCACCTCACCTTTCCCGTTAAGCAGCCATAGTGTGTTTTCTGCATGTGTGACTCTGTTCTGTTTTGTAATTCAGTTCAAGTGTAACGGTTTTTACATTCCCTCTATAAGTGACACCTTATGAGAAGTGTCCTTTTCTGTGTGACTTATTTCACTTAGAATCGTCTTACCTAAATCCACTCATCATGCTGCTACTAGCCTTATGACATTGATTTCATGGCTGAGTGATATTCCATTGTACATAAGGACCACAAATTTTTTATCCATTTTTCGCTTTCCTGGGATATTTAAGGTGGAATGAAGTGGAGGTCCTTGTCAACAGAGCAGCCCTAAACTTTGGGGTGCTTGTGTCTTGCTGATTTTCAATTTTCCCACTTTATCCCCCCATGCGTGGAAGTGCCCTGTGCTCTCTAAGCTGTGTTTTTTAGATGTTTCAGGACACACCGTACACTTCTCCAGAGTGGCTGTTGGCAATTTACATCCCGCCCATCAGTGTAGCAAGGCTCCCATTTCTCCATGGCCTGTCCTGCATTTCTGGTTTTGACACTTTTTTCAGCATAGCCCTTTTGACCGATGGGAAACGAGACTTCTTTGTAGCGCTGATTTGCCTTTCCAGGTTGCTTGGTTGGCCAAAAAGGGCGTATGCGTTTTTTCCTGAATATATTCAGGAAAAAACGCATACGCCCTTTTTGGCCAAGGGCATCATTGTCAACGTTTTGCCGCTTTTCATGTGCTTTAAAGGCGATTCGAATCTACCTCCTGAAATCTGTTTCCTGCAATTCTGCCTTGATTTCAAATCCTCTTCTTTGCCTTCCCTCAATATATTTGTGGACGAGAGTTATCATTTATAACTCTGCAGGTTTGTGAATTGCAGTGCCCTGAAGCTCCATTTTACAAGTCGCTTTTTTGGGAGCTGGCCGCAAAAGCGCAGGATGGCTTCAGGCCCTGTTCTGGTTCCGGGGGGCAGGCTGAGCCTGTGGTTAATTCTTCTTCCTGATGGGAAAATAGAGTGACCTGTGCCTGTCCCAACACCAAGAGCTAGTCTCTCATTGGTTCCCCGTCTTCCCGTTCATCCTCAGGACAAATTGCAACCTGTACGGAACAGGAGGTTAAAGGTGCTGATGCTCCAAGAAGGGAGATTGCTGGTAAAGTGGCTGGAATGGCGAACCCGAGCACAAGGAGATGAGAAATGAGGTGCGTTTTAGAAACCTTTCCCCATCACACGGTGTACCATCTTCTGGGTTTCTCATGCATGTTTTCGATGTAGGAAGATGCCCTTGAACCTGGAGATTTGGGACCCATGCGATGGGTAGCACGCAGTATTACTTTAAAGGGTCTGCGTTTGCTCACCCAACCTCACCAAACCTCTCAGCCCCAAGAGTGTCGACCCTTATGTCTCATCCAGCTGTGGGTCTAGATATGGTCAATCCAGGTTGCATCACAGCCCCTGAACGAATTGTGTAAGAATTTCTCTCTCTTTCCCTGTCTTTGTTTCATGGGTTTTTAAAAGTAATTTATTTTTATAATGGGGTTTAGCTGCTTTTCACGGCTGTGTTTATGCCGCTTTACACCCACTTGACACACTAACAGAGAGATATCAATACATAGGTTTTAAGATTATTACTAGTCAGATATATTCTTGTGCGGTGAATCGGGCGTGTTGAGTCCAGTTCTCTGAGCAAGGAGTAGGTCTTGTCTATTACATATTGGGTTTATGGAACGGTATCTGAGCTAATTTGAAGCTCTTGTTTTATGTATCACCCCACCTCACCTTTCCCGTTAAGCAGCCATAGTGTGTTTTCTGCATGTGTGACTCTGTTCTGTTTTGTAATTCAGTTCAAGTGTAACGGTTTTTACATTCCCTCTATAAGTGACACCTTATGAGAAGTGTCCTTTTCTGTGTGACTTATTTCACTTAGAATCGTCTTACCTAAATCCACTCATCATGCCGCTACTAGCCTTATGACATTGATTTCATGGCTGAGTGATATTCCATTGTACATAAGGACCACAAGTTTTTTATCCATTTTTCGCTTTCCTGGGATATTTAAGGTGGAATGAAGTGGAGGTCCTTGTCAACAGAGCCGCCTTAAACTTTGGGGTGCTTGTGTCTTGCTGATTTTCAATTTTCCCACTTTATCCCCCCATGCGTGGAAGTGCCCTATGCTTTCTAAGCTGTGTTTTTTAGATGTTTCAGGACACACCGTACACTTCTCCAGAGTGGCTGTTGGCAATTTACATCCCGCCCATCAGTGTAGCAAGGCTCCCATTTCTCCATGGCCTGTCCTGCATTTCTGGTTTTGACACTTTTTTCAGCATGGCCCTTTTGACCGATGGGAAGCGAGACTTCTTTGTAGCGCTGATTTGCCTTTCCAGGTTGCTTGGTTGGCCAAAAACGGCGTATGCGTTTTTTCCTGAATAGATTCAGGAAAAAACGCATACGCCCTTTTTGGCCCAGGGCATCATTGTCAAAGTTTTGCCGCTTTTCATGTGCTTTAAAGGCGATTCGAATCTACCTCCTGAAATCTGTTTCCTGCAATTCTGCCTTGATTTCAAATCCTCTTCTTTGCCTTCCCTCAATATATTTGTGGACAAGAGTTATCATTTATAACTCTGCAGGTTTGTGAATTGCAGTGCCCTGAAGCTCCATTTTACAAGTCGCTTTTTTGGGAGCTGGCCGCAAAAGCTCAGGATGGCTTCAGGCCCTGTTCTGGTTCCGGGGGGCAGGCTGAGCCTGTGGTTAATTCTTCTTCCTGATGGGAAAATAGAGTGACCTGTGCCTGTCCCAACACCAAGAGCTAGTCTCTCATTGGTTCCCCGTCTTCCCGTTCATCCTCAGGACAAATTGCAACCTGTACGGAACAGGAGGTTAAAGGTGCTGATGCTCCAAGTAGGGAGATTGCTAGTAAAGTGGCTGGAATGGCGAACCCGAGCACAAGGAGATGAGAAATGAGGTGCGTTTTAGAAACCTTTCCCCATCACACGGTGTACCATCTTCTGGGTTTCTCATGCATGTTTTCGATGTAGGAAGATGCCCTTGAACCTGGAGATTTGGGACCCATGCGATGGGTAGCACGCAGTATTACTTTAAAGGGTCTGCGTTTGCTCACCCAACCTCACCAAACCTCTCAGCCCCAAGAGTGTCCACCCTTATGTCTCAACCAGCTGTGGGTCTAGATATGGTAAATCCAGGTTGCATCACAGCCCCTGAACGAATTGTGTAAGAATTTCTCTCTCTTTCCCTGTCTTTGTTTCATGGGTTTTTAAAAGTAATTTATTTTTATAATGGGGTTTAGCTGCTTTTCACGGCTGTGTTTATGCCGCTTTACACCCACTTGACACACTAACAGAGAGATATCAGTACATAGGTTTTAAGATTATTACTAGTCAGATATATTCTTGTGCGGTGAATCGGGCGTGTTGAGTCCAGTTCTCTGAGCAAGGAGTAGGTCTTGTCTATTACATATTGGGTTTATGGAACGGTATCTGAGCTAATTTGAAGCTCTTGTTTTATGTATCCCCCACCTCACCTTTCCCGTTAAGCAGCCATAGTGTGTTTTCTGCATGTGTGACTCTGTTCTGTTTTGTAATTCAGTTCAAGTGTAACGGTTTTTACATTCCCTCTATAAGTGACACCTTATGAGAAGTGTCCTTTTCTGTGTGACTTATTTCACTTAGAATCGTCTTACCTAAATCCACTCATCATGCTGCTACTAGCCTTATGACATTGATTTCATGGCTGAGTGATATTCCATTGTACATAAGGACCACAAATTTTAATCCATTTTTCGCTTTCCTGGGATATTTAAGGTGGAATGAAGTGGAGGTCCTTGTCAACAGAGCAGCCCTAAACTTTGGGGTGCTTGTGTCTTGCTGATTTTCAATTTTCCCACTTTATCCCCCCATGCGTGGAAGTACCCTATGCTCTCTAAGCTGTGTTTTTTAGATGTTTCAGGACACACCGTACACTTCTCCAGAGTGGCTGTTGGCAATTTACATCCCGCCCATCAGTGTAGCAAGGCTCCCATTTCTCCATGGCCTGTCCTGCATTTCTGGTTTTGACACTTTTTGCAGCATGGCCCTTTTGACCGATGGGAAGCGAGAATTCTTTGTAGCGCTGATTTGCCTTTCCAGGTTGCTTGGTTGGCCAAAAAGGGCGTATGCGTTTTTTCCTGAATAGATTCAGGAAAAAACGCATACGCCCTTTTTGGCCAAGGGCATCATTGTCAACGTTTTGCCGCTTTTCATGTGCTTTAAAGGCGATTCGAATCTACCTCCTGAAATCTGTTTCCTGCAATTCTGCCTTGATTTCAAATCCTCTTCTTTGCCTTCCCTCAATATATTTGTGGACGAGAGTTATCATTTATAACTCTGCAGGTTTGTGAATTGCAGTGCCCTGAAGCTCCATTTTACAAGTCGCTTTTTTGGGAGCTGGCCGCAAAAGCTCAGGATGGCTTCAGGCCCTGTTCTGGTTCCGGGGGGCAGGCTGAGCCTGTGGTTAATTCTTCTTCCTGATGGGAAAATAGAGTGACCTGTGCCTGTCCCAACACCAAGAGCTAGTCTCTCATTGGTTCCCCGTCTTCCCGTTCATCCTCAGGACAAATTGCAACCTGTACGGAACAGGAGGTTAAAGGTGCTGAGGCTCCAAGTAGGGAGATTGCTAGTAAAGTGACTGGAATGGCGAACCCGAGCACAAGGAGATGAGAAATGAGGTGCGTTTTAGAAACCTTTCCCCATCACACGGTGTACCATCTTCTGGGTTTCTCATGCATGTTTTCGATGTAGGAAGTTGCCCTTGAACCTGGAGATTTGGGACCCATGCGATGGGTAGCACGCAGTATTACTTTAAAGGGTCTGCGTTTGCTCACCCAACCTCACCAAACCTCTCAGCCCCAAGAGTGTCCACCCTTATGTCTCATCCAGCTGTGGGTCTAGATATGGTCAATCCAGGTTGCATCACAGCCCCTGAACGAATTGTGTAAGAATTTCTCTCTCTTTCCCTGTCTTTGTTTCATGGGTTTTTAAAAGTAATTTATTTTTATAATGGGGTTTAGCTGCTTTTCACGGCTGTGTTTATGCCGCTTTACACCCACTTGACACACTAACAGAGAGATATCAATACATAGGTTTTAAGATTATTACTAGTCAGATATATTCTTGTGCGGTGAATCGGGCGTGTTGAGTCCAGTTCTCTGAGCAAGGAGTAGGTCTTGTCTATTACATATTGGGTTTATGGAACGGTATCTGAGCTAATTTGAAGCTCTTGTTTTATGTATCACCCCACCTCACCTTTCCCGTTAAGCAGCCATAGTGTGTTTTCTGCATGTGTGACTCTGTTCTGTTTTGTAATTCAGTTCAAGTGTAACGGTTTTTACATTCCCTCTATAAGTGACACCTTATGAGAAGTGTCCTTTTCTGTGTGACTTATTTCACTTAGAATCGTCTTACCTAAATCCACTCATCATGCTGCTACTAGCCTTATGACATTGATTTCATGGCTGAGTGATATTCCATTGTACATAAGGACCACAACTTTTTTATCCATTTTTCGCTTTCCTGGGATATTTAAGGTGGAATGAAGTGGAGGTCTTGTCAACAGAGCAGCCCTAAACTTTGGGGTGCTTGTGTCTTGCTGATTTTCACTTTTCCCACTTTATCCCCCCATGCGCGGAAGTGCCCTGTGCTCTCTAAGCTGTGTTTTTTAGATGTTTCAGGACACACCGTACACTTCTCCAGAGTGGCTGTTGGCAATTTACATCCCGCCCATCAGTGTAGCAAGGCTCCCATTTCTCCATGGCCTGTCCTGCATTTCTGGTTTTGACACATTTTTCAGCATGGCCCTTTTGACCGATGGGAAACGAGACTTCTTTGTAGCGCTGATTTGCCTTTCCAGGTTGCTTGGTTGGCCAAAAAGGGCGTATGCGTTTTTTCCTGAATATATTCAGAAAAAAACGCATACGCCCTTTTTGGCCAAGGGCATCATTGTCAACGTTTTGCCGCTTTTCATGTGCTTTAAAGGCGATTCGAATCTACCTCCTGAAATCTGTTTCTTGCAATTCTGCCTTGATTTCAAATCCTCTTCTTTGCCTTCCCTCAATATATTTGTGGACGAGAGTTATCATTTATAACTCTGCAGGTTTGTGAATTGCAGTGCCCTGAAGCTCCATTTTACAAGTCGCTTTTTTGGGAGCTGGCCGCAAAAGCGCAGGATGGCTTCAGGCCCTGTTCTGGTTCCGGCGGGCAGGCTGAGCCTGTGGTTAATTCTTCTAACTGATGGGAAAATAGAGTGACCTGTGCCTGTCCCAACACCAAGAGCTAGTCTCTCATTGGTTCCCCGTCTTCCCGTTCATCCTCAGGACAAATTGCAACCTGTACGGAACAGGAGGTTAAAGATGCTGATGCTCCAAGTAGGGAGATTGCTACTAAAGTGGCTGGAATGGCGAACCCGAGCACAAGGAGATGAGAAATGAGGTGCGTTTTAGAAACCTTTCCCCATCACACGGTGTACCATCTTCTGGGTTTCTCATGCATGTTTTCGATGTAGGAAGATGCCCTTGAACCTGGAGATTTGGGACCCATGCGATGGGTAGCACGCAGTATTACTTTAAAGGGTCTGCGTTTGCTCACCCAACCTCACCAAACCTCTCAGCCCCAAGAGTGTCCACCCTTATGTCTCATCCAGCTGTGGGTCTAGATATGGTCAATCCAGGTTGCATCACAAACACTGAACGAATTGTGTAAGAATTTCTCTCTCTTTCCCTGTCTTTGTTTCATGGGTTTTTAAAAGTAATTTATTTTTATAATGGGGTTTAGCTGCTTTTCACGGCTGTGTTTATGCCGCTTTACACCCACTTGACACACTAACAGAGAGATATCAATACATAGGTTTTAAGATTATTACTAGTCAGATATATTCTTGTGCGGTGAATCGTGCGTGTTGAGTCCAGTTCTCTGAGCAAGGAGTAGGTCTTCTCTATTACATATTGGGTTTATGGAATGGTATCTGAGCTAATTTGAAGCTCTTGTTTTATGTATCACCCCACCTCACCTTTCCCGTTAAGCAGCCATAGTGTGTTTTCTGCATGTGTGACTCTGTTCTGTTTTGTAATTCAGTTCAAGTGTAACGGTTTTTACATTCCCTCTATAAGTGACACCTTATGAGAAGTGTCCTTTTCTGTGTGACTTATTTCACTTAGAATCGTCTTACCTAAATCCACTCATCATGCTGCTACTAGCCTTATGACATTGATTTCATGGGTGAGTGATATTCCATTGTACATAAGGATCACAACTTTTTTATCCATTTTTCGCTTTCCTGGGATATTTAAGGTGGAATGAAGTGGAGGTCCTTGTCAACAGAGCAGCCCTAAACTTTGGGGTGCTTGTGTCTTGCTGATTTTCAATTTTCCCACTTTATCCCCCCATGCGTGAAAGTGCACTGTGCTCTCTAAGCTGTGTTTTTTAGATGTTTCAGGACACACCGTACACTTCTCCAGAGTGGCTGTTGGCAATTTACATCCCGCCCATCAGTGTAGCAAGGCTCCCATTTCTCCATGGCCTGTCCTGCATTTCTGGTTTTGACACTTTTTTCAGCATGGCCATTTTGACCGATGGGAAACGAGACTTCTTTGTAGCGCTGATTTGCCTTTCCAGGTTGCTTGGTTGGCCAAAAAGGGCGTATGCGTTTTTTCCTGAATAGATTCAGGAAAAAACGCATACGCCCTTTTTGGCCAAGGGCATCATTGTCAACGTTTTGCCGCTTTTCATGTGCTTTAAAGGCGATTCGAATCTACCTCCTGAAATCTGTTTCCTGCAATTCTGCCTTGATTTCAAATCCTCTTCTTTGCCTTCCCTCAATATATTTGTGGACGAGAGTTATCATTTATAACTCTGCAGGTTTGTGAATTGCAGTGCCCTGAAGCTCCATTTTACAAGTCGCTTTTTTGGGAGCTGGCCGCAAAAGCGCAGGATGGCTTCAGGCCCTGTTCTGGTTCCGGGGGGCAGGCTGAGCCTGTGGTTAATTCTTCTTCCTGATGGGAAAATAGAGTGACCTGTGCCTGTCCCAACACCAAGAGCTAGTCTCTCATTGGTTCCCCGTCTTCCCGTTCATCCTCAGGACAAATTGCAACCTGTACGGAACAGGAGGTTAAAGGTGCTGATGCTCCAAGAAGGGAGATTGCTGGTAAAGTGGCTGGAATGGCGAACCCGAGCACAAGGAGATGAGAAATGAGGTGCATTTTAGAAACCTTTCCCCATCACACGGTGTACCATCTTCTGGGTTTCTCATGCATGTTTTCGATGTAGGAAGATGCCCTTGAACCTGGAGATTTGGGACCCATGCGATGGGTAGCACGCAGTATTACTTTAAAGGGTCTGCGTTTGCTCACCCAACCTCACCAAACCTCTCAGCCCCAAGAGTGTCGACCCTTATGTCTCATCCAGCTGTGGGTCTAGATATGGTCAATCCAGGTTGCATCACAGCCCCTGAACGAATTGTGTAAGAATTTCTCTCTCTTTCCCTTTCTTTGTTTCATGGGTTTTTAAAAGTAATTTATTTTTATAATGGGGTTTAGCTGCTTTTCACGGCTGTGTTTATGCCGCTTTACACCCACTTGACACACTAACAGAGAGATATCAATACATAGCTTTTAAGATTATTAGTAGTCAGATATATTCTTGTGCGGTGAATCGGGCGTGTTGAGTCCAGTTCTCTGAGCAAGGAGTAGGTCTTGTCTATTACATATTGGGTTTATGGAACGGTATCTGAGCTAATTTGAAGCTCTTGTTTTATGTATCACCCCACCTCACCTTTCCCGTTAAGCAGCCATAGTGTGTTTTCTGCATGTGTGACTCTGTTCTGTTTTGTAATTCAGTTCAAGTGTAACGGTTTTTACATTCCCTCTATAAGTGACACCTTATGAGAAGTGTCCTTTTCTGTGTGACTTATTTCACTTAGAATCGTCTTACCTAAATCCACTCATCATGCTGCTACTAGCCTTATGACATTGATTTCATGGCTGAGTGATATTCCATTGTACATAAGGACCACAACTTTTTTATCCATTTTTCGCTTTCCTGGGATATTTAAGGTGGAATGAAGTGGAGGTCCTTGTCAACAGAGCAGCCCTAAACTTTGGGGTGCTTGTGTCTTGCTGATTTTCAATTTTCCCACTTTATCCTCCCATGCGTGGAAGTGCCCTATGCTTTCTAAGCTGTGTTTTTTAGATGTTTCAGGACACACCGTACACTTCTCCAGAGTGGCTGTTGGCAATTTACATCCCGCCCATAAGTGTAGCAAGGCTCCCATTTCTCCATGGCCTGTCCTGCATTTCTGGTTTTGACACTTTTTTCAGCATGGCCCTTTTGACTGATGGGAAGCGAGACTTCTTTATAGCGCTGATTTGCCTTTCCAGGTTGCTTGGTTGGCCAAAAAGGGCGTATGCGTTTTTTACTGAATATATTCAGGAAAAAACGCATACGCCCTTTTTGGCCAAGGGCATCATTGTCAACGTTTTGGCGCTTTTCATGTGCTTTAAAGGCGATTCGAATCTACCTCCTGAAATCTGTTTCCTGCAATTCTGCCTTGATTTCAATTCCTCGTCTTTGCCTTCCCTCAATATATTTGTGGACGAGAGTTATCATTTATAACTCTGTAGGATTGTGAATTGCAGTGCCCTGAAGCTCCATTTTACAACTCGCTTTTTTGGGAGGTGGCCGCAAAAGCGCAGGATGGCTTCAGGCCCTGTTCTGGTTCCGGGGGGCAGGCTGAGCCTGTGGTTAATTCTTCTTCCTGATGGGAAAATAGAGTGACCTGTGCCTGTCCCAACACCAAGAGCTAATCTCTCATTGGTTCCCCGTCTTCCCGTTCATCCTCAGGACAAATAGCAACCTGTACGGAACAGGAGGTTAAAGGTGCTGATGCTCCAAGTAGGGAGATTGCTACTAAAGTGTCTGGAATGGCGAACCCGAGCACAAGGAGATGAGAAATGAGGTGCATTTTAGAAACCTTTCCCCATCACATGGTGTACCATCTTCTTGGTTTCTCATGCATGTTTTCGATGTAGGAAGATGCCCTTGAACCTGGAGATTTGGGACCCATGCGATGGGTAGCACGCAGTATTACTTTAAAGGGTCTGCGTTTGCTCACCCAACCTCACCAAACCTCTCAGCCCCAAGAGTGTCCACCCTTATGTCTCATCCAGCTGTGGGTCTAGATATGGTCAATCCAGGTTGCATCACAGCCCCTGAATGAATTGTGTAAGAATTTCTCTCTCTTTCACTGTCTTTGTTTCATGGGTTTTTAAAAGAAATTTATTTTTATAATGGGGTTTAGCTGCTTTTCACGGCTGTGTTTATGCCGCTTTACACCCACTTGACACACTAAGAGAGAGATATCAACACATAGGTTTTAAGATTATTACTAGTCAGATATATTCTTGTGCGGTGAATCGGGCGTGTTGAGTCCAGTTCTCTGAGCAAGGAGTAGGTCTTGTCTATTACATATTGGGTTTATGGAACGGTATCTGAGCTAATTTGAAGCTCTTGCTTTATGTATCACCCCACCTCGCTTTCCCGTTAAGCAGCCATAGTGTGTTTTCTGGATGTGAGACTCTGTTCTGTTTTGTAACTCAGTTCAAGTGTAACGGTTTTTACATTCCCTCTATAAGTGACACCTTATGAGAAGTGTCCTTTTCTGTGTGACTTATTTCACTTAGAATCGTCTTACCTAAATCCACTCATCATGCTGCTACTAGCCTTATGACATTGATTTCATGGCTGAGTGGTATGCCATTGTACATAAGGACCTCAAATTTTTTATCCATTTTTCGCTTTCCTGGGATATTTAAGGTGGAATGAAGTAGAGGTCCTTGTCAACAGAGCAGCCCTAAACTTTGGGGTGCTTGTGTCTTGCTGATTTTTAATTTTCCCACTTTATACCACCATGCGTGGAAGTGCCCTATGCTCTCTAAGCTGTGTTTTTTAGATGTTTCAGGACACACCGTACACTTCTCCAGAGTGGCTGTTGGCAATTTACATCCCGCCCATCAGTGTAGCAAGGCTCCCATTTCTCCATGGCCTGTCCTGCATTTCTGGTTTTGACACTTTTTTCAGCATGGCCCTTTTGACTGATGGGAAGCGAGACTTCTTTATAGCGCTGATTTGCCTTTCCAGGTTGCTTGGTTGGCCAAAAAGGGCGTATGCGTTTTTTCCTGAATATATTCAGGAAAAAACGCATACGCCCTTTTTGGCCAAGGGCATCATTGTCAACGTTTTGGCGCTTTTCATGTGCTTTAAAGGCGATTCGAATCTACCTCCTGAAATCTGTTTCCTGCAATTCTGCCTTGATTTCAATTCCTCGTCTTTGCCTTCCCTCAATATATTTGTGGACGAGAGTTATCATTTATAACTCTGTAGGATTGTGAATTGCAGTGCCCTGAAGCTCCATTTTACAACTCGCTTTTTTGGGAGGTGGCCGCAAAAGCGCAGGATGGCTTCAGGCACTGTTCTGGTTCCGGGGGGAAGGCTGAGCCTGTGGTTAATTCTTCTTCCTGATGGGAAAATAGAGTGACCTGTGCCTGTCCCAACACCAAGAGCTAGTCTCTCATTGGTGCCCCGTCTTCCCGTTCATCCTCAGGACAAATTGCAACCTGTACGGAACAGGAGGTTAAATATGCTGATGCTCCAAATAGGGAGATTGCTACTAAAGTGGCTGGAATGGCGAACCCGAGCACAAGGAGATGAGAAATGAGGTGCATTTTAGAAACCTTTCCCCAACACACGGTGTACCATCTTCTGGGTTTCTCATGCATGTTTTCGATGTAGGAAGATGCCCTTTAACCTGGAGATTTGGGACCCATGCGATGGGTAGCACGCAGTATTACTTTAAAGGGTCTGCGTTTGCTCACCCAACCTCACCAAACCTCTCAGCCCCAAGAGTATCCATCCTTATGTCTCATCCAGCTGTGGGTCAAGATATGGTCAATCCAGGTTGCATCACAGCCCCTGAACGAATTGTGTAAGAATTTCTCTCTCTTTCACTGTCTTTGTTTCATGGGTTTTTAAAAGAAATTTATTTTTATAATGGGGTTTAGCTGCTTTTCACGGCTGTGTTTATGCCGCTTTACACCCACTTGACACACTAACAGAGAGATATCAATACATAGGTTTTAAGATTATTACTAGTCAGATATATTCTTGTGCGGTGAATCGGGCATGTTGAGTCCAGTTCTCTGAGCAAGGAGTAGGTCTTGTCTATTACATATTGGGTTTATGGAACGGTATCTGAGCTAATTTGAAACTCTTGCTTTATGTATCACCCCACCTCGCTTTCCCGTTAAGCAGCCATAGTGTGTTTTCTGCATGTGTGACTCTGTTCTGTTTTGTAATTCAGTTCAAGTGTAACGGTTTTTACATTCCCTGTATAAGTGACACCTTATGAGAAGTGTCCTTTTCTGTGTGACTTATTTCACTTAGAATCGCCGTACCTAAATCCACTCATCATGCTGCTACTAGCCTTATGACATTGATTACATGGCTGAGTGGTATGCCATTGTACATAAGGACCTCAAATTTTTTATCCATTTTTCGCTTTCCTGGGATATTTAAGGTGGAATGAAGTGGAGGTCCTTGTCAACAGAGCAGCCCTAAACTTTGGGGTGCTTTTGTCTTGCTGATTTTTAATTTTCCCACTTTATACCCCCATGCGTGGAAGTGCCCTATGCTCTCTAAGCTGTGTTTTTTAGCTGTTTCAGGACACACCGTACCCTTCTCCAGAGTGGCTGTTGGCAATTTACATCCCGCCCATCAGTGTAGCAAGGCTCCCATTTCTCCATGGCCTGTCCTGCATTTCTGGTTTTGAAACTTTTTTCAGCATGGCCCTTTTGACCGATGGGAAGCGTGACTTCTTTGTAGCGCTGATTGGCCTTTCCAGGTTGCTTGGTTGGCCAAAAAGGGCGTATGCGTTTTTTTCTGAATATATTCAGGAAAAAACGCATACGCCCTTTTTGGCCAAGGGCATCATTGTCAACGTTTTGCCGCTTTTCATGTGCTTTAAAGGCGATGCGAATCTACCTCCTAAAATCTGTTTCCTGCAATTCTGCCTTGATTTCAATTCCTCTTCTTTGCCTTCCCTCAATATATTTGTGGACGAGAGTTATCATTTATAACTCTGCAGGTTTGTGAATTGCAGTGCCCTGAAGCTCCATTTTACAAGTCGCTTTTTTGGGAGCTGGCCGCAAAAGCGCAGGATGGCTTCAGGCCCTGTTCTGGTTCCGGGGGGCAGGCTGAGCCTGTGGTTAATTCTTCTTCCTGATGGGAAAATAGAGTGACCTGTGCCTGTCCCAACACCAAGAGCTAGTCTCTCATTGGTTCCCCGTCTTCCCGTTCATCCTCAGGACAAATTGCAACCTGTACGGAACAGGAGGTTAAAGGTGCTGATGCTCCAAGAAGGGAGATTGCTGGTAAAGTGGCTGGAATGGCGAACCCGAGCACAAGGAGATGAGAAATGAGGTGCGTTTTAGAAACCTTTCCCCATCACACGGTGTACCATCTTCTGGGTTTCTCATGCATGTTTTCGATGTAGGAAGATGCCCTTGAACCTGGAGATTTGGGACCCATGCGATGGGTAGCACGCAGTATTACTTTAAAGGGTCTGCGTTTGCTCACCCAACCTCACCAAACCTCTCAGCCCCAAGAGTGTCGACCCTTATGTCTCATCCAGCTGTGGGTCTAGATATGGTCAATCCAGGTTGCATCACAGCCCCTGAACGAATTGTGTAAGAATTTCTCTCTCTTTCCCTGTCTTTGTTTCATGGGTTTTTAAAAGTAATTTATTTTTATAATGGGGTTTAGCTGCTTTTCACGGCTGTGTTTATGCCGCTTTACACCCACTTGACACACTAACAGAGAGATATCAATACATAGGTTTTAAGATTATTACTAGTCAGATATATTCTTGTGCGGTGAATCGGGCGTGTTGAGTCCAGTTCTCTGAGCAAGGAGTAGGTCTTGTCTATTACATATTGGGTTTATGGAACGGTATCTGAGCTAATTTGAAGCTCTTGTTTTATGTATCACCCCACCTCACCTTTCCCGTTAAGCAGCCATAGTGTGTTTTCTGCATGTGTGACTCTGTTCTGTTTTGTAATTCAGTTCAAGTGTAACGGTTTTTACATTCCCTCTATAAGTGACACCTTATGAGAAGTGTCCTTTTCTGTGTGACTTATTTCACTTAGAATCGTCTTACCTAAATCCACTCATCATGCCGCTACTAGCCTTATGACATTGATTTCATGGCTGAGTGATATTCCATTGTACATAAGGACCACAAGTTTTTTATCCATTTTTCGCTTTCCTGGGATATTTAAGGTGGAATGAAGTGGAGGTCCTTGTCAACAGAGCCGCCTTAAACTTTGGGGTGCTTGTGTCTTGCTGATTTTCAATTTTCCCACTTTATCCCCCCATGCGTGGAAGTGCCCTATGCTTTCTAAGCTGTGTTTTTTAGATGTTTCAGGACACACCGTACACTTCTCCAGAGTGGCTGTTGGCAATTTACATCCCGCCCATCAGTGTAGCAAGGCTCCCATTTCTCCATGGCCTGTCCTGCATTTCTGGTTTTGACACTTTTTTCAGCATGGCCCTTTTGACCGATGGGAAGCGAGACTTCTTTGTAGCGCTGATTTGCCTTTCCAGGTTGCTTGGTTGGCCAAAAACGGCGTATGCGTTTTTTCCTGAATAGATTCAGGAAAAAACGCATACGCCCTTTTTGGCCCAGGGCATCATTGTCAAAGTTTTGCCGCTTTTCATGTGCTTTAAAGGCGATTCGAATCTACCTCCTGAAATCTGTTTCCTGCAATTCTGCCTTGATTTCAAATCCTCTTCTTTGCCTTCCCTCAATATATTTGTGGACAAGAGTTATCATTTATAACTCTGCAGGTTTGTGAATTGCAGTGCCCTGAAGCTCCATTTTACAAGTCGCTTTTTTGGGAGCTGGCCGCAAAAGCTCAGGATGGCTTCAGGCCCTGTTCTGGTTCCGGGGGGCAGGCTGAGCCTGTGGTTAATTCTTCTTCCTGATGGGAAAATAGAGTGACCTGTGCCTGTCCCAACACCAAGAGCTAGTCTCTCATTGGTTCCCCGTCTTCCCGTTCATCCTCAGGACAAATTGCAACCTGTACGGAACAGGAGGTTAAAGGTGCTGATGCTCCAAGTAGGGAGATTGCTAGTAAAGTGGCTGGAATGGCGAACCCGAGCACAAGGAGATGAGAAATGAGGTGCGTTTTAGAAACCTTTCCCCATCACACGGTGTACCATCTTCTGGGTTTCTCATGCATGTTTTCGATGTAGGAAGATGCCCTTGAACCTGGAGATTTGGGACCCATGCGATGGGTAGCACGCAGTATTACTTTAAAGGGTCTGCGTTTGCTCACCCAACCTCACCAAACCTCTCAGCCCCAAGAGTGTCCACCCTTATGTCTCAACCAGCTGTGGGTCTAGATATGGTAAATCCAGGTTGCATCACAGCCCCTGAACGAATTGTGTAAGAATTTCTCTCTCTTTCCCTGTCTTTGTTTCATGGGTTTTTAAAAGTAATTTATTTTTATAATGGGGTTTAGCTGCTTTTCACAGCTGTGTTTATGCCGCTTTACACCCACTTGACACACTAACAGAGAGATATCAATACATAGGTTTTAAGATTATTACTAGTCAGATATATTCTTGTGCGGTGAATCGGGCGTGTTGAGTCCAGTTCTCTGAGCAAGGAGTAGGTCTTGTCTATTACATATTGGGTTTATGGAACGGTATCTGAGCTAATTTGAAGCTCTTGTTTTATGTATCCCCCACCTCACCTTTCCCGTTAAGCAGCCATAGTGTGTTTTCTGCATGTGTGACTCTGTTCTGTTTTGTAATTCAGTTCAAGTGTAACGGTTTTTACATTCCCTCTATAAGTGACACCTTATGAGAAGTGTCCTTTTCTGTGTGACTTATTTCACTTAGAATCGTCTTACCTAAATCCACTCATCATGCTGCTACTAGCCTTATGACATTGATTTCATGGCTGAGTGATATTCCATTGTACATAAGGACCACAAATTTTAATCCATTTTTCGCTTTCCTGGGATATTTAAGGTGGAATGAAGTGGAGGTCCTTGTCAACAGAGCAGCCCTAAACTTTGGGGTGCTTGTGTCTTGCTGATTTTCAATTTTCCCACTTTATCCCCCCATGCGTGGAAGTACCCTATGCTCTCTAAGCTGTGTTTTTTAGATGTTTCAGGACACACCGTACACTTCTCCAGAGTGGCTGTTGGCAATTTACATCCCGCCCATCAGTGTAGCAAGGCTCCCATTTCTCCATGGCCTGTCCTGCATTTCTGGTTTTGAAACTTTTTTCAGCATGGCCCTTTTGACCGATGGGAAGCGAGAATTCTTTGTAGCGCTGATTTGCCTTTCCAGGTTGCTTGGTTGGCCAAAAAGGGCGTATGCGTTTTTTCCTGAATAGATTCAGGAAAAAACGCATACGCCCTTTTTGGCCAAGGGCATCATTGTCAACGTTTTGCCGCTTTTCATGTGCTTTAAAGGCGATTCGAATCTACCTCCTGAAATCTGTTTCCTGCAATTCTGCCTTGATTTCAAATCCTCTTCTTTGCCTTCCCTCAATATATTTGTGGACGAGAGTTATCATTTATAACTCTGCAGGTTTGTGAATTGCAGTGCCCTGAAGCTCCATTTTACAAGTCGCTTTTTTGGGAGCTGGCCGCAAAAGCTCAGGATGGCTTCAGGCCCTGTTCTGGTTCCGGGGGGCAGGCTGAGCCTGTGGTTAATTCTTCTTCCTGATGGGAAAATAGAGTGACCTGTGCCTGTCCCAACACCAAGAGCTAGTCTCTCATTGGTTCCCCGTCTTCCCGTTCATCCTCAGGACAAATTGCAACCTGTACGGAACAGGAGGTTAAAGGTGCTGAGGCTCCAAGTAGGGAGATTGCTAGTAAAGTGACTGGAATGGCGAACCCGAGCACAAGGAGATGAGAAATGAGGTGCGTTTTAGAAACCTTTCCCCATCACACGGTGTACCATCTTCTGGGTTTCTCATGCATGTTTTCGATGTAGGAAGTTGCCCTTGAACCTGGAGATTTGGGACCCATGCGATGGGTAGCACGCAGTATTACTTTAAAGGGTCTGCGTTTGCTCACCCAACCTCACCAAACCTCTCAGCCCCAAGAGTGTCCACCCTTATGTCTCATCCAGCTGTGGGTCTAGATATGGTCAATCCAGGTTGCATCACAGCCCCTGAACGAATTGTGTAAGAATTTCTCTCTCTTTCCCTGTCTTTGTTTCATGGGTTTTTAAAAGTAATTTATTTTTATAATGGGGTTTAGCTGCTTTTCACGGCTGTGTTTATGCCGCTTTACACCCACTTGACACACTAACAGAGAGATATCAATACATAGGTTTTAAGATTATTACTAGTCAGATATATTCTTGTGCGGTGAATCGGGCGTGTTGAGTCCAGTTCTCTGAGCAAGGAGTAGGTCTTGTCTATTACATATTGGGTTTATGGAACGGTATCTGAGCTAATTTGAAGCTCTTGTTTTATGTATCACCCCACCTCACCTTTCCCGTTAAGCAGCCATAGTGTGTTTTCTGCATGTGTGACTCTGTTCTGTTTTGTAATTCAGTTCAAGTGTAACGGTTTTTACATTCCCTCTATAAGTGACACCTTATGAGAAGTGTCCTTTTCTGTGTGACTTATTTCACTTAGAATCGTCTTACCTAAATCCACTCATCATGCTGCTACTAGCCTTATGACATTGATTTCATGGCTGAGTGATATTCCATTGTACATAAGGACCACAACTTTTTTATCCATTTTTCGCTTTCCTGGGATATTTAAGGTGGAATGAAGTGGAGGTCTTGTCAACAGAGCAGCCCTAAACTTTGGGGTGCTTGTGTCTTGCTGATTTTCAATTTTCCCACTTTATCCCCCCATGCGCGGAAGTGCCCTGTGCTCTCTAAGCTGTGTTTTTTAGATGTTTCAGGACACACCGTACACTTCTCCAGAGTGGCTGTTGGCAATTTACATCCCGCCCATCAGTGTAGCAAGGCTCCCATTTCTCCATGGCCTGTCCTGCATTTCTGGTTTTGACACATTTTTCAGCATGGCCCTTTTGACCGATGGGAAACGAGACTTCTTTGTAGCGCTGATTTGCCTTTCCAGGTTGCTTGGTTGGCCAAAAAGGGCGTATGCGTTTTTTCCTGAATATATTCAGAAAAAAACGCATACGCCCTTTTTGGCCAAGGGCATCATTGTCAACGTTTTGCCGCTTTTCATGTGCTTTAAAGGCGATTCGAATCTACCTCCTGAAATCTGTTTCCTGCAATTCTGCCTTGATTTCAAATCCTCTTCTTTGCCTTCCCTCAATATATTTGTGGACGAGAGTTATCATTTATAACTCTGCAGGTTTGTGAATTGCAGTGCCCTGAAGCTCCATTTTACAAGTCGCTTTTTTGGAAGCTGGCCGCAAAAGCGCAGGATGGCTTCAGGCCCTGTTCTGGTTCCGGCGGGCAGGCTGAGCCTGTGGTTAATTCTTCTTCCTGATGGGAAAATAGAGTGACCTGTGCCTGTCCCAACACCAAGAGCTAGTCTCTCATTGGTTCCCCGTCTTCCCGTTCATCCTCAGGACAAATTGCAACCTGTACGGAACAGGAGGTTAAAGATGCTGATGCTCCAAGTAGGGAGATTGCTACTAAAGTGGCTGGAATGGCGAACCCGAGCACAAGGAGATGAGAAATGAGGTGCGTTTTAGAAACCTTTCCCCATCACACGGTGTACCATCTTCTGGGTTTCTCATGCATGTTTTCGATGTAGGAAGATGCCCTTGAACCTGGAGATTTGGGACCCATGCGATGGGTAGCACGCAGTATTACTTTAAAGGGTCTGCGTTTGCTCACCCAACCTCACCAAACCTCTCAGCCCCAAGAGTGTCCACCCTTATGTCTCATCCAGCTGTGGGTCTAGATATGGTCAATCCAGGTTGCATCACAAACACTGAACGAATTGTGTAAGAATTTCTCTCTCTTTCCCTGTCTTTGTTTCATGGGTTTTTAAAAGTAATTTATTTTTATAATGGGGTTTAGCTGCTTTTCACGGCTGTGTTTATGCCGCTTTACACCCACTTGACACACTAACAGAGAGATATCAATACATAGGTTTTAAGATTATTACTAGTCAGATATATTCTTGTGCGGTGAATCGTGCGTGTTGAGTCCAGTTCTCTGAGCAAGGAGTAGGTCTTCTCTATTACATATTGGGTTTATGGAATGGTATCTGAGCTAATTTGAAGCTCTTGTTTTATGTATCACCCCACCTCACCTTTCCCGTTAAGCAGCCATAGTGTGTTTTCTGCATGTGTGACTCTGTTCTGTTTTGTAATTCAGTTCAAGTGTAACGGTTTTTACATTCCCTCTATAAGTGACACCTTATGAGAAGTGTCCTTTTCTGTGTGACTTATTTCACTTAGAATCGTCTTACCTAAATCCACTCATCATGCTGCTACTAGCCTTATGACATTGATTTCATGGGTGAGTGATATTCCATTGTACATAAGGATCACAACTTTTTTATCCATTTTTCGCTTTCCTGGGATATTTAAGGTGGAATGAAGTGGAGGTCCTTGTCAACAGAGCAGCCCTAAACTTTGGGGTGCTTGTGTCTTGCTGATTTTCAATTTTCCCACTTTATCCCCCCATGCGTGAAAGTGCACTGTGCTCTCTAAGCTGTGTTTTTTAGATGTTTCAGGACACACCGTACCCTTCTCCAGAGTGGCTGTTGGCAATTTACATCCCGCCCATCAGTGTAGCAAGGCTCCCATTTCTCCATGGCCTGTCCTGCATTTCTGGTTTTGACACTTTTTTCAGCATGGCCATTTTGACCGATGGGAAACGAGACTTCTTTGTAGCGCTGATTTGCCTTTCCAGGTTGCTTGGTTGGCCAAAAAGGGCGTATGCGTTTTTTCCTGAATAGATTCAGGAAAAAACGCATACGCCCTTTTTGGCCAAGGGCATCATTGTCAACGTTTTGCCGCTTTTCATGTGCTTTAAAGGCGATTCGAATCTACCTCCTGAAATCTGTTTCCTGCAATTCTGCCTTGATTTCAAATCCTCTTCTTTGCCTTCCCTCAATATATTTGTGGACGAGAGTTATCATTTATAACTCTGCAGGTTTGTGAATTGCAGTGCCCTGAAGCTCCATTTTACAAGTCGCTTTTTTGGGAGCTGGCCGCAAAAGCGCAGGATGGCTTCAGGCCCTGTTCTGGTTCCGGGGGGCAGGCTGAGCCTGTGGTTAATTCTTCTTCCTGATGGGAAAATAGAGTGACCTGTGCCTGTCCCAACACCAAGAGCTAGTCTCTCATTGGTTCCCCGTCTTCCCGTTCATCCTCAGGACAAATTGCAACCTGTACGGAACAGGAGGTTAAAGGTGCTGATGCTCCAAGAAGGGAGATTGCTGGTAAAGTGGCTGGAATGGCGAACCCGAGCACAAGGAGATGAGAAATGAGGTGCATTTTAGAAACCTTTCCCCATCACACGGTGTACCATCTTCTGGGTTTCTCATGCATGTTTTCGATGTAGGAAGATGCCCTTGAACCTGGAGATTTGGGACCCATGCGATGGGTAGCACGCAGTATTACTTTAAAGGGTCTGCGTTTGCTCACCCAACCTCACCAAACCTCTCAGCCCCAAGAGTGTCGACCCTTATGTCTCATCCAGCTGTGGGTCTAGATATGGTCAATCCAGGTTGCATCACAGCCCCTGAACGAATTGTGTAAGAATTTCTCTCTCTTTCCCTGTCTTTGTTTCATGGGTTTTTAAAAGTAATTTATTTTTATAATGGGGTTTAGCTGCTTTTCACGGCTGTGTTTATGCCGCTTTACACCCACTTGACACACTAACAGAGAGATATCAATACATAGCTTTTAAGATTATTAGTAGTCAGATATATTCTTGTGCGGTGAATCGGGCGTGTTGAGTCCAGTTCTCTGAGCAAGGAGTAGGTCTTGTCTATTACATATTGGGTTTATGGAACGGTATCTGAGCTAATTTGAAGCTCTTGTTTTATGTATCACCCCACCTCACCTTTCCCGTTAAGCAGCCATAGTGTGTTTTCTGCATGTGTGACTCTGTTCTGTTTTGTAATTCAGTTCAAGTGTAACGGTTTTTACATTCCCTCTATAAGTGACACCTTATGAGAAGTGTCCTTTTCTGTGTGACTTATTTCACTTAGAATCGTCTTACCTAAATCCACTCATCATGCTGCTACTAGCCTTATGACATTGATTTCATGGCTGAGTGATATTCCATTGTACATAAGGACCACAACTTTTTTATCCATTTTTCGCTTTCCTGGGATATTTAAGGTGGAATGAAGTGGAGGTCCTTGTCAACAGAGCAGCCCTAAACTTTGGGGTGCTTGTGTCTTGCTGATTTTCAATTTTCCCACTTTATCCTCCCATGCGTGGAAGTGCCCTATGCTTTCTAAGCTGTGTTTTTTAGATGTTTCAGGACACACCGTACACTTCTCCAGAGTGGCTGTTGGCAATTTACATCCCGCCCATAAGTGTAGCAAGGCTCCCATTTCTCCATGGCCTGTCCTGCATTTCTGGTTTTGACACTTTTTTCAGCATGGCCCTTTTGACCGATGGGAAGCGAGACTTCTTTGTAGCGCTGATTTGCCTTTCCAGGTTGCTTGGTTGGCCAAAAACGGCGTATGCGTTTTTTCCTGAATAGATTCAGGAAAAAACGCATACGCCCTTTTTGGCCAAGGGCATCATTGTCAACGTTTTGCCGCTTTTCATGTGCTTTAAAGGCGATTCGAATCTACCTCCTGAAAACTGTTTCCTGCAATTCTGCCTTGATTTCAAATCCTCTTCTTTGCCTTCCCTCAATATATTTGTGGACAAGAGTTATCATTTATAACTCTGCAGGTTTGTGAATTGCAATGCCCTGAAGCTCCATTTTACAAGTTGCTTTTTTGGGAGCTGGCCGCAAAAGCTCAGGATGGCTTCAGGCCCTGTTCTGGTTCCGGGGGGCAGGATGAGCCTGTGGTTAATTCTTCTTCCTGATGGGAAAATAGAGTGACCTGTGCCTGTCCCAACACCAAGAGCTAGTCTCTCATTGGTTCCCCGTCTTCCCGTTCATCCTCAGGACAAATTGCAACCTGTACGGAACAGGAGGTTAAAGGTGCTGAGGCTCCAAGTAGGGAGATTGCTAGTAAAGTGGCTGGAATGGCGAACCCGAGCACAAGGAGATGAGAAATGAGGTGCGTTTTAGAAACCTTTCCCCATCACACGGTGTACCATCTTCTGGGTTTCTCATGCATGTTTTCGATGCAGGAAGATGCCCTTGAACCTGGAGATTTGGGATCCATGCGATGGGTAGCACGCAGTATTACTTTAAAGGGTCTGCGTTTGCTCACCCAACCTCACCAAACCTCTCAGCCCCAAGAGTGTCCACCCTTATGTCTCATCCAGCTGTGGGTCTAGATATGGTCAATCCAGGTTGCATCACAGCCCCTGAACGAATTGTGTAAGAATTTCTCTCTCTTTCCCTGTCTTTGTTTCATGGGTTTTTAAAAGTAATTTATTTTTATAATGGGGTTTAGCTGCTTTTCACGGCTGTGTTTATGCCGCTTTACACCCACTTGACACACTAACAGAGAGATATCAATTCATAGGTTTTAAGATTATTACTAGTCAGATATATTCTTGTGCGGTGAATCAGGCGTGTTGAGTCCAGTTCTCTGAGCAAGGAGTAGGTTTTGTCTATTACATATTGGGTTTATGGAACGGTATCTGAGCTAATTTGAAACTCTTGTTTTATGTATCACCCCACCTCACCTTTCCAGTTAAGCAGCCATAGTGTGTTTTCTGCATGTGTGACTCTGTTCTGTTTTGTAATTCAGTTCAAGTGTAACGGTTTTTACATTCCCTCTATAAGTGACACCTTATGAGAAGTGTCCTTTTCTGTGTGACTTATTTCACTTAGAATCGTCGTACCTAAATCCACTCATCATGCTGCTACTAGCTTATGATATTGATTTCATGGCTGAGTGATATTCCATTGTACATAAGGACTACAACTTTTTTATCCATTTTTCGCTTTCCTGGGATATTTAAGGTGGAATGAAGTGGAGGTCCTTGTCAAAAGAGCAGCCCTAAACTATGGGGTGCTTGTGTCTTGCTGATTTTTAATTTTCCCACTTTATACCCCCATGCGTGGAAGTGCCCTATGCTCTCTAAGCTGTGTTTTTTAGCTGTTTCAGGACACACCGTACCCTTCTCCAGAGTGGCTGTTGGCAATTTACATCCCGCCCATCAGTGTAGCAAGGCTCCCATTTCTCCATGGCCTGTCCTGCATTTCTGGTTTTGAAACTTTTTTCAGCATGGCCCTTTTGACCGATGGGAAGCGTGACTTCTTTGTAGCGCTGATTTGCCTTTCCAGATTGCTTGGTTGGCCAAAAAGGGCGTATGCGTTTTTTTCTGAATATTCAGGAAAAAACGCATACGCCCTTTTTGGCCAAGGGCATCATTGTCAACGTTTTGCCGCTTTTCATGTGCTTTAAAGGCGATTCGAATCTACCTCCTAAAATCTGTTTCCTGCAATTCTGCCTTGATTTCAATTCCTCTTCTTTGCCTTCCCTCAATATATTTGTGGACGAGAGTTATCATTTATAACTCTGCAGGTTTGTGAATTGCAGTGCCCTGAAGCTCCATTTTACAAGTCGCTTTTTTGGGAGCTGGCCGCAAAAGCGCAGGATGGCTTCAGGCCCTGTTCTGGTTCCGGGGGGCAGGCTGAGCCTGTGGTTAATTCTTCTTCCTGATGGGAAAATAGAGTGACCTGTGCCTGTCCCAACACCAAGAGCTAGTCTCTCATTGGTTCCCCGTCTTCCCGTTCATCCTCAGGACAAATTGCAACCTGTACGGAACAGGAGGTTAAAGGTGCTGATGCTCCAAGTAGGGAGATTGCTACTAAAGTGGCTGGAATGGCGAACCCGAGCACAAGGAGATGAGAAATGAGGTGCGTTTTAGAAACCTTTCCCCATCACACGGTGTACCATCTTCTGGGTTTCTCATGCATGTTTTCGATGTAGGAAGATGCCCTTGAACCTGGAGATTTGGGACCCATGCGATGGGTAGCACGCAGTATTACTTTAAAGGGTCTGCGTTTGCTCACCCAACCTCACCAAACCTCTCAGCCCCAAGAGTGTCCACCCTTATGTCTCATCCAGCTGTGGGTCTAGATATGGTCAATCCAGGTTGCATCACAGCCCCTGAACGAATTGTGTAAGAATTTCTCTCTCTTTCCCTGTCTTTGTTTCATGGGTTTTTAAAAGTAATTTATTTTTATAATGGGGTTTAGCTGCTTTTCACGGCTGTGTTTATGCCGCTTTACACCCACTTGACACACTAACAGAGAGATATCAATACATAGGTTTTAATATTATTACTAGTCAGATATATTCTTGTGCGGTGAATCGTGCGTGTTGAGTCCAGTTCTCTGAGCAAGGAGTAGGTCTTGTCTATTACATATTGGGTTTACGGAACGGTATCTGAGCTAATTTGAAGCTCTTGTTTTATGTATCACCCCACCTCACCTTTCCCGTTAAGCAGCCATAGTGTGTTTTCTGCATGTGTGACTCTGTTCTGTTTTGTAATTCAGTTCAAGTGTAACGGTTTTTACATTCCCTCTATAAGTGACACCTTATGAGAAGTTTCCTTTTCTGTGTGACTTATTTCACTTAGAATCGTCTTACCTAAATCCACTCATCATGCTGCTACTAGCCTTATGACATTGATTTCATGGCTGAGTGATATTCCATTGTACATAAGGACCACAACTTTTTTATCCATTTTTCGCTTTCCTGGGATATTTAAGGTGGAATGAAGTGGAGGTCCTTGTCAACAGAGCAGCCCTAAACTTTGGGGTGCTTGTGTCTTGCTGATTTTCAATTTTCCCACTTTATCCTCCCATGCGTGGAAGTGCCCTATGCTTTCTAAGCTGTGTTTTTTAGATGTTTCAGGACACACCGTACACTTCTCCAGAGTGGCTGTTGGCAATTTACATCCCGCCCATCAGTGTAGCAAGGCTCCCATTTCTCCATGGCCTGTCCTGCATTTCTGGTTTTGACACTTTTTTCAGCATGGCCCTTTTGACCGATGGGAAGCGAGACTTCTTTGTAGCGCTGATTTGCCTTTCCAGGTTGCTTGGTTGGCCAAAAACGGCGTATGCGTTTTTTCCTGAATAGATTCAGGAAAAAACGCATACGCCCTTTTTGGCCAAGGGCATCATTGTCAACGTTTTGCCGCTTTTCATGTGCTTTAAAGGCGATTCGAATCTACCTCCTGAAAACTGTTTCCTGCAATTCTGCCTTGATTTCAAATCCTCTTCTTTGCCTTCCCTCAATATATTTGTGGACAAGAGTTATCATTTATAACTCTGCAGGTTTGTGAATTGCAGTGCCCTGAAGCTCCATTTTACAAGTTGCTTTTTTGGGAGCTGGCCGCAAAAGCTCAGGATGGCTTCAGGCCCTGTTCTGGTTCCGGGGGGCAGGCTGAGCCTGTGGTTAATTCTTCTTCCTGATGGGAAAATAGAGTGACCTGTGCCTGTCCCAACACCAAGAGCTAGTCTCTCATTGGTTCCCCGTCTTCCCGTTCATCCTCAGGACAAATTGCAACCTGTACGGAACAGGAGGTTAAAGGTGCTGATGCTCCAAGTAGGGAGATTGCTAGTAAAGTGGCTGGAATGGCGAACCCGAGCACAAGGAGATGAGAAATGAGGTGCGTTTTAGAAACCTTTCCCCATCACACGGTGTACCATCTTCTGGGTTTCTCATGCATGTTTTCGATGCGGGAAGATGCCCTTGAACCTGGAGATTTGGGATCCATGCGATGGGTAGCACGCAGTATTACTTTAAAGGGTCTGCGTTTGCTCACCCAACCTCACCAAACCTCTCAGCCCCAAGAGTGTCCACCCTTATGTCTCATCCAGCTGTGGGTCTAGATATGGTCAATCCAGGTTGCATCACAGCCCCTGAACGAATTGTGTAAGAATTTCTCTCTCTTTCCCTGTCTTTGTTTCATGGGTTTTTAAAAGTAATTTATTTTTATAATGGGGTTTAGCTGCTTTTCACGGCTGTGTTTATGCCGCTTTACACCCACTTGACACACTAACAGAGAGATATCAATTCATAGGTTTTAAGATTATTACTAGTCAGATATATTCTTGTGCGGTGAATCAGGCGTGTTGAGTCCAGTTCTCTGAGCAAGGAGTAGGTCTTGTCTATTACATATTGGGTTTATGGAACGGTATCTGAGCTAATTTGAAGCTCTTGTTTTATGTATCACCCCACCTCACCTTTCCCGTTAAGCAGCCATAGTGTGTTTTCTGCATGTGTGACTCTGTTCTGTTTTGTAATTCAGTTCAAGTGTAACGGTTTTTACATTCCCTCTATAAGTGACACCTTATGAGAAGTGTCCTTTTCTGTGTGACTTATTTCACTTAGAATCGTCTTACCTAAATCCACTCATCATGCTGCTACTAGCCTTATGACATTGATTTCATGGCTGAGTGATATTCCATTGTACATAAGGACCACAACTTTTTTATCCATTTTTCGCTTTCCTGGTATATTTAAGGTGGAATGAAGTGGAGGTCCTTGTCAACAGAGCAGCCCTAAACTTTGGGGTGCTTGTGTCTTGCTGATTTTCAATTTTCCCACTTTATCCCCCCATGCGTGGAAGTGTCCTGTGCTCTCTAAGCTGTGTTTTTTAGATGTTTCAGGACACACCGTACACTTCTCCAGAGTGGCTGTTGGCAATTTACATCCCGCCCATCAGTGTAGCAAGGCTCCCATTTCTCCATGGCCTGTCCTGCATTTCTGGTTTTGACACATTTTTCAGCATGGCCCTTTTGACCGATGGGAAACGAGACTTCTTTGTAGCGCTGATTTGCCTTTCCAGGTTGCTTGGTTGGCCAAAAAGGGCGTATGCGTTTTTTCCTGAATAGATTCAGGAAAAAACGCATACGCCCTTTTTGGCCAAGGGCATCATTGTCAACGTTTTGCCGCTTTTCATGTGCTTTAAAGGCGATTCGAATCTACCTCCTGAAATCTGTTTCCTGCAATTCTGCCTTGATTTCAAATCCTCTTCTTTGCCTTCCCTCAATATATTTGTGGACGAGAGTTATCATTTATAACTCTGCAGGTTTGTGAATTGCAGTGCCCTGAAGCTCCATTTTACAAGTCGCTTTTTTGGGAGCTGGCCGCAAAAGCGCAGGATGGCTTCAGGCCCTGTTCTGGTTCCGGGGGGCAGGCTGAGCCTGTGGTTAATTCTTCTTCCTAATGGGAAAATAGAGTGACCTGTGCCTGGCCCAACACCAAGAGCTAGTCTCTCATTGGTTCCCCGTCTTCCCGTTCATCCTCAGGACAAATTGCAACCTGTACGGAACAGGAGGTTAAAGGTGCTGATGCTCCAAGAAGGGAGATTGCTGGTAAAGTGGCTGGAATGGCGAACCCGAGCACAAGGAGATGAGAAATGAGGTGCGTTTTAGAAACCTTTCCCCATCACACGGTGTACCATCTTCTGGGTTTCTCATGCATGTTTTCGATGTAGGAAGATGCCCTTGAACC
This sequence comes from Balaenoptera physalus, assembly GCF_965194825.1. NCBI lineage: Eukaryota > Metazoa > Chordata > Mammalia > Artiodactyla > Balaenopteridae > Balaenoptera > Balaenoptera physalus. Next base: position 1,001,315 of record NW_028126394.1, on the reverse strand, counting down.
TGGAGATTTGGGACCCATGCGATGGGTAGCACGCAGTATTACTTTAAAGGGTCTGCGTTTGCTCACCCAACCTCACCAAACCTCTCAGCCCCAAGAGTGTCCACCCTTATGTCTCATCCAGCTGTGGGTCTAGATATGGTCAATCCAGGTTGCATCACAAACCCTGAACGAATTGTGTAAGAATTTCTCTCTCTTTCCCTGTCTTTGTTTCATGGGTTTTTAAAAGTAATTTATTTTTATAATGGGGTTTAGCTGCTTTTCACGGCTGTGTTTATGCCGCTTTACACCCACTTGACACACTAACAGAGAGATATCAATACATAGGTTTTAAGATTATTACTAGTCAGATATATTCTTGTGCGGTGAATCGTGCGTGTTGAGTCCAGTTCTCTGAGCAAGGAGTAGGTCTTGTCTATTACATATTGGGTTTATGGAATGGTATCTGAGCTAATTTGAAGCTCTTGTTTTATGTATCACCCCACCTCACCTTTCCCGTTAAGCAGCCATAGTGTGTTTTCTGCATGTGTGACTCTGTTCTGTTTTGTAATTCAGTTCAAGTGTAACGGTTTTTACATTCCCTCTATAAGTGACACCTTATGAGAAGTGTCCTTTTCTGTGTGACTTATTTCACTTAGAATCGTCTTACCTAAATCCACTCATCATGCTGCTACTAGCCTTATGACATTGATTTCATGGCTGAGTGATATTCCATTGTACATAAGGATCACAACTTTTTTATCCATTTTTCGCTTTCCTGGGATATTTAAGGTGGAATGAAGTGGAGGTCCTTGTCAACAGAGCAGCCCTAAACTTTGGGGTGCTTGTGTCTTGCTGATTTTCAATTTTCCCACTTTATCCCCCCATGCGTGAAAGTGCACTGTGCTCTCTAAGCTGTGTTTTTTAGATGTTTCAGGACACACCGTACACTTCTCCAGAGTGGCTGTTGGCAATTTACATCCCGCCCATCAGTGTAGCAAGGCTCCCATTTCTCCATGGCCTGTCCTGCATTTCTGGTTTTGACACTTTTTTCAGCATGGCCCTTTTGACCGATGGGAAACGAGACTTCTTTGTAGCGCTGATTTGCCTTTCCAGGTTGCTTGGTTGGCCAAAAAGGGCGTATGCGTTTTTTCCTGAATAGATTCAGGAAAAAACGCATACGCCCTTTTTGGCCAAGGGCATCATTGTCAACGTTTTGCCGCTTTTCATGTGCTTTAAAGGCGATTCGAATCTACCTCCTGAAATCTGTTTCCTGCAATTCTGCCTTGATTTCAAATCCTCTTCTTTGCCTTCCCTCAATATATTTGTGGACGAGAGTTATCATTTATAACTCTGCAGGTTTGTGAATTGCAGTGCCCTGAAGCTCCATTTTACAAGTCGCTTTTTTGGGAGCTGGCCGCAAAAGCTCAGGATGGCTTCAGGCCCTGTTCTGGTTCCGGGGGGCAGGCTGAGCCTGTGGTTAATTCTTCTTCCTGATGGGAAAATAGAGTGACCTGTGCCTGTCCCAACACCAAGAGCTAGACTCTCATTGGTTCCCCGTCTTCCCGTTCATCCTCAGGACAAATTGCAACCTGTACGGAACAGGAGGTTAAAGGTGCTGATGCTCCAAGAAGGGAGATTGCTGGTAAAGTGGCTGGAATGGCGAACCCGAGCACAAGGAGATGAGAAATGAGGTGCATTTTAGAAACCTTTCCCCATCACACGGTGTACCATCTTCTGGGTTTCTCATGCATGTTTTCGATGTAGGAAGATGCCTTTGAACCTGGAGATTTGGGACCCATGCGATGGGTAGCACGCAGTATTACTTTAAAGGGTCTGCGTTTGCTCACCCAACCTCACCAAATCTCTCAGCCCCAAGAGTGTCGACCCTTATGTCTCATCCAGCTGTGGGTCTAGATATGGTCAATCCAGGTTGCATCACAGCCCCTGAACGAATTGTGTAAGAATTTCTCTCTCTTTCCCTGTCTTTGTTTCATGGGTTTTTAAAAGTAATTTATTTTTATAATGGGGTTTAGCTGCTTTTCACGGCTGTGTTTATGCCGCTTTACACCCACTTGACACACTAACAGAGAGATATCAATACATAGCTTTTAAGATTATTACTAGTCAGATATATTCTTGTGCGGTGAATCGGGCGTGTTGAGTCCAGTTCTCTGAGCAAGGAGTAGGTCTTGTCTATTACATATTGGGTTTATGGAACGGTATCTGAGCTAATTTGAAGCTCTTGTTTTATGTATCACCCCACCTCACCTTTCCCGTTAAGCAGCCATAGTGTGTTTTCTGCATGTGTGACTCTGTTCTGTTTTGTAATTCAGTTCAAGTGTAACGGTTTTTACATTCCCTCTATAAGTGACACCTTATGAGAAGTGTACTTTTCTGTGTGACTTATTTCACTTAGAATCGTCTTACCTAAATCCACTCATCATGCTGCTACTAGCCTTATGACATTGATTTCATGGCTGAGTGATATTCCATTGTACATAAGGACCACAACTTTTTTATCCATTTTTCGCTTTCCTGGGATATTTAAGGTGGAATGAAGTGGAGGTCCTTGTCAACAGAGCAGCCCTAAACTTTGGGGTGCTTGTGTCTTGCTGATTTTCAATTTTCCCACTTTATCCCCCCATGCGTGGAAGTGCCCTGTGCTCTCTAAGCTGTGTTTTTTAGATGTTTCAGGACACACCGTACACTTCTCCAGAGTGGCTGTTGGCAATTTACATCCCGCCCATAAGTGTAGCAAGGCTCCCATTTCTCCATGGCCTGTCCTGCATTTCTGGTTTTGACACATTTTTCAGCATGGCCCTTTTGACCGATGGGAAACGAGACTTCTTTGTAGCGCTGATTTGCCTTTCCAGGTTGCTTGGTTGGCCAAAAAGGGCGTATGCGTTTTTTCCTGAATATATTCAGGAAAAAACGCATACGCCCTTTTTGGCCAAGGGCATCATTGTCAACGTTTTGCCGCTTTTCATGTGCTTTAAAGGCGATTCGAATCTACCTCCTGAAATCTGTTTCCTGCAATTCTGCCTTGATTTCAAATCCTCTTCTTTGCCTTCCCTCAATATATTTGTGGACGAGAGTTATCATTTATAACTCTGCAGGTTTGTGAATTGCAGTGCCCTGAAGCTCCATTTTACAAGTCGCTTTTTTGGGAGCTGGCCGCAAAAGCGCAGGATGGCTTCAGGCCCTGTTCTGGTTCCGGGGGGCAGGCTGAGCCTGTGGTTAATTCTTCTTCCTGATGGGAAAATAGAGTGACCTGTGCCTGTCCCAACACCAAGAGCTAGTCTCTCATTGGTTCCCCGTCTTCCCGTTCATCCTCAGGACAAATTGCAACCTGTACGGAACAGGAGGTTAAAGGTGCTGATGCTCCAAGAAGGGAGATTGCTGGTAAAGTGGCTGGAATGGCGAACCCGAGCACAAGGAGATGAGAAATGAGGTGCGTTTTAGAAACCTTTCCCCATCACACGGTGTACCATCTTCTGGGTTTCTCATGCATGTTTTCGATGTAGGAAGATGCCCTTGAACCTGGAGATTTGGGACCCATGCGATGGGTAGCACGCAGTATTACTTTAAAGGGTCTGCTTTTGCTCACCCAACCTCACCAAACCTCTCAGCCCCAAGAGTGTCCACCCTTATGTCTCATCCAGCTGTGGGTCTAGATATGGTCAATCCAGGTTGCATCACAAACCCTGAACGAATTGTGTAAGAATTTCTCTCTCTTTCCCTGTCTTTGTTTCATGGGTTTTTAAAAGTAATTTATTTTTATAATGGGGTTTAGCTGCTTTTCACGGCTGTGTTTATGCCGCTTTACACCCACTTGACACACTAACAGAGAGATATCAATACATAGGTTTTAAGATTATTACTAGTCAGATATATTCTTGTGCGGTGAATCGGGCGTGTTGAGTCCAGTTCTCTGAGCAAGGAGTAGGTCTTGTCTATTACATATTGGGTTTATGGAATGGTACCTGAGCTAATTTGAAGCTCTTGTTTTATGTATCACCCCACCTCACCTTTCCCGTTAAGCAGCCATAGTGTGTTTTCTGCATGTGTGACTCTGTTCTGTTTTGTAATTCAGTTCAAGTGTAACGGTTTTTACATTCCCTCTATAAGTGACACCTTATGAGAAGTGTCCTTTTCTGTGTGACTTATTTCACTTAGAATCGTCTTACCTAAATCCACTCATCATGCTGCTACTAGCCTTATGACATTGATTTCATGGCTGAGTGATATTCCATTGTACATAAGGACCACAACTTTTTTATCCATTTTTCGCTTTCCTGGGATATTTAAGGTGGAATGAAGTGGAGGTCCTTGTCAACAGAGCAGCCCTAAACTTTGGGGTGCTTGTGTCTTGCTGATTTTCAATTTTCCCACTTTATCCCCCCATGCGTGGAAGTGCCCTATGCTTTCTAAGCTGTGTTTTTTAGATGTTTCAGGACACACCGTACACTTCTCCAGGGTGGCTGTTGGCAATTTACATCCCGCCCATCAGTGTAGCAAGGCTCCCATTTCTCCATGGCCTGTCCTGCATTTCTGGTTTTGACACTTTTTTCAGCATTGCCCTTTTGACCGATGGGAAGCGAGACTTCTTTGTAGCGCTGATTGGCCTTTCCAGGTTGCTTGGTTGGCCAAAAACGGCGTATGCGTTTTTTCCTGAATAGATTCAGGAAAAAACGCATACGCCCTTTTTGGCCAAGGGCATCACTGTCAACGTTTTGCCGCTTTTCATGTGCTTTAAAGGCGATTCGAATCTACCTCCTGAAATCTGTTTCCTGCAATTCTGCCTTGATTTCAAATCCTCTTCTTTGCCTTCCCTCAATATATTTGTGGACAAGAGTTATCATTTATAACTCTGCAGGTTTGTGAATTGCAGTGCCCTGAAGCTCCATTTTACAAGTCGCTTTTTTGGGAGCTGGCCGCAAAAGCTCAGGATGGCTTCAGGCCCTGTTCTGGTTCCGGGGGGCAGGCTGAGCCTGTGGTTAATTCTTCTTCCTGATGGGAAAATAGAGTGACCTGTGCCTGTCCCAACACCAAGAGCTAGTCTCTCATTGGTTCCCCGTCTTCCCGTTCATCCTCAGGACAAATTGCAACCTGTACGGAACAGGAGGTTAAAGGTGCTGATGCTCCAAGTAGGGAGATTGCTAGTAAAGTGGCTGGAATGGCGAACCCGAGCACAAGGAGATGAGAAATGAGGTGCGTTTTAGAAACCTTTCCCCATCACACGGTGTACCATCTTCTGGGTTTCTCATGCATGTTTTCGATGTAGGAAGATGCCCTTGAACCTGGAGATTTGGGACCCATGCGATGGGTAGCACGCAGTATTACTTTAAAGGGTCTGCGTTTGCTCACCCAACCTCACCAAACCTCTCAGCCCCAAGAGTGTCCACCCTTATGTCTCATCCAGCTGTGGGTCTAGATATGGTCAATCCAGGTTGCATCACAAACCCTGAACGAATTGTGTAAGAATTTCTCTCTCTTTCCCTGTCTTTGTTTCATGGGTTTTTAAAAGTAATTTATTTTTATAATGGGGTTTAGCTGCTTTTCACGGCTGTGTTTATGCCGCTTTACACCCACTTGACACACTAACAGAGAGATATCAATACATAGGTTTTAAGATTATTACTAGTCAGATATATTCTTGTGCGGTGAATCGTGCGTGTTGAGTCCAGTTCTCTGAGCAAGGAGTAGGTCTTGTCTATTACATATTGGGTTTATGGAATGGTATCTGAGCTAATTTGAAGCTCTTGTTTTATGTATCACCCCACCTCACCTTTCCCGTTAAGCAGCCATAGTGTGTTTTCTGCATGTGTGACTCTGTTCTGTTTTGTAATTCAGTTCAAGTGTAACGGTTTTTACATTCCCTCTATAAGTGACACCTTATGAGAAGTGTCCTTTTCTGTGTGACTTATTTCACTTAGAATCGTCTTACCTAAATCCACTCATCATGCTGCTACTAGCCTTATGACATTGATTTCATGGCTGAGTGATATTCCATTGTACATAAGGACCACAACTTTTTTATCCATTTTTCGCTTTCCTGGGATATTTAAGGTGGAATGAAGTGGAGGTCCTTGTCAACAGAGCAGCCCTAAACTTTGGGGTGCTTGTGTCTTGCTGATTTTTAATTTTCCCACTTTATACCCCCATGCGTGGAAGTGCCCTATGCTCTCTAAGCTGTGTTTTTTAGATGTTTCAGGACACACCGTACACTTCTCCATAGTGGCTGTTGGCAATTTACATCCCGCCCATCAGTGTAGCAAGGCTCCCATTTCTCCATGGCCTGTCCTGCATTTCTGATTTTGACACTTTTTTCAGCATGCCCTTTTGACTGATGGGAAGCGAGACTTCTTTGTAGCGCTGATTGGCCTTTCCAGGTTGCTTGGTTGGCCAAAAAGGGCGTATGCGTTTTTTCCTGAATATATTCAGGAAAAAACGCATACGCCCTTTTTGGCCAAGGGCATCATTGTCAACGTTTTGGCGCTTTTCATGTGCTTTAAAGGCGATTCGAATCTACCTCCTGAAATCTGTTTCCTGCAATTCTGCCTTGATTTCAATTCCTCGTCTTTGCCTTCCCTCAATATATTTGTGGACGAGAGTTATCATTTATAACTCTGTAGGATTGTGAATTGCAGTGCCCTGAAGCTCCATTTTACAACTCGCTTTTTTGGGAGGTGGCCGCAAAAGCGCAGGATGGCTTCAGGCCCTGTTCTGGTTCCGGGGGGCAGGCTGAGCCTGTGGTTAATTCTTCTTCCTGATGGGAAAATAGAGTGACCTGTGCCTGTCCCAACACCAAGAGCTAGTCTCTCATTGGTTCCCCGTCTTCCCGTTCATCCTCAGGACAAATTGCAACCTGTACGGAACAGGAGGTTAAAGGTGCTGATGCTCCAAGTAGGGAGATTGCTAGTAAAGTGGCTGGAATGGCGAACCCGAGCACAAGGAGATGAGAAATGAGGTGCGTTTTAGAAACCTTTCCCCATCACACGGTGTACCATCTTCTGGGTTTCTCATGCATGTTTTCGATGTAGGAAGATGCCCTTGAACCTGGAGATTTGGGACCCATGCGATGGGTAGCACGCAGTATTACTTTAAAGGGTCTGCGTTTGCTCACCCAACCTCACCAAACCTCTCAGCCCCAAGAGTGTCCACCCTTATGTCTCATCCAGCTGTGGGTCTAGATATGGTCAATCCAGGTTGCATCACAGCCCCTGAACGAATTGTGTAAGAATTTCTCTCTCTTTCCCTGTCTTTGTTTCATGGGTTTTTAAAAGTAATTTATTTTTATAATGGGGTTTAGCTGCTTTTCACGGCTGTGTTTATGCCGCTTTACACCCACTTGACACACTAACAGAGAGATATCAATACATAGGTTTTAAGATTATTACTAGTCAGATATATTCATGTGCGGTGAATCGGGCGTGTTGAGTCCAGTTCTCTGAGCAAGGAGTAGGTCTTGTCTATTACATATTGGGTTTATGGAACGGTATCTGAGCTAATTTGAAGCTCTTGTTTTATGTATCACCCCACCTCACCTTTCCCGTTAAGCAGCCATAGTGTGTTTTCTGCATGTGTGACTCTGTTCTGTTTTGTAATTCAGTTCAAGTGTAACGGTTTTTACATTCCCTCTATAAGTGACACCTTATGAGAAGTGTCCTTTTCTGTGTGACTTATTTCACTTAGAATCGCCGTACCTAAATCCACTCATCATGCTGCTACTAGCCTTATGACATTGATTACATGGCTGAGTGGTATGCCATTGTACATAAGGACCTCAAATTTTTTATCCATTTTTCGCTTTCCTGGGATATTTAAGGTGGAATGAAGTGGAGGTCCTTGTCAACAGAGCAGCCCTAAACTTTGGGGTGCTTGTGTCTTGCTGATTTTTAATTTTCCCACTTTATACCCCCATGCGTGGAAGTGCCCTATGCTCTCTAAGCTGTGTTTTTTAGATGTTTCAGGACACACCGTACACTTCTCCATAGTGGCTGTTGGCAATTTACATCCCGCCCATCAGTGTAGCAAGGCTCCCATTTCTCCATGGCCTGTCCTGCATTTCTGGTTTTGACACTTTTTTCAGCATGGCCCTTTTGACTGATGGGAAGCGAGACTTCTTTGTAGCGCTGATTGGCCTTTCCAGGTTGCTTGGTTGGCCAAAAAGGGCGTATGCGTTTTTTCCTGAATATATTCAGGAAAAAACGCATACGCCCTTTTTGGCCAAGGGCATCATTGTCAACGTTTTGCCGCTTTTCATGTGCTTTAAAGGCGATTCGAATCTACCTCCTGAAATCTGTTTCCTGCAATTCTGCCTTGATTTCAATTCCTCGTCTTTGCCTTCCCTCAATATATTTGTGGACGAGAGTTATCATTTATAACTCTGTAGGATTGTGAATTGCAGTGCCCTGAAGCTCCATTTTACAACTCGCTTTTTTGGGAGGTGGCCGCAAAAGCGCAGGATGGCTTCAGGCCCTGTTCTGGTTCCGGGGGGCAGGCTGAGCCTGTGGTTAATTCTTCTTCCTGATGGGAAAATAGAGTGACCTGTGCCTGTCCCAACACCAAGAGCTAATCTCTCATTGGTTCCCCGTCTTCCCGTTCATCCTCAGGACAAATTGCAAACTGTACGGAACAGGAGGTTAAAGGTGCTGATGCTCCAAGTAGGGAGATTGCTACTAAAGTGGCTGGAATGGCGAACCCGAGCACAAGGAGATGAGAAATCAGGTGCGTTTTAGAAACCTTTCCCCATCACACGGTGTACCATCTTCTAGGTTTCTCATGCCTGTTTTCGATGTAGGAAGATGCCCTTGAACCTGGAGATTTGGGACCCATGAGATGGGTAGCACGCAGTATTACTTTAAAGGGTCTGCGTTTCCTCACCCAACTTCACCAAACCTCTCAGCCCCAAGAGTGTCCACCCTTATGTCTCATCCAGCTGTGGGTCTAGATATGGTCAATCCAGGTTGCATCACAGCCCCTGAACGAATTGTGTAAGAATTTCTCTCTCCTTCCCTGTCTTTGTTTCATGGGTTTTTAAAAGTAATTTATTTTTATAATGGGGTTTAGATGCTTTTCACGGCTGTGTTTATGCCGCTTTACACCCACTTGACACACTAACAGAGAGATATCAATACATAGGTTTTAAGATTATTACTAGTCAGATATATTCTTGTGCGGTGAATCGGGCGTGTTGAGTCCAGTTCTCTGAGCAAGGAGTAGGTCTTGTCTGTTCCATATTGGGTTTATGGAACGGTATCTGATCTAATTTGAAACTCTTGTTTTATGTATCACCCCACCTCACCTTTCCCGTTAAGCAGCCATAGTGTGTTTTCTGCATGTGTGACTCTGTTCTGTTTTGTAATTCAGTTCAAGTGTAACGGTTTTTACATTCCCTCTATAAGTGACACCTTATGAGAAGTGTCCTTTTCTGTGTGACTTATTTCACTTAGAATCGTCTTACCTAAATCCACTCATCATGCTGCTACTAGCCTTATGACATTGATTTCATGGCTGAGTGATATTCCATTGTACATAAGGACCACAACTTTTTTATCCATTTTTCGCTTTCCTGGGATATTTAAGGTGGAATGAAGTGGAGGTCCTTGTCAACAGAGCAGCCCTAAACTTTGGGGTGCTTGTGTCTTGCTGATTTTCAATTTTCCCACTTTATCCCCCCATGCGTGGAAGTGCCCTGTGCTCTCTAAGCTGTGTTTTTTAGATGTTTCAGGACACACCGTACACTTCTCCAGAGTGGCTGTTGGCAATTTACATCCCGCCCATCAGTGTAGCAAGGCTCCCATTTCTCCATGGCCTGTCCTGCATTTCTGGTTTTGACACTTTTTTCAGCATGGCCCTTTTGACCGATGGGAAACGAGACTTCTTTGTAGCGCTGATTTGCCTTTCCAGGTTGCTTGGTTGGCCAAAAAGGGCGTATGCGTTTTTTCCTGAATATATTCAGGAAAAAACGCATACGCCCTTTTTGGCCAAGGGCATCATTGTCAACGTTTTGCCGCTTTTCATGTGCTTTAAAGGCGATTCGAATCTACCTCCTGAAATCTGTTTCCTGCAATTCTGCCTTGATTTCATATCCTCTTCTTTGCCTTCCCTCAATATATTTGTGGACGAGAGTTATCATTTATAACTCTGCAGGTTTGTGAATTGCAGTGCCCTGAAGCTCCATTTTACAAGTCGCTTTTTTGGGAGCTGGCCGCAAAAGCGCAGGATGGCTTCAGGCCCTGTTCTGGTTCCGGGGGGCAGGCTGAGCCTGTGGTTAATTCTTCTTCCTGATGGGAAAATAGAGTGACCTGTGCCTGTCCCAACACCAAGAGCTAGTCTCTCATTGGTTCCCCGTCTTCCCGTTCATCCTCAGGACAAATTGCAACCTGTACGGAACAGGAGGTTAAAGGTGCTGATGCTCCAAGTTGGGAGATTGCTACTAAAGTGGCTGGAATGGCGAACCCGAGCACAAGGAGATGAGAAATGAGGTGCGTTTTAGAAACCTTTCCCCATCACACGGTGTACCATCTTCTGGGTTTCTCATGCATGTTTTCGATGTAGGAAGATGCCCTTGAACCTGGAGATTTGGGACCCATGCGATGGGTAGCACGCAGTATTACTTTAAAGGGTCTGCGTTTGCTCACCCAACCTCACCAAACCTCTCAGCCCCAAGAGTGTCCACCCTTATGTCTCATCCAGCTGTGGGTCTAGATATGGTCAATCCAGGTTGCATCACAGCCCCTGAACGAATTGTGTAAGAATTTCTCTCTCTTTCCCTGTCTTTGTTTCATGGGTTTTTAAAAGTAATTTATTTTTATAATGGGGTTTAGCTGCTTTTCACGGCTGTGTTTATGCCGCTTTACACACACTTGACACACTAACAGAGAGATATCAATACATAGGTTTTAAGATTATTACTAGTCAGATATATTCTTGTGCGGTGAATCGGGCGTGTTGAGTCCAGTTCTCTGAGCAACGAGTAGGTCTTGTCTATTACATATTGGGTTTATGGAACGGTATCTGAGCTAATTTGAAGCTCTTGTTTTATGTATCACCCCACCTCACCTTTCCCGTTAAGCAGCCATAGTGTGTTTTCTGCATGTGTGACTCTGTTCTGTTTTGTAATTCAGTTCAAGTGTAACGGTTTTTACATTCCCTCTATAAGTGACACCTTATGAGAAGTGTCCTTTTCTGTGTGACTTATTTCACTTAGAATCGTCTTACCTAAATCCACTCATCATGCTGCTACTAGCCTTATGACATTGATTTCATGGCTGAGTGATATTCCATTGTACATAAGGACCACAACTTTTTTATCCATTTTTCGCTTTCCTGGGATATTTAAGGTGGAATGAAGTGGAGGTCCTTGTCAACAGAGCAGCCCTAAACTTTGGGGTGCTTGTGTCTTGCTGATTTTCAATTTTCCCACTTTATCCCCCCATGCGTGGAAGTGCCCTGTGCTCTCTAAGCTGTGTTTTTTAGATGTTTCAGGACACACCGTACACTTCTCCAGAGTGGCTGTTGGCAATTTACATCCCGCCCATCAGTGTAGCAAGGCTCCCATTTCTCCATGGCCTGTCCTGCATTTCTGGTTTTGACACTTTTTTCAGCATGGCCCTTTTGACCGATGGGAAACGAGACTTCTTTGTAGCGCTGATTTGCCTTTCCAGGTTGCTTGGTTGGCCAAAAAGGGCGTATGCGTTTTTTCCTGAATATATTCAGGAAAAAACGCATACGCCCTTTTTGGCCAAGGGCATCATTGTCAACGTTTTGCCGCTTTTCATGTGCTTTAAAGGCGATTCGAATCTACCTCCTGAAATCTGTTTCCTGCAATTCTGCCTTGATTTCATATCCTCTTCTTTGCCTTCCCTCAATATATTTGTGGACGAGAGTTATCATTTATAACTCTGCAGGTTTGTGAATTGCAGTGCCCTGAAGCTCCATTTTACAAGTCGCTTTTTTGGGAGCTGGCCGCAAAAGCGCAGGATGGCTTCAGGCCCTGTTCTGGTTCCGGGGGGCAGGCTGAGCCTGTGGTTAATTCTTCTTCCTGATGGGAAAATAGAGTGACCTGTGCCTGTCCCAACACCAAGAGCTAGTCTCTCATTGGTTCCCCGTCTTCCCGTTCATCCTCAGGACAAATTGCAACCTGTACGGAACAGGAGGTTAAAGGTGCTGATGCTCCAAGTAGGGAGATTGCTACTAAAGTGGCTGGAATGGCGAACCCGAGCACAAGGAGATGAGAAATGAGGTGCGTTTTAGAAACCTTTCCCCATCACACGGTGTACCATCTTCTGGGTTTCTCATGCATGTTTTCGATGTAGGAAGATGCCCTTGAACCTGGAGATTTGGGACCCATGCGATGGGTAGCACGCAGTATTACTTTAAAGGGTCTGCGTTTGCTCACCCAACCTCACCAAACCTCTCAGCCCCAAGAGTGTCCACCCTTATGTCTCATCCAGCTGTGGGTCTAGATATGGTCAATCCAGGTTGCATCACAGCCCCTGAACGAATTGTGTAAGAATTTCTCTCTCTTTCCCTGTCTTTGTTTCATGGGTTTTTAAAAGTAATTTATTTTTATAATGGGGTTTAGCTGCTTTTCACGGCTGTGTTTATGCCGCTTTACACACACTTGACACACTAACAGAGAGATATCAATACATAGGTTTTAAGATTATTACTAGTCAGATATATTCTTGTGCGGTGAATCGGGCGTGTTGAGTCCAGTTCTCTGAGCAACGAGTAGGTCTTGTCTATTACATATTGGGTTTATGGAACGGTATCTGAGCTAATTTGAAGCTCTTGTTTTATGTATCACCCCACCTCACCTTTCCCGTTAAGCAGCCATAGTGTGTTTTCTGCATGTGTGACTCTGTTCTGTTTTGTAATTCAGTTCAAGTGTAACGGTTTTTACATTCCCTCTATAAGTGACACCTTATGAGAAGTGTCCTTTTCTGTGTGACTTATTTCACTTAGAATCGTCTTACCTAAATCCACTCATCATGCTGCTACTAGCCTTATGACATTGATTTCATGGCTGAGTGATATTCCATTGTACATAAGGACCACAACTTTTTTATCCATTTTTCGCTTTCCTGGGATATTTAAGGTGGAATGAAGTGGAGGTCCTTGTCAACAGAGCAGCCCTAAACTTTGGGGTGCTTGTGTCTTGCTGATTTTCAATTTTCCCACTTTATCCCCCCATGCGTGGAAGTGCCCTGTGCTCTCTAAGCTGTGTTTTTTAGATGTTTCAGGACACACCGTACACTTCTCCAGAGTGGCTGTTGGCAATTTACATCCCGCCCATCAGTGTAGCAAGGCTCCCATTTCTCCATGGCCTGTCCTGCATTTCTGGTTTTGACACTTTTTTCAGCATGGCCCTTTTGACCGATGGGAAACGAGACTTCTTTGTAGCGCTGATTTGCCTTTCCAGGTTGCTTGGTTGGCCAAAAAGGGCGTATGCGTTTTTTCCTGAATATATTCAGGAAAAAACGCATACGCCCTTTTTGGCCAAGGGCATCATTGTCAACGTTTTGCCGCTTTTCATGTGCTTTAAAGGCGATTCGAATCTACCTCCTGAAATCTGTTTCCTGCAATTCTGCCTTGATTTCATATCCTCTTCTTTGCCTTCCCTCAATATATTTGTGGACGAGAGTTATCATTTATAACTCTGCAGGTTTGTGAATTGCAGTGCCCTGAAGCTCCATTTTACAAGTCGCTTTTTTGGGAGCTGGCCGCAAAAGCGCAGGATGGCTTCAGGCCCTGTTCTGGTTCCGGGGGGCAGGCTGAGCCTGTGGTTAATTCTTCTTCCTGATGGGAAAATAGAGTGACCTGTGCCTGTCCCAACACCAAGAGCTAGTCTCTCATTGGTTCCCCGTCTTCCCGTTCATCCTCAGGACAAATTGCAACCTGTACGGAACAGGAGGTTAAAGGTGCTGATGCTCCAAGTAGGGAGATTGCTACTAAAGTGGCTGGAATGGCGAACCCGAGCACAAGGAGATGAGAAATGAGGTGCGTTTTAGAAACCTTTCCCCATCACACGGTGTACCATCTTCTGGGTTTCTCATGCATGTTTTCGATGTAGGAAGATGCCCTTGAACCTGGAGATTTGGGACCCATGCGATGGGTAGCACGCAGTATTACTTTAAAGGGTCTGCGTTTGCTCACCCAACCTCACCAAACCTCTCAGCCCCAAGAGTGTCCACCCTTATGTCTCATCCAGCTGTGGGTCTAGATATGGTCAATCCAGGTTGCATCACAGCCCCTGAACGAATTGTGTAAGAATTTCTCTCTCTTTCCCTGTCTTTGTTTCATGGGTTTTTAAAAGTAATTTATTTTTATAATGGGGTTTAGCTGCTTTTCACGGCTGTGTTTATGCCGCTTTACACACACTTGACACACTAACAGAGAGATATCAATACATAGGTTTTAAGATTATTACTAGTCAGATATATTCTTGTGCGGTGAATCGGGCGTGTTGAGTCCAGTTCTCTGAGCAACGAGTAGGTCTTGTCTATTACATATTGGGTTTATGGAACGGTATCTGAGCTAATTTGAAGCTCTTGTTTTATGTATCACCCCACCTCACCTTTCCCGTTAAGCAGCCATAGTGTGTTTTCTGCATGTGTGACTCTGTTCTGTTTTGTAATTCAGTTCAAGTGTAACGGTTTTTACATTCCCTCTATAAGTGACACCTTATGAGAAGTGTCCTTTTCTGTGTGACTTATTTCACTTAGAATCGTCTTACCTAAATCCACTCATCATGCTGCTACTAGCCTTATGACATTGATTTCATGGCTGAGTGATATTCCATTGTACATAAGGACCACAACTTTTTTATCCATTTTTCGCTTTCCTGGGATATTTAAGGTGGAATGAAGTGGAGGTCTTGTCAACAGAGCAGCCCTAAACTTTGGGGTGCTTGTGTCTTGCTGATTTTCAATTTTCCCACTTTATCCCCCCATGCGTGGAAGTGCCCTGTGCTCTCTAAGCTGTGTTTTTTAGATGTTTCAGGACACACCGTACACTTCTCCAGAGTGGCTGTTGGCAATTTACATCCCGCCCATCAGTGTAGCAAGGCTCCCATTTCTCCATGGCCTGTCCTGCATTTCTGGTTTTGACACTTTTTTCAGCATGGCCCTTTTGACCGATGGGAAACGAGACTTCTTTGTAGCGCTGATTTGCCTTTCCAGGTTGCTTGGTTGGCCAAAAAGGGCGTATGCGTTTTTTCCTGAATATATTCAGGAAAAAACGCATACGCCCTTTTTGGCCAAGGGCATCATTGTCAACGTTTTGCCGCTTTTCATGTGCTTTAAAGGCGATTCGAATCTACCTCCTGAAATCTGTTTCCTGCAATTCTGCCTTGATTTCATATCCTCTTCTTTGCCTTCCCTCAATATATTTGTGGACGAGAGTTATCATTTATAACTCTGCAGGTTTGTGAATTGCAGTGCCCTGAAGCTCCATTTTACAAGTCGCTTTTTTGGGAGCTGGCCGCAAAAGCGCAGGATGGCTTCAGGCCCTGTTCTGGTTCCGGGGGGCAGGCTGAGCCTGTGGTTAATTCTTCTTCCTGATGGGAAAATAGAGTGACCTGTGCCTGTCCCAACACCAAGAGCTAGTGTCTCATTGGTTCCCCGTCTTCCCGTTCATCCTCAGGACAAATTGCAACCTGTACGGAACAGGAGGTTAAAGGTGCTGATGCTCCAAGTAGGGAGATTGCTACTAAAGTGGCTGGAATGGCGAACCCGAGCACAAGGAGATGAGAAATGAGGTGCGTTTTAGAAACCTTTCCCCATCACACGGTGTACCATCTTCTGGGTTTCTCATGCATGTTTTCGATGTAGGAAGATGCCCTTGAACCTGGAGATTTGGGACCCATGCGATGGGTAGCACGCAGTATTACTTTAAAGGGTCTGCGTTTGCTCACCCAACCTCACCAAACCTCTCAGCCCCAAGAGTGTCCACCCTTATGTCTCATCCAGCTGTGGGTCTAGATATGGTCAATCCAGGTTGCATCACAGCCCCTGAACGAATTGTGTAAGAATTTCTCTCTCTTTCCCTGTCTTTGTTTCATGGGTTTTTAAAAGTAATTTATTTTTATAATGGGGTTTAGCTGCTTTTCACGGCTGTGTTTATGCCGCTTTACACACACTTGACACACTAACAGAGAGATATCAATACATAGGTTTTAAGATTATTACTAGTCAGATATATTCTTGTGCGGTGAATCGGGCGTGTTGAGTCCAGTTCTCTGAGCAACGAGTAGGTCTTGTCTATTACATATTGGGTTTATGGAACGGTATCTGAGCTAATTTGAAGCTCTTGTTTTATGTATCACCCCACCTCACCTTTCCCGTTAAGCAGCCATAGTGTGTTTTCTGCATGTGTGACTCTGTTCTGTTTTGTAATTCAGTTCAAGTGTAACGGTTTTTACATTCCCTCTATAAGTGACACCTTATGAGAAGTGTCCTTTTCTGTGTGACTTATTTCACTTAGAATCGTCTTACCTAAATCCACTCATCATGCTGCTACTAGCCTTATGACATTGATTTCATGGCTGAGTGATATTCCATTGTACATAAGGACCACAACTTTTTTATCCATTTTTCGCTTTCCTGGGATATTTAAGGTGGAATGAAGTGGAGGTCCTTGTCAACAGAGCAGCCCTAAACTTTGGGGTGCTTGTGTCTTGCTGATTTTCAATTTTCCCACTTTATCCCCCCATGCGTGGAAGTGCCCTGTGCTCTCTAAGCTGTGTTTTTTAGATGTTTCAGGACACACCGTACACTTCTCCAGAGTGGCTGTTGGCAATTTACATCCCGCCCATCAGTGTAGCAAGGCTCCCATTTCTCCATGGCCTGTCCTGCATTTCTGGTTTTGACACTTTTTTCAGCATGGCCCTTTTGACCGATGGGAAACGAGACTTCTTTGTAGCGCTGATTTGCCTTTCCAGGTTGCTTGGTTGGCCAAAAAGGGCGTATGCGTTTTTTCCTGAATATATTCAGGAAAAAACGCATACGCCCTTTTTGGCCAAGGGCATCATTGTCAACGTTTTGCCGCTTTTCATGTGCTTTAAAGGCGATTCGAATCTACCTCCTGAAATCTGTTTCCTGCAATTCTGCCTTGATTTCATATCCTCTTCTTTGCCTTCCCTCAATATATTTGTGGACGAGAGTTATCATTTATAACTCTGCAGGTTTGTGAATTGCAGTGCCCTGAAGCTCCATTTTACAAGTCGCTTTTTTGGGAGCTGGCCGCAAAAGCGCAGGATGGCTTCAGGCCCTGTTCTGGTTCCGGGGGGCAGGCTGAGCCTGTGGTTAATTCTTCTTCCTGATGGGAAAATAGAGTGACCTGTGCCTGTCCCAACACCAAGAGCTAGTCTCTCATTGGTTCCCCGTCTTCCCGTTCATCCTCAGGACAAATTGCAACCTGTACGGAACAGGAGGTTAAAGGTGCTGATGCTCCAAGTAGGGAGATTGCTACTAAAGTGGCTGGAATGGCGAACCCGAGCACAAGGAGATGAGAAATGAGGTGCGTTTTAGAAACCTTTCCCCATCACACGGTGTACCATCTTCTGGGTTTCTCATGCATGTTTTCGATGTAGGAAGATGCCCTTGAACCTGGAGATTTGGGACCCATGCGATGGGTAGCACGCAGTATTACTTTAAAGGGTCTGCGTTTGCTCACCCAACCTCACCAAACCTCTCAGCCCCAAGAGTGTCCACCCTTATGTCTCATCCAGCTGTGGGTCTAGATATGGTCAATCCAGGTTGCATCACAGCCCCTGAACGAATTGTGTAAGAATTTCTCTCTCTTTCCCTGTCTTTGTTTCATGGGTTTTTAAAAGTAATTTATTTTTATAATGGGGTTTAGCTGCTTTTCACGGCTGTGTTTATGCCGCTTTACACCCACTTGACACACTAACAGAGAGATATCAATACATAGGTTTTAAGATTATTACTAGTCAGATATATTCTTGTGCGGTGAATCGGGCGTGTTGAGTCCAGTTCTCTGAGCAACGAGTAGGTCTTGTCTATTACATATTGGGTTTATGGAACGGTATCTGAGCTAATTTGAAGCTCTTGTTTTATGTATCACCCCACCTCACCTTTCCCGTTAAGCAGCCATAGTGTGTTTTCTGCATGTGTGACTCTGTTCTGTTTTGTAATTCAGTTCAAGTGTAACGGTTTTTACATTCCCTCTATAAGTGACACCTTATGAGAAGTGTCCTTTTCTGTGTGACTTATTTCACTTAGAATCGTCTTACCTAAATCCACTCATCATGCTGCTACTAGCCTTATGACATTGATTTCATGGCTGAGTGATATTCCATTGTACATAAGGACCACAACTTTTTTATCCATTTTTCGCTTTCCTGGGATATTTAAGGTGGAATGAAGTGGAGGTCTTGTCAACAGAGCAGCCCTAAACTTTGGGGTGCTTGTGTCTTGCTGATTTTCAATTTTCCCACTTTATCCCCCCATGCGTGGAAGTGCCCTGTGCTCTCTAAGCTGTGTTTTTTAGATGTTTCAGGACACACCGTACACTTCTCCAGAGTGGCTGTTGGCAATTTACATCCCGCCCATCAGTGTAGCAAGGCTCCCATTTCTCCATGGCCTGTCCTGCATTTCTGGTTTTGACACTTTTTTCAGCATGGCCCTTTTGACCGATGGGAAACGAGACTTCTTTGTAGCGCTGATTTGCCTTTCCAGGTTGCTTGGTTGGCCAAAAAGGGCGTATGCGTTTTTTCCTGAATATATTCAGGAAAAAACGCATACGCCCTTTTTGGCCAAGGGCATCATTGTCAACGTTTTGCCGCTTTTCATGTGCTTTAAAGGCGATTCGAATCTACCTCCTGAAATCTGTTTCCTGCAATTCTGCCTTGATTTCAAATCCTCTTCTTTGCCTTCCCTCAATATATTTGTGGACGAGAGTTATCATTTATAACTCTGCAGGTTTGTGAATTTCAGTGCCCTGAAGCTCCATTTTACAAGTCGCTTTTTTGGGAGCTGGCCGCAAAAGCTCAGGATGGCTTCAGGCGCTGTTCTGGTTCCGGGGGGCAGGCTGAGCCTGTGGTTAATTCTTCTTCCTGATGGGAAAATAGAGTGACCTGTGCCTGTCCCAACACCAAGAGCTAGTCTCTCATTGGTTCCCCATCTTCCCGTTCATCCTCAGGACAAATTGCATCCTGTACGGAACAGGAGGTTAAAGGTGCTGAGGCTCCAAGTAGGGAGATTGCTACTAAAGTGGCTGGAATGGCGAACCCGAGCACAAGGAGATGAGAAATGAGGTGCGTTTTAGAAACCTTTCCCCATCACACGGTGTACCATCTTCTGGGTTTCTCATGCATGTTTTCGATGTAGGAAGATGCCCTTGAACCTGGAGATTTGGGACCCATGCGATGGGTAGCACGCAGTATTACTTTAAAGGGTCTGCGTTTGCTCACCCAACCTCACCAAACCTCTCAGCCCCAAGAGTGTCCACCCTTATGTCTCATCCAGCTGTGGGTCTAGATATGGTCAATCCAGGTTGCATCACAGCCCCTGAACGAATTGTGTAAGAATTTCTCTCTCTTTCCCTGTCTTTGTTTCATGGGTTTTTAAAAGTAATTTATTTTTATAATGGGGTTTAGCTGCTTTTCACGGCTGTGTTTATGCCGCTTTACACCCACTTGACACACTAACAGAGAGATATCAATACATAGGTTTTAAGATTATTACTAGTCAGATATATTCTTGTGCGGTGAATCGGGCGTGTTGAGTCCAGTTCTCTGAGCAAGGAGTAGGTCTTGTCTATTACATATTGGGTTTATGGAACGGTATCTGAGCTAATTTGAAGCTCTTGTTTTATGTATCACCCCACCTCACCTTTCCCGTTAAGCAGCCATAGTGTGTTTTCTGCATGTGTGACTCTGTTCTGTTTTGTAATTCAGTTCAAGTGTAACGGTTTTTACATTCCCTCTATAAGTGACACCTTATGAGAAGTGTCCTTTTCTGTGTGACTTATTTCACTTAGAATCGTCTTACCTAAATCCACTCATCATGCTGCTACTAGCCTTATGACATTGATTTCATGGCTGAGTGATATTCCATTGTACATAAGGACCACAACTTTTTTATCCATTTTTCGCTTTCCTGGGATATTTAAGGTGGAATGAAGTGGAGGTCCTTGTCAACAGAGCAGCCCTAAACTTTGGGGTGCTTGTGTCTTGCTGATTTTCAATTTTCCCACTTTATCCCCCCATGCGTGGAAGTGCCCTGTGCTCTCTAAGCTGTGTTTTTTAGATGTTTCAGGACACACCGTACACTTCTCCAGAGTGGCTGTTGGCAATTTACATCCCGCCCATCAGTGTAGCAAGGCTCCCATTTCTCCATGGCCTGTCCTGCATTTCTGGTTTTGACACTTTTTTCAGCATGGCCCTTTTGACCGATGGGAAACGAGACTTCTTTGTAGCGCTGATTTGCCTTTCCAGGTTGCTTGGTTGGCCAAAAAGGGCGTATGCGTTTTTTCCTGAATATATTCAGGAAAAAACGCATACGCCCTTTTTGGCCAAGGGCATCATTGTCAACGTTTTGCCGCTTTTCATGTGCTTTAAAGGCGATTCGAATCTACCTCCTGAAATCTGTTTCCTGCAATTCTGCCTTGATTTCATATCCTCTTCTTTGCCTTCCCTCAATATATTTGTGGACGAGAGTTATCATTTATAACTCTGCAGGTTTGTGAATTGCAGTGCCCTGAAGCTCCATTTTACAAGTCGCTTTTTTGGGAGCTGGCCGCAAAAGCGCAGGATGGCTTCAGGCCCTGTTCTGGTTCCGGGGGGCAGGCTGAGCCTGTGGTTAATTCTTCTTCCTGATGGGAAAATAGAGTGACCTGTGCCTGTCCCAACACCAAGAGCTAGTCTCTCATTGGTTCCCCGTCTTCCCGTTCATCCTCAGGACAAATTGCAACCTGTACGGAACAGGAGGTTAAAGGTGCTGATGCTCCAAGTAGGGAGATTGCTACTAAAGTGGCTGGAATGGCGAACCCGAGCACAAGGAGATGAGAAATGAGGTGCGTTTTAGAAACCTTTCCCCATCACACGGTGTACCATCTTCTGGGTTTCTCATGCATGTTTTCGATGTAGGAAGATGCCCTTGAACCTGGAGATTTGGGACCCATGCGATGGGTAGCACGCAGTATTACTTTAAAGGGTCTGCGTTTGCTCACCCAACCTCACCAAACCTCTCAGCCCCAAGAGTGTCCACCCTTATGTCTCATCCAGCTGTGGGTCTAGATATGGTCAATCCAGGTTGCATCACAGCCCCTGAACGAATTGTGTAAGAATTTCTCTCTCTTTCCCTGTCTTTGTTTCATGGGTTTTTAAAAGTAATTTATTTTTATAATGGGGTTTAGCTGCTTTTCACGGCTGTGTTTATGCCGCTTTACACCCACTTGACACACTAACAGAGAGATATCAATACATAGGTTTTAAGATTATTACTAGTCAGATATATTCATGTGCGGTGAATCGGGCGTGTTGAGTCCAGTTCTCTGAGCAAGGAGTAGGTCTTGTCTATTACATATTGGGTTTATGGAACGGTATCTGAGCTAATTTGAAGCTCTTGTTTTATGTATCACCCCACCTCACCTTTCCCGTTAAGCAGCCATAGTGTGTTTTCTGCATGTGTGACTCTGTTCTGTTTTGTAATTCAGTTCAAGTGTAACGGTTTTTACATTCCCTCTATAAGTGACACCTTATGAGAAGTGTCCTTTTCTGTGTGACTTATTTCACTTAGAATCGTCTTACCTAAATCCACTCATCATGCTGCTACTAGCCTTATGACATTGATTTCATGGCTGAGTGATATTCCATTGTACATAAGGACCACAAATTTTTAATCCATTTTTCGCTTTCCTGGGATATTTAAGGTGGAATGAAGTGGAGGTCCTTGTCAACAGAGCAGCCCTAAACTTTGGGGTGCTTGTGTCTTGCTGATTTTCAATTTTCCCACTTTATCCCCCCATGCGTGGAAGTGCCCTATGCTCTCTAAGCTGTGTTTTTTAGATGTTTCAGGACACACCGTACACTTCTCCAGAGTGGCTGTTGGGAATTTACATCCCGCCCATCAGTGTAGCAAGGCTCCCATTTCTCCATGGCCTGTCCTGCATTTCTGGTTTTGACACTTTTTTCAGCATGGCCCTTTTGACCGATGGGAAGCGAGACTTCTTTGTAGCGCTGATTTGCCTTTCCAGGTTGCTTGGTTGGCCAAAAAGGGCGTATGCGTTTTTTCCTGAATAGATTCAGGAAAAAACGCATACGCCCTTTTTGGCCAAGGGCATCATTGTCAACGTTTTGCCGCTTTTCATGTGCTTTAAAGGCGATTCGAATCTACCTCCTGAAATCTGTTTCCTGCAATTCTGCCTTGATTTCAAATCCTCTTCTTTGCCTTCCCTCAATATATTTGTGGACGAGAGTTATCATTTATAACTCTGCAGGTTTGTGAATTGCAGTGCCCTGAAGCTCCATTTTACAAGTCGCTTTTTTGGGAGCTGGCCGCAAAAGCTCAGGATGGCTTCAGGCGCTGTTCTGGTTCCGGGGGGCAGGCTGAGCCTGTGGTTAATTCTTCTTCCTGATGGGAAAATAGAGTGACCTGTGCCTGTCCCAACACCAAGAGCTAGTCTCTCATTGGTTCCCCGTCTTCCCGTTCATCCTCAGGACAAATTGCATCCTGTACGGAACAGGAGGTTAAAGGTGCTGAGGCTCCAAGTAGGGAGATTGCTAGTAAAGTGGCTGGAATGGCGAACCCGAGCACAAGGAGATGAGAAATGAGGTGCGTTTTAGAAACCTTTCCCCATCACACGGTGTACCATCTTCTGGGTTTCTCATGCATGTTTTCGATGTAGGAAGATGCCCTTGAACCTGGAGATTTGGGACCCATGCGATGGGTAGCACGCAGTATTACTTTAAAGGGTCTGCGTTTTCTCACCCAACCTCACCAAACCTCTCAGCCACAAGAGTGTCCACCCTTATGTCTCATCCAGCTGTGGGTCTAGATATGGTCAATCCAGGTTGCATCACAGCCCCTGAACGAATTGTGTAAGAATTTCTCTCTCTTTCCCTGTCTTTGTTTCATGGGTTTTTAAAAGTAATTTATTTTTATAATGGGGTTTAGCTGCTTTTCACGGCTGTGTTTATGCCGCTTTACACCCACTTGACACACTAACAGAGAGATATCAATACATAGGTTTTAAGATTATTACTAGTCAGATATATTCTTGTGCGGTGAATCGGGCGTGTTGAGTCCAGTTCTCTGAGCAAGGAGTAGGTCTTGTCTATTACATATTGGGTTTATGGAACGGTATCTGAGCTAATTTGAAGCTCTTGTTTTATGTATCACCCCACCTCACCTTTCCCGTTAAGCAGCCATAGTGTGTTTTCTGCATGTGTGACTCTGTTCTGTTTTGTAATTCAGTTCAAGTGTAACGGTTTTTACATTCCCTCTATAAGTGACACCTTATGAGAAGTGTCCTTTTCTGTGTGACTTATTTCACTTAGAATCGTCTTACCTAAATCCACTCATCATGCTGCTACTAGCCTTATGACATTGATTTCATGGCTGAGTGATATTCCATTGTACATAAGGACCACAACTTTTTTATCCATTTTTCGCTTTCCTGGGATATTTAAGGTGGAATGAAGTGGAGGTCTTGTCAACAGAGCAGCCCTAAACTTTGGGGTGCTTGTGTCTTGCTGATTTTCAATTTTCCCACTTTATCCCCCCATGCGTGGAAGTGCCCTGTGCTCTCTAAGCTGTGTTTTTTAGATGTTTCAGGACACACCGTACACTTCTCCAGAGTGGCTGTTGGCAATTTACATCCCGCCCATCAGTGTAGCAAGGCTCCCATTTCTCCATGGCCTGTCCTGCATTTCTGGTTTTGACACTTTTTTCAGCATGGCCCTTTTGACCGATGGGAAACGAGACTTCTTTGTAGCGCTGATTTGCCTTTCCAGGTTGCTTGGTTGGCCAAAAAGGGCGTATGCGTTTTTTCCTGAATATATTCAGGAAAAAACGCATACGCCCTTTTTGGCCAAGGGCATCATTGTCAACGTTTTGCCGCTTTTCATGTGCTTTAAAGGCGATTCGAATCTACCTCCTGAAATCTGTTTCCTGCAATTCTGCCTTGATTTCAAATCCTCTTCTTTGCCTTCCCTCAATATATTTGTGGACGAGAGTTATCATTTATAACTCTGCAGGTTTGTGAATTTCAGTGCCCTGAAGCTCCATTTTACAAGTCGCTTTTTTGGGAGCTGGCCGCAAAAGCTCAGGATGGCTTCAGGCGCTGTTCTGGTTCCGGGGGGCAGGCTGAGCCTGTGGTTAATTCTTCTTCCTGATGGGAAAATAGAGTGACCTGTGCCTGTCCCAACACCAAGAGCTAGTCTCTCATTGGTTCCCCGTCTTCCCGTTCATCCTCAGGACAAATTGCATCCTGTACGGAACAGGAGGTTAAAGGTGCTGAGGCTCCAAGTAGGGAGATTGCTACTAAAGTGGCTGGAATGGCGAACCCGAGCACAAGGAGATGAGAAATGAGGTGCGTTTTAGAAACCTTTCCCCATCACACGGTGTACCATCTTCTGGGTTTCTCATGCATGTTTTCGATGTAGGAAGATGCCCTTGAACCTGGAGATTTGGGACCCATGCGATGGGTAGCACGCAGTATTACTTTAAAGGGTCTGCGTTTGCTCACCCAACCTCACCAAACCTCTCAGCCCCAAGAGTGTCCACCCTTATGTCTCATCCAGCTGTGGGTCTAGATATGGTCAATCCAGGTTGCATCACAGCCCCTGAACGAATTGTGTAAGAATTTCTCTCTCTTTCCCTGTCTTTGTTTCATGGGTTTTTAAAAGTAATTTATTTTTATAATGGGGTTTAGCTGCTTTTCACGGCTGTGTTTATGCCGCTTTACACCCACTTGACACACTAACAGAGAGATATCAATACATAGGTTTTAAGATTATTACTAGTCAGATATATTCTTGTGCGGTGAATCGGGCGTGTTGAGTCCAGTTCTCTGAGCAAGGAGTAGGTCTTGTCTATTACATATTGGGTTTATGGAACGGTATCTGAGCTAATTTGAAGCTCTTGTTTTATGTATCACCCCACCTCACCTTTCCCGTTAAGCAGCCATAGTGTGTTTTCTGCATGTGTGACTCTGTTCTGTTTTGTAATTCAGTTCAAGTGTAACGGTTTTTACATTCCCTCTATAAGTGACACCTTATGAGAAGTGTCCTTTTCTGTGTGACTTATTTCACTTAGAATCGTCTTACCTAAATCCACTCATCATGCTGCTACTAGCCTTATGACATTGATTTCATGGCTGAGTGATATTCCATTGTACATAAGGACCACAACTTTTTTATCCATTTTTCGCTTTCCTGGGATATTTAAGGTGGAATGAAGTGGAGGTCTTGTCAACAGAGCAGCCCTAAACTTTGGGGTGCTTGTGTCTTGCTGATTTTCAATTTTCCCACTTTATCCCCCCATGCGTGGAAGTGCCCTGTGCTCTCTAAGCTGTGTTTTTTAGATGTTTCAGGACACA
Organism: Balaenoptera physalus; assembly: GCF_965194825.1. Lineage (NCBI taxonomy): Eukaryota > Metazoa > Chordata > Mammalia > Artiodactyla > Balaenopteridae > Balaenoptera > Balaenoptera physalus. Next base: position 975,761 of record NW_028126394.1, on the reverse strand, counting down.
CCGTACACTTCTCCAGAGTGGCTGTTGGCAATTTACATCCCGCCCATCAGTGTAGCAAGGCTCCCATTTCTCCATGGCCTGTCCTGCATTTCTGGTTTTGACACTTTTTTCAGCATGGCCCTTTTGACCGATGGGAAACGAGACTTCTTTGTAGCGCTGATTTGCCTTTCCAGGTTGCTTGGTTGGCCAAAAAGGGCGTATGCGTTTTTTCCTGAATATATTCAGGAAAAAACGCATACGCCCTTTTTGGCCAAGGGCATCATTGTCAACGTTTTGCCGCTTTTCATGTGCTTTAAAGGCGATTCGAATCTACCTCCTGAAATCTGTTTCCTGCAATTCTGCCTTGATTTCAAATCCTCTTCTTTGCCTTCCCTCAATATATTTGTGGACGAGAGTTATCATTTATAACTCTGCAGGTTTGTGAATTGCAGTGCCCTGAAGCTCCATTTTACAAGTCGCTTTTTTGGGAGCTGGCCGCAAAAGCTCAGGATGGCTTCAGGCCCTCTTCTGGTTCCGGGGGGCAGGCTGAGCCTGTGGTTAATTCTTCTTCCTGATGGGAAAATAGAGTGACCTGTGCCTGTCCCAACACCAAGAGCTAGTCTCTCATTGGTTCCCCGTCTTCCCGTTCATCCTCAGGACAAATTGCAACCTGTACGGAACAGGAGGTTAAAGGTGCTGATGCTCCAAGTAGGGAGATTGCTAGTAAAGTGGCTGGAATGGCGAACCCGAGCACAAGGAGATGAGAAATGAGGTGCGTTTTAGAAACCTTTCCCCATCACACGGTGTACCATCTTCTGGGTTTCTCATGCATGTTTTCGATGTAGGAAGATGCCCTTGAACCTGGAGATTTGGGACCCATGCGATGGGTAGCACGCAGTATTACTTTAAAGGGTCTGCGTTTGCTCACCCAACCTCACCAAACCTCTCAGCCCCAAGAGTGTCCACCCTTATGTCTCATCCAGCTGTGGGTCTAGATATGGTCAATCCAGGTTGCATCACAGCCCCTGAACGAATTGTGTAAGAATTTCTCTCTCTTTCCCTGTCTTTGTTTCATGGGTTTTTAAAAGTAATTTATTTTTATAATGGGGTTTAGCTGCTTTTCACGGCTGTGTTTATGCCGCTTTACACCCACTTGACACACTAACAGAGAGATATCAATACTAGGATTTAAGATTATTACTAGTCAGATATATTCATGTGCGGTGAATCGGGCGTGTTGAGTCCAGTTCTCTGAGCAAGGAGTAGGTCTTGTCTATTACAAATTGGGTTTATGGAACGGTATCTGAGCTAATTTGAAACTCTTGTTTTATGTATCACCCCACCTCACCTTTCCCGTTAAGCAGCCATAGTGTGTTTTCTGCATGTGTGACTCTGTTCTGTTTTGTAATTCAGTTCAAGTGTAACGGTTTTTACATTCCCTCTATAAGTGACACCTTATGAGAAGTGTCCTTTTCTGTGTGACTTATTTCACTTAGAATCGTCTTACCTAAATCCACTCATCATGCTGCTACTAGCCTTATGACATTGATTTCATGGCTGAGTGATATTCCATTGTACATAAGGACCACAACTTTTTTATCCATTTTTCGCTTTCCTGGGATATTTAAGGTGGAATGAAGTGGAGGTCCTTGTCAACAGAGCAGCCCTAAACTTTGGGGTGCTTGTGTCTTGCTGATTTTCAATTTTCCCACTTTATCCCCCCATGCGTGGAAGTGCCCTGTGCTCTCTAAGCTGTGTTTTTTAGATGTTTCAGGACACACCGTAAACTTCTCCAGAGTGGCTGTTGGCAATTTACATGCCGCCCATCAGTGTAGCAAGGCTCCCATTTCTCCATGGCCTGTCCTGCATTTCTGGTTTTGACACTTTTTTCAGCATGGCCCTTTTGACCGATGGGAAGCGAGACTTCTTTGTAGCGCTGATTTGCCTTTCCAGGTTGCTTGGTTGGCCAAAAAGGGCGTATGCGTTTTTTCCTGAATAGATTCAGGAAAAAACGCATACGCCCTTTTTGGCCAAGGGCATCATTGTCAACGTTTTGCCGCTTTTCATGTGCTTTAAAGGCGATTCGAATCTACCTCCTGAAATCTGTTTCCTGCAATTCTGCCTTGATTTCAAATCCTCTTCTTTGCCTTCCCTCAATATATTTGTGGACGAGAGTTATCATTTATAACTCTGCAGGTTTGTGAATTGCAGTGCCCTGAAGCTCCATTTTACAAGTCGCTTTTTTGGGAGCTGGCCGCAAAAGCGCAGGATGGCTTCAGGCCCTGTTCTGGTTCCGGGGGGCAGGCTGAGCCTGTGGTTAATTCTTCTTCCTGATTGGAAAATAGAGTGACCTGTGCCTGTCCCAACACCAAGAGCTAGTCTCTCATTGGTTCCCCGTCTTCCCGTTCATCCTCAGGACAAATTGCATCCTGTACGGAACAGGAGGTTAAAGGTGCTGAGGCTCCAAGTAGGGAGATTGCTAGTAAAGTGGCTGGAATGGCGAACCCGAGCACAAGGAGATGAGAAATGAGGTGCGTTTTAGAAACCTTTCCCCATCACACGGTGTACCATCTTCTGGGTTTCTCATGCATGTTTTCGATGTAGGAAGATGCCCTTGAACCTGGAGATTTGGGACCCATGCGATGGGTAGCACGCAGTATTACTTTAAAGGGTCTGCGTTTTCTCACCCAACCTCACCAAACCTCTCAGCCCCAAGAGTGTCCACCCTTATGTCTCATCCAGCTGTGGGTCTAGATATGGTCAATCCAGGTTGCATCACAGCCCCTGAACGAATTGTGTAAGAATTTCTCTCTCTTTCCCTGTCTTTGTTTCATGGGTTTTTAAAAGTAATTTATTTTTATAATGGGGTTTAGCTGCTTTTCACGGCTGTGTTTATGCCGCTTTACACCCACTTGACACACTAACAGAGAGATATCAATACATAGGTTTTAAGATTATTACTAGTCAGATATATTCTTGTGCGGTGAATCGGGCGTGTTGAGTCCAGTTCTCTGAGCAAGGAGTAGGTCTTGTCTATTACATATTGGGTTTATGGAACGGTATCTGAGCTAATTTGAAGCTCTTGTTTTATGTATCACCCCACCTCACCTTTCCCGTTAAGCAGCCATAGTGTGTTTTCTGCATGTGTGACTCTGTTCTGTTTTGTAATTCAGTTCAAGTGTAACGGTTTTTACATTCCCTCTATAAGTGACACCTTATGAGAAGTGTCCTTTTCTGTGTGACTTATTTCACTTAGAATCGTCTTACCTAAATCCACTCATCATGCTGCTACTAGCCTTATGACATTGATTTCATGGCTGAGTGATATTCCATTGTACATAAGGACCACAACTTTTTTATCCATTTTTCGCTTTCCTGGGATATTTAAGGTGGAATGAAGTGGAGGTCTTGTCAACAGAGCAGCCCTAAACTTTGGGGTGCTTGTGTCTTGCTGATTTTCAATTTTCCCACTTTATCCCCCCATGCGTGGAAGTGCCCTGTGCTCTCTAAGCTGTGTTTTTTAGATGTTTCAGGACACACCGTACACTTCTCCAGAGTGGCTGTTGGCAATTTACATCCCGCCCATCAGTGTAGCAAGGCTCCCATTTCTCCATGGCCTGTCCTGCATTTCTGGTTTTGACACTTTTTTCAGCATGGCCCTTTTGACCGATGGGAAACGAGACTTCTTTGTAGCGCTGATTTGCCTTTCCAGGTTGCTTGGTTGGCCAAAAAGGGCGTATGCGTTTTTTCCTGAATATATTCAGGAAAAAACGCATACGCCCTTTTTGGCCAAGGGCATCATTGTCAACGTTTTGCCGCTTTTCATGTGCTTTAAAGGCGATTCGAATCTACCTCCTGAAATCTGTTTCCTGCAATTCTGCCTTGATTTCAAATCCTCTTCTTTGCCTTCCCTCAATATATTTGTGGACGAGAGTTATCATTTATAACTCTGCAGGTTTGTGAATTGCAGTGCCCTGAAGCTCCATTTTACAAGTCGCTTTTTTGGGAGCTGGCCGCAAAAGCTCAGGATGGCTTCAGGCCCTCTTCTGGTTCCGGGGGGCAGGCTGAGCCTGTGGTTAATTCTTCTTCCTGATGGGAAAATAGAGTGACCTGTGCCTGTCCCAACACCAAGAGCTAGTCTCTCATTGGTTCCCCGTCTTCCCGTTCATCCTCAGGACAAATTGCAACCTGTACGGAACAGGAGGTTAAAGGTGCTGATGCTCCAAGTAGGGAGATTGCTAGTAAAGTGGCTGGAATGGCGAACCCGAGCACAAGGAGATGAGAAATGAGGTGCGTTTTAGAAACCTTTCCCCATCACACGGTGTACCATCTTCTGGGTTTCTCATGCATGTTTTCGATGTAGGAAGATGCCCTTGAACCTGGAGATTTGGGACCCATGCGATGGGTAGCACGCAGTATTACTTTAAAGGATCTGCGTTTGCTCACCCAACCTCACCAAACCTCTCAGCCCCAAGAATGTCCACCCTTATGTCTCATCCAGCTGTGGGTCTAGATATGGTCAATCCAGGGTGCATCACAGCCCCTGAACGAATTGTGTAAGAATTTCTCTCTCTTTCCCTGTCTTTGTTTCATGGGTTTTTAAAAGTAATTTATTTTTATAATGGGGTTTAGCTGCTTTTCACGGCTGTGTTTATGCTGCTTTACACCCACTTGACACACTAACAGAGAGATATCAATACATAGGTTTTAAGATTATTACTAGTCAGATATATTCATGTGCGGTGAATCGGGCGTGTTGAGTCCAGTTCTCTGAGCAAGGAGTAGGTCTTGTCTATTACATATTGGGTTTATGGAACGGTATCTGAGCTAATTTGAAGCTCTTGTTTATGTATCACCCCACCTCACCTTTCCCGTTAAGCAGCCATAGTGTGTTTTCTGCATGTGTGACTCTGTTCTGTTTTGTAATTCAGTTCAAGTGTAACGGTTTTTACATTCCCTCTATAAGTGACACCTTATGAGAAGTGTCCTTTTCTGTGTGACTTATTTCACTTAGAATCGTCTTACCTAAATCCACTCATCATGCTGCTACTAGCCTTATGACATTGATTTCATGGCTGAGTGATATTCCATTGTACATAAGGACCACAAATTTTTAATCCATTTTTCGCTTTCCTGGGATATTTAAGGTGGAATGAAGTGGAGGTCCTTGTCAACAGAGCAGCCCTAAACTTTGGGGTGCTTGTGTCTTGCTGATTTTCAATTTTCCCACTTTATCCCCCCATGCGTGGAAGTGCCCTATGCTCTCTAAGCTGTGTTTTTTAGATGTTTCAGGACACACCGTACACTTCTCCAGAGTGGCTGTTGGCAATTTACATCCCGCCCATCAGTGTAGCAAGGCTCCCATTTCTCCATGGCCTGTCCTGCATTTCTGGTTTTGACACTTTTTTCAGCATGGCCCTTTTGACCGATGGGAAGCGAGACTTCTTTGTAGCGCTGATTTGCCTTTCCAGGTTGCTTGGTTGGCCAAAAAGGGCGTATGCGTTTTTTCCTGAATAGATTCAGGAAAAAACGCATACGCCCTTTTTGGCCAAGGGCATCATTGTCAACGTTTTGCCGCTTTTCATGTGCTTTAAAGGCGATTCGAATCTACCTCCTGAAATCTGTTTCCTGCAATTCTGCCTTGATTTCAAATCCTCTTCTTTGCCTTCCCTCAATATATTTGTGGACGAGAGTTATCATTTATAACTCTGCAGGTTTGTGAATTGCAGTGCCCTGAAGCTCCATTTTACAAGTCGCTTTTTTGGGAGCTGGCCGCAAAAGCTCAGGATGGCTTCAGGCCCTCTTCTGGTTCCGGGGGGCAGGCTGAGCCTGTGGTTAATTCTTCTTCCTGATGGGAAAATAGAGTGACCTGTGCCTGTCCCAACACCAAGAGCTAGTCTCTCATTGGTTCCCCGTCTTCCCGTTCATCCTCAGGACAAATTGCAACCTGTACGGAACAGGAGGTTAAAGGTGCTGATGCTCCAAGTAGGGAGATTGCTAGTAAAGTGGCTGGAATGGCGAACCCGAGCACAAGGAGATGAGAAATGAGGTGCGTTTTAGAAACCTTTCCCCATCACACGGTGTACCATCTTCTGGGTTTCTCATGCATGTTTTCGATGTAGGAAGATGCCCTTGAACCTGGAGATTTGGGACCCATGCGATGGGTAGCACGCAGTATTACTTTAAAGGGTCTGCGTTTGCTCACCCAACCTCACCAAACCTCTCAGCCCCAAGAGTGTCCACCCTTATGTCTCATCCAGCTGTGGGTCTAGATATGGTCAATCCAGGTTGCATCACAGCCCCTGAACGAATTGTGTAAGAATTTCTCTCTCTTTCCCTGTCTTTGTTTCATGGGTTTTTAAAAGTAATTTATTTTTATAATGGGGTTTAGCTGCTTTTCACGGCTGTGTTTATGCCGCTTTACACCCACTTGACACACTAACAGAGAGATATCAATACATAGGTTTTAAGATTATTACTAGTCAGATATATTCATGTGCGGTGAATCGGGCGTGTTGAGTCCAGTTCTCTGAGCAAGGAGTAGGTCTTGTCTATTACATATTGGGTTTATGGAACGGTATCTGAGCTAATTTGAAGCTTTTGTTTTATGTATCACCCCACCTCACCTTTCCCGTTAAGCAGCCATAGTGTGTTTTCTGCATGTGTGACTCTGTTCTGTTTTGTAATTCAGTTCAAGTGTAACGGTTTTTACATTCCCTCTATAAGTGACACCTTATGAGAAGTGTCCTTTTCTGTGTGACTTATTTCACTTAGAATCGTCTTACCTAAATCCACTCATCATGCTGCTACTAGCCTTATGACATTGATTTCATGGCTGAGTGATATTCCATTGTACATAAGGACCACAAATTTTTAATCCATTTTTCGCTTTCCTGGGATATTTAAGGTGGAATGAAGTGGAGGTCCTTGTCAACAGAGCAGCCCTAAACTTTGGGGTGCTTGTGTCTTGCTGATTTTCAATTTTCCCACTTTATCCCCCCATGCGTGGAAGTGCCCTATGCTCTCTAAGCTGTGTTTTTTAGATGTTTCAGGACACACCGTACACTTCTCCAGAGTGGCTGTTGGCAATTTACATCCCGCCCATCAGTGTGGCAAGGCTCCCATTTCTCCATGGCCTGTCCTGCATTTCTGGTTTTGACACTTTTTTCAGCATGGCCCTTTTGACCGATGGGAAGCGAGACTTCTTTGTAGCGCTGATTTGCCTTTCCAGGTTGCTTGGTTGGCCAAAAAGGGCGTATGCGTTTTTTCCTGAATAGATTCAGGAAAAAACGCATACGCCCTTTTTGGCCAAGGGCATCATTGTCAACGTTTTGCCGCTTTTCATGTGCTTTAAAGGCGATTCGAATCTACCTCCTGAAATCTGTTTCCTGCAATTCTGCCTTGATTTCAAATCCTCTTCTTTGCCTTCCCTCAATATATTTGTGGACGAGAGTTATCATTTATAACTCTGCAGGTTTGTGAATTGCAGTGCCCTGAAGCTCCATTTTACAAGTCGCTTTTTTGGGAGCTGGCCGCAAAAGCGCAGGATGGCTTCAGGCCCTGTTCTGGTTCCGGGGGGCAGGCTGAGCCTGTGGTTAATTCTTCTTCCTGATGGGAAAATAGAGTGACCTGTGCCTGTCCCAACACCAAGAGCTAGTCTCTCATTGGTTCCCCGTCTTCCCGTTCATCCTCAGGACAAATTGCAACCTGTACGGAACAGGAGGTTAAAGGTGCTGATGCTCCAAGTAGGGAGATTGCTAGTAAAGTGGCTGGAATGGCGAACCCGAGCACAAGGAGATGAGAAATGAGGTGCGTTTTAGAAACCTTTCCCCATCACACGGTGTACCATCTTCTTGGTTTCTCATGCATGTTTTCGATGTAGGAAGATGCCCTTGAACCTGGAGATTTGGGACCCATGCGATGGGTAGCACGCAGTATTACTTTAAAGGGTCTGCGTTTGCTCACCCAACCTCACCAAACCTCTCAGCCCCAAGAGTGTCCACCCTTATGTCTCATCCAGCTGTGGGTCTAGATATGGTCAATCCAGGTTGCATCACAGCCCCTGAACGAATTGTGTAAGAATTTCTCTCTCTTTCCCTGTCTTTGTTTCATGGGTTTTTAAAAGTAATTTATTTTTATAATGGGGTTTAGCTGCTTTTCACGGCTGTGTTTATGCCGCTTTACACCCACTTGACACACTAACAGAGAGATATCAATACATAGGTTTTAAGATTATTACTAGTCAGATATATTCATGTGCGGTGAATCGGGCGTGTTGAGTCCAGTTCTCTGAGCAAGGAGTAGGTCTTGTCTATTACATATTGGGTTTATGGAACGGTATCTGAGCTAATTTGAAGCTCTTGTTTTATGTATCACCCCACCTCACCTTTCCCGTTAAGCAGCCATAGTGTGTTTTCTGCATGTGTGACTCTGTTCTGTTTTGTAATTCAGTTCAAGTGTAACGGTTTTTACATTCCCTCTATAAGTGACACCTTATGAGAAGTGTCCTTTTCTGTGTGACTTATTTCACTTAGAATCGTCTTACCTAAATCCACTCATCATGCTGCTACTAGCCTTATGACATTGATTTCATGGCTGAGTGATATTCCATTGTACATAAGGACCACAACTTTTTTATCCATTTTTCGCTTTCCTGGGATATTTAAGGTGGAATGAAGTGGAGGTCTTGTCAACAGAGCAGCCCTAAACTTTGGGGTGCTTGTGTCTTGCTGATTTTCAATTTTCCCACTTTATCCCCCCATGCGTGGAAGTGCCCTGTGCTCTCTAAGCTGTGTTTTTTAGATGTTTCAGGACACACCGTACACTTCTCCAGAGTGGCTGTTGGCAATTTACATCCCGCCCATCAGTGTAGCAAGGCTCCCATTTCTCCATGGCCTGTCCTGCATTTCTGGTTTTGACACTTTTTTCAGCATGGCCCTTTTGACCGATGGGAAACGAGACTTCTTTGTAGCGCTGATTTGCCTTTCCAGGTTGCTTGGTTGGCCAAAAAGGGCGTATGCGTTTTTTCCTGAATATATTCAGGAAAAAACGCATACGCCCTTTTTGGCCAAGGGCATCATTGTCAACGTTTTGCCGCTTTTCATGTGCTTTAAAGGCGATTCGAATCTACCTCCTGAAATCTGTTTCCTGCAATTCTGCCTTGATTTCAAATCCTCTTCTTTGCCTTCCCTCAATATATTTGTGGACGAGAGTTATCATTTATAACTCTGCAGGTTTGTGAATTGCAGTGCCCTGAAGCTCCATTTTACAAGTCGCTTTTTTGGGAGCTGGCCGCAAAAGCTCAGGATGGCTTCAGGCCCTCTTCTGGTTCCGGGGGGCAGGCTGAGCCTGTGGTTAATTCTTCTTCCTGATGGGAAAATAGAGTGACCTGTGCCTGTCCCAACACCAAGAGCTAGTCTCTCATTGGTTCCCCGTCTTCCCGTTCATCCTCAGGACAAATTGCAACCTGTACGGAACAGGAGGTTAAAGGTGCTGATGCTCCAAGTAGGGAGATTGCTAGTAAAGTGGCTGGAATGGCGAACCCGAGCACAAGGAGATGAGAAATGAGGTGCGTTTTAGAAACCTTTCCCCATCACACGGTGTACCATCTTCTGGGTTTCTCATGCATGTTTTCGATGTAGGAAGATGCCCTTGAACCTGGAGATTTGGGACCCATGCGATGGGTAGCACGCAGTATTACTTTAAAGGGTCTGCGTTTGCTCACCCAACCTCACCAAACCTCTCAGCCCCAAGAGTGTCCACCCTTATGTCTCATCCAGCTGTGGGTCTAGATATGGTCAATCCAGGTTGCATCACAGCCCCTGAACGAATTGTGTAAGAATTTCTCTCTCTTTCCCTGTCTTTGTTTCATGGGTTTTTAAAAGTAATTTATTTTTATAATGGGGTTTAGCTGCTTTTCACGGCTGTGTTTATGCCGCTTTACACCCACTTGACACACTAACAGAGAGATATCAATACTAGGATTTAAGATTATTACTAGTCAGATATATTCATGTGCGGTGAATCGGGCGTGTTGAGTCCAGTTCTCTGAGCAAGGAGTAGGTCTTGTCTATTACAAATTGGGTTTATGGAACGGTATCTGAGCTAATTTGAAACTCTTGTTTTATGTATCACCCCACCTCACCTTTCCCGTTAAGCAGCCATAGTGTGTTTTCTGCATGTGTGACTCTGTTCTGTTTTGTAATTCAGTTCAAGTGTAACGGTTTTTACATTCCCTCTATAAGTGACACCTTATGAGAAGTGTCCTTTTCTGTGTGACTTATTTCACTTAGAATCGTCTTACCTAAATCCACTCATCATGCTGCTACTAGCCTTATGACATTGATTTCATGGCTGAGTGATATTCCATTGTACATAAGGACCACAACTTTTTTATCCATTTTTCGCTTTCCTGGGATATTTAAGGTGGAATGAAGTGGAGGTCCTTGTCAACAGAGCAGCCCTAAACTTTGGGGTGCTTGTGTCTTGCTGATTTTCAATTTTCCCACTTTATCCCCCCATGCGTGGAAGTGCCCTGTGCTCTCTAAGCTGTGTTTTTTAGATGTTTCAGGACACACCGTAAACTTCTCCAGAGTGGCTGTTGGCAATTTACATGCCGCCCATCAGTGTAGCAAGGCTCCCATTTCTCCATGGCCTGTCCTGCATTTCTGGTTTTGACACTTTTTTCAGCATGGCCCTTTTGACCGATGGGAAGCGAGACTTCTTTGTAGCGCTGATTTGCCTTTCCAGGTTGCTTGGTTGGCCAAAAAGGGCGTATGCGTTTTTTCCTGAATAGATTCAGGAAAAAACGCATACGCCCTTTTTGGCCAAGGGCATCATTGTCAACGTTTTGCCGCTTTTCATGTGCTTTAAAGGCGATTCGAATCTACCTCCTGAAATCTGTTTCCTGCAATTCTGCCTTGATTTCAAATCCTCTTCTTTGCCTTCCCTCAATATATTTGTGGACGAGAGTTATCATTTATAACTCTGCAGGTTTGTGAATTGCAGTGCCCTGAAGCTCCATTTTACAAGTCGCTTTTTTGGGAGCTGGCCGCAAAAGCGCAGGATGGCTTCAGGCCCTGTTCTGGTTCCGGGGGGCAGGCTGAGCCTGTGGTTAATTCTTCTTCCTGATTGGAAAATAGAGTGACCTGTGCCTGTCCCAACACCAAGAGCTAGTCTCTCATTGGTTCCCCGTCTTCCCGTTCATCCTCAGGACAAATTGCATCCTGTACGGAACAGGAGGTTAAAGGTGCTGAGGCTCCAAGTAGGGAGATTGCTAGTAAAGTGGCTGGAATGGCGAACCCGAGCACAAGGAGATGAGAAATGAGGTGCGTTTTAGAAACCTTTCCCCATCACACGGTGTACCATCTTCTGGGTTTCTCATGCATGTTTTCGATGTAGGAAGATGCCCTTGAACCTGGAGATTTGGGACCCATGCGATGGGTAGCACGCAGTATTACTTTAAAGGGTCTGCGTTTTCTCACCCAACCTCACCAAACCTCTCAGCCCCAAGAGTGTCCACCCTTATGTCTCATCCAGCTGTGGGTCTAGATATGGTCAATCCAGGTTGCATCACAGCCCCTGAACGAATTGTGTAAGAATTTCTCTCTCTTTCCCTGTCTTTGTTTCATGGGTTTTTAAAAGTAATTTATTTTTATAATGGGGTTTAGCTGCTTTTCACGGCTGTGTTTATGCCGCTTTACACCCACTTGACACACTAACAGAGAGATATCAATACATAGGTTTTAAGATTATTACTAGTCAGATATATTCTTGTGCGGTGAATCGGGCGTGTTGAGTCCAGTTCTCTGAGCAAGGAGTAGGTCTTGTCTATTACATATTGGGTTTATGGAACGGTATCTGAGCTAATTTGAAGCTCTTGTTTTATGTATCACCCCACCTCACCTTTCCCGTTAAGCAGCCATAGTGTGTTTTCTGCATGTGTGACTCTGTTCTGTTTTGTAATTCAGTTCAAGTGTAACGGTTTTTACATTCCCTCTATAAGTGACACCTTATGAGAAGTGTCCTTTTCTGTGTGACTTATTTCACTTAGAATCGTCTTACCTAAATCCACTCATCATGCTGCTACTAGCCTTATGACATTGATTTCATGGCTGAGTGATATTCCATTGTACATAAGGACCACAACTTTTTTATCCATTTTTCGCTTTCCTGGGATATTTAAGGTGGAATGAAGTGGAGGTCTTGTCAACAGAGCAGCCCTAAACTTTGGGGTGCTTGTGTCTTGCTGATTTTCAATTTTCCCACTTTATCCCCCCATGCGTGGAAGTGCCCTGTGCTCTCTAAGCTGTGTTTTTTAGATGTTTCAGGACACACCGTACACTTCTCCAGAGTGGCTGTTGGCAATTTACATCCCGCCCATCAGTGTAGCAAGGCTCCCATTTCTCCATGGCCTGTCCTGCATTTCTGGTTTTGAAACTTTTTTTCAGCATGGCCCTTTTGCCCGATGGGAAGCGAGACTTCTTTGTAGCGCTGATTTGCCTTTCCAGGTTGCCTGGTTGGCCAAAAAGGGCTTAGGCGTTTTTTCCTGAATATATTCAGGAAAAAACGCATACGCCCTTTTTGGCCAAGGGCATCATTGTCAACGTTTTGCCGCTTTTCATGTGCTTTAAAGGCGATTCGAATCTACCTCCTAAAATCTGTTTCCTGCAATTCTGCCTTGACTTCAAATCCTCTTCTTTGCCTTCCCTCAATATATTTGTGGACGAGAGTTATCATTTATAACTCTGCAGGTTTGTGAATTGCAGTGCCCTGAAGCTCCATTTTACAACTCGCTTTTTTGGGAGCTGGCCACAAAAGCGCAGGATGGCTTCAGGCCCTGTTCTGGTTCCGGGGGGCAGGCTGAGCCTGTGGTTAATTCTTCTTCCTGATGGGAAAATAGAGTGACCTGTGCCTGTCCCAACACCAAGAGCTAGTCTCTCATTGGTTCCCCGTCTTCCCATTCATCCTCAGGACAAATTGCAACCTGTACGGAACAGGAGGTTAAAGGTGCTGATTCTCCACGTAGGGCGATTGCTAGTAAAGTGGCTGGAATGGCGAACCCGAGCACAAGGAGATGAGAAATGAGGTGCGTTTTAGAAACCTTTCCCCATCACACGGTGTACCATCTTCTGGGTTTCTCATGCCTGTTTTCGATGTAGGAAGATGCCCTTGAACCTGGAGATTTGGGACCCATGCGATGGGTAGCACGCAGTATTACTTTAAAGGGTCTGCGTTTGCTCACCCACCTTCACCAAACCTCTCAGCCCCAAGAGTGTCCACCCTTATGTCTCATCCAGCTGTGGGTCTAGATATGGTCAATCCAGGTTGCATCACAGCCCCTGAACGAATTGTGTAAGAATTTCTCTCTCTTTCCCTGTCTTTGTTTCATGGGTTTTTAAAAGTAATTTATTTTTATAATGGGCTTTAGCTGCTTTTCACGGCTGTGTTTATGCCGCTTTACACCCACTTGACACACTAACAGAGAGATATCAATTCATAGGTTTTAAGATTATTACTAGTCAGATATATTCTTGTGCGGTGAATCAGGCGTGTTGAGTCCAGTTCTCTGAGCAAGGAGTAGGTTTTGTCTATAACATATTGGGTTTATGGAACGGTATCTGAGCTAATTTGAAACTCTTGTTTTATGTATCACCCCACCTCACCTTTACAGTTAAGCAGCCATAGTGTGTTTTCTGCATGTGTGACTCTGTTTTGTTTTGTAATTCAGTTCAAGTGTAACGGTTTTTACATTCCCTCTATAAGTGACACCTTATGAGAAGTGTCCTTTTCTGTGTGACTTATTTCACTTAGAATCGTCGTACCTAAATCCACTCATCATGCTGCTACTAGCCTTATGATATTGATTTCATGGCTGAGTGATATTCCATTGTACATAAGGACTACAACTTTTTTATCCATTTTTCGCTTTCCTGGGATATTTAAGGTGGAATGAAGTGGAGGTCCTTGTCAAAAGAGCAGCCCTAAACTATGGGGTGCTTTTGTCTTGCTGATTTTTAATTTTCCCACTTTATACCCCCATGCGTGGAAGTGCCCTATGCTCTCTAAGCTGTGTTTTTAGCTGTTTCAGGACACACCGTACCCTTCTCCAGAGTGGCTGTTGGCAATTTACATCCCGCCCATCAGTGTAGCAAGGCTCCCATTTCTCTATGGCCTGTCCTGCATTTCTGGTTTTGAAACTTTTTTCAGCATGGCCCTTTTGACCGATGGGAAGCGAGACTTCTTTGTAGCGCTGATTTGCCTTTCCAGGTTGCTTGGTTGGCCAAAAAGGGCGTATGCGTTTTTTCCTGAATATATTCAGGAAAAAACGCATACGCCCTTTTTGGCCAAGGGCATCATTGTCAACGTTTTGCCGCTTTTCATGTGCTTTAAAGGCGATTCGAATCTACCTCCTGAAATCTGTTTCCTGCAATTCTGCCTTGATTTCAAATCCTCTTCTTTGCCTTCCCTCAATATATTTGTGGACGAGAGTTATCATTTATAACTCTGCAGGTTTATGAATTGCTGTGCCCTGAAGCTCCATTTTACAACTCGCTTTTTTGGGAGCTGGCCGCAAAAGCGCAGGATGGCTTCAGGCCCTGTTCTGGTTCCGGGGGGCAGGCTGAGCCTGTGGTTAATTCTTCTTCCTGATGGGAAAATAGAGTGACCTGTGCCTGTCCCAACACCAAGAGCTAGTCTCTCATTGGTTCCCCGTCTTCCCGTTCATCCTCAGGAAAAATTGCAACCTGTACGGAACAGGAGGTTAAAGGTGCTGATGCTCCAAGTAGGGAGATTGCTAGTAAAGTGGTTGGAATGGCAAACCCGAGCACAAGGAGATGAGAAATGAGGTGCGTTTTAGAAACCTTTCCCCATCACACGGTGTACCATCTTCTGGGTTTCTCATGCATGTTTTCGATGTAGGAAGATGCCCTTGAACCTGGAGATTTGGGACCCATGCGATGGGTACCACACAGTATTACTTTAAAGGGTCTGTGTTTGCTCACCCAACCTCACCAAACCTCTCAGCCCCAAGAGTGTCCACCCTTATGTCTCATCCAGCTGTGGGTCTAGATATGGTCAATCCAGGTTGCATCAAAGCCGCTGAACGAATTGTGTAAGAATTTCTCTCTCTTTCCCTGTCTTTGTTTCATGGGTTTTTAAAAGTAATTTATTTTTATAATGGGGTTTAGCTGCTTTTCACGGCTGTGTTTATGCCGCTTTACACCCACTTGACACACTAATAGAGAGATATCAATACATAGGTTTTAAGATTATTACTAGTCAGATATATTCTTGTGCGGTGAATCGGGCGTGTTGAGTCCAGTTCTCTGAGCAAGGAGTAGGTCTTGTCTGTTACATATTGGGTTTATGGAACGGTATCTGATCTAATTTGAAACTCTTGTTTTATGTATCTCCCCACCTCCCCTTTCCCGTTAAGCAGCCATAGTGTGTTTTCTGCATGTTTCACTCTGTTCTGTTTTGTAATTCAGTTCAAGTGTAACGGTTTTTACATTCCCTCTATAAGTGACACCTTATGAGAAGTGTCCATTTCTGTGTGACTTATTTCACTTAGAATCGTTGTACCTAAAACCACTCATCATGCTGCTACTAGCCTTATGACATTGATTTCATGGCTGAGTGATATTCCATCGTACATAAGGACCACAACTTTTTTATCCATTTTTCTCTTTCCTGGGATATTTAAGGTGGAATGAAGTGGAAGTTCTTGTCAACAGAGCAGCCCTAAACGTTGGGGTGCTTGTGTCTTGCTGATTTTCAATTTTCCCACTTTATCCCCCCATGCGTGGAAGTGCCCTATGCTCTCTAAGCTGTGTTTTTTAGATGTTTCAGGACACACCGTACACTTCTCCAGAGTGGCTGTTGGCAATTTACATCCCGCCCATCAGTGTAGCAAGGCTCCCATTTCTCCATGGCCTGTCCTGCATTTCTGGTTTTGACACTTTTTTCAGCATGGCCCTTTTGACCGATGGGAAGCGAGACTTCTTTGTAGCGCTGATTTGCCTTTCCAGGTTGCTTGGTTGGCCAAAAAGGGCGTATGCGTTTTTTCCTGAATATATTCAGGAAAAAACGCATACGCCCTTTTTGGCCAAGGGCATCATTGTCAACGTTTTGCCACTTTTCATGTGCTTTAAAGGCGATTCGAATGTACCTCCTGAAATCTGTTTGCTGCAATTCTGCCTTGATTTCA
Organism: Balaenoptera physalus; assembly: GCF_965194825.1. Classification (NCBI taxonomy): domain Eukaryota; kingdom Metazoa; phylum Chordata; class Mammalia; order Artiodactyla; family Balaenopteridae; genus Balaenoptera; species Balaenoptera physalus. Next base: position 959,575 of record NW_028126394.1, on the reverse strand, counting down.
AATCCTCTTCTTTGCCTTCCCTCAATATATTTGTGGACGAGAGTTATCATTTATAACTCTGCAGGTTTGTGAATTGCTGTGACCTGAAGCTCCATTTTACAACTCGCTTTTTTGGGAGCTGGCCGCAAAAGCGCAGGATGGCTTCAGGCCCTGTTCTGGTTCCGGGGGGCAGGCTGAGCCTGTGGTTAATTCTTCTTCCTGATGGGAAAATAGAGTGACCTGTGCCTGTCCCAACACCAAGAGCTAGTCTCTCATTGGTTCCCCGTCTTCCCGTTCATCCTCAGGAAAAATTGCAAACTGTACAGAACAGGAGGTTAAAGGTGCTGATGCTCCAAGTAGGGAGATTGCTAGTAAAGTGGTTGGAATGGCAAACCCGAGCACAAGGAGATGAGAAATGAGGTGCGTTTTAGAAACCTTTCCCCATCACACGGTGTACCATCTTCTGGGTTTCTCATGCATGTTTTCGATGTAGGAAGATGCCCTTGAACTTGGAGATTTGGGACCCATGCGATGGGTAGCACGCAGTATTACTTTAAAGGGTCTGTGTTTGCTCACCCAATCTCACCAAACCTCTCAGCCCCAAGAGTGTACACCCTTATGTCTCATCCAGCTGTGGGTCTAGATATGGTCAATCCAGGTTGCATCACAGCCCCTGAACGAATTGTGTAAGAATTTCTCTCTCTTTCACTGTCTTTGTTTCATGGGTTTTTAAAAGTAATTTATTTTTATAATGGGGTTTAGCTGCTTTTCACGGCTGTGTTTATGCCGATTTACACCCACTTGACACACTAACAGAGAGATATCAATACATAGGTTTTAAGATTATTACTAGTCAGATATATTCTTGTGCGGTGAATCGGGCGTGTTGAATCCAGTTCTCTGAGCAAGGAGTAGGACTTGTCTATTACATATTGGGTTTATGGAACGGTATCTGAGCTAATTTGAAACTCTTGTTTTATGTATCACCCCACCTCACCTTTCCCGTTAAGCAGCCATAGTGTGTTTTCTGCATGTGTGACTCTGTTCTGTTTTGTAATTCAGTTCAAGTGTAACGGTTTTTACATTCCCTCTATAAGTGACACCTTATGAGAAGTGTCCTTTTCTGTGTGACTTATTTCACTTAGAATCGTCTTACCTAAATCCACTCATCATGCTGCTACTAGCCTTATGACATTGATTTCATGGCTGAGTGATATTCCATTGTACATAAGGACCACAACTTTTTTATCCATTTTTCGCTTTCCTGGGATATTTAAGGTGGAATGAAGTGGAGGTCCTTGTCAACAGAGCATCCCTAAACTTTGGGGTGCTTGTGTCTTGCTGATTTTCAATTTTCCCACTTTATCCCCCCATGCATGGAAGTGCCCTATCCTCTCTAGGCTGTGTGTTTTAGATGGTTCAGGACACACCGTACTCTTCTCAAGAGTGGCTGTTGGCAATTTACATCCCGCCCATCAGTGTAGCAAGGCTCCCATTTCTCCATGGCCTGTCCTGCATTTCTGGTTTTGACACTTTTTTCAGAATGGCCCTTTTGACCAATGGGAAGCGAGACTTCTTTGTAGCGCTGATTTGCCTTTCCAGGTTGCTTGGTTGGCCAAAAAGGGCGTATGCGTTTTTTCCTGAATATATTCAGGAAAAAACGCATACGCCCTTTTTGGCCAAGGGCATCTTTGTCAACGTTTTGCCGCTTTTCATGTGCTTTAAAGGCGATTCGAATCTACCTCCTGAAATCTGTTTCCTGCAATTCTGCCTTGATTTCAAATCCTCTTCTTTGCCTTCCCTCAATATATTTGTGGACGAGAGTTATCATTTATAACTCTGCAGGTTTGTGAATTGCAGTGCCCTGAAGCTCCATTTTACAACTCGCTTTTTTGGGAGCTGGCCACAAAAGCGCAGGATGGCTTCAAGCCCTGTTCTGGTTCCGGGGGGCAGGCTGAGCCTGTGTTTAATTCTTCTTCTTGGTGGGAAAATAGAGTGACCTGTGCCTGTCCCAACACCAAGAGCTAGTCTGTCATTGGTTCCCCGTCTTCCCATTCATCCTCAGGACAAACTGCAACCTGTACGGAACAGGAGGTTAAAGGTGCTGATGCTCCACGTAGGGAGATTGCTAGTAAAGTGGCTGGAATGGCGAACCCGAGCACAAGGAGATGAGAAATGAGGTGCGTTTTAGAAACCTTTCCACATCACACGGTGTACCATCTTCTGGGTTTCTCATGCATGTTTTCGATGTAGGAAGATGCCCTTGAACCTGGAGATTTGGGACCCATGCGATGGGTAGCACGCAGTATTACTTTAAAGGGTCTGCGTTTGCTCACCCAACTTCACCAAACCTATCAGCCCCAAGAGTGTCCACCCTTATGTCTCATCCAGCTGTGGGTCTAGATATGGTCAATCCAGGTTGCATCACAGCCCCTGAACGAATTGTTTAAGAATTTCTCTCTCTTTCCCTTTCTTTGTTTCATGGGTTTTTAAAAGTAATTTATTTTTATAATGGGGTTTAGCTGCTTTTCACGGCTGTGTTTATGCCGCTTTACACCCACTTGACACACTAACAGAGAGATATCAATACATAGGTTTTAAGATTATTACTAGTCAGATATATTCTTGTGCGGTGAATCAGGGGTGTTGAGTCCAGTTCTCTGAGCAAGGTGTAGGTCTTGTCTATTACATATTGGGTTTATGGAACGGTATCTGAGCTAATTTGAAACTCTTGTTTTATGTATCACCCCACCTCACCTTTCCCGTTAAGCAGCCATAGTGTGTTTTCTGCATGTGTGATTCTGTTCTGTTTTGTAATTCAGTTCAAGTGTAACGGTTTTTACATTCCCTCTATAAGTGACACCTTATGAGAAGTGTCCTTTTCTGTGTGACTTATTTCACTTAGAATCGTCGTACCTAAATCCACTCATCATGCTGCTACTAGCCTTATGATATTGATTTCATGGCTGAGTGGTATGCCATTGTACATAAGGACCTCAAATTTTTTATCCATTTTTCGCTTTCCTGGGATATTTAAGGTGGAATGAAGTGGAGGTCCTTGTCAACAGAGCAGCCCTAAACTTTGGGGTGCTTGTGTCTTGCTGATTTTTAATTTTCCCGCTTTATACCCCCATGCGTGGAAGTGCCCTATGCTCTCTAAGCTGTGTTTTTTAGATGTTTCAGGACACACCGTACACTTCTCCAGAGTGGCTGTTGGCAATTTACATCCCGCCCATCAGTGTAGCAAGGCTCCCATTTCTCCATGGCCTGTCCTGCATTTCTGGTTTTGACACTTTTTACAGCATGGCCCTTTTGACCGATGGGAAGCGAGACTTCTTTGTAGCGCTGATTTGCCTTTCCAGGTTGCTTGGTTGGCCAAAAAGGGCGTATGCGTTTTTTCCTGAATATATTCAGGAAAAAACGCATACGCCCTTTTTGGCCAAGGGCATCATTGTCAACGTTTTGGCGCTTTTCATGTGCTTTAAAGGCGATTCGAATCTACCTCCTGAAATCTGTTTCCTGCAATTCTTCCTTGATTTCAAATCCTCTTCTTTGCCTTCCCTCAATATATTTGTGGACGAGAGTTATCATTTATAACTCTGCAGGTTTGTGAATTGCAGTGCCCTGAAGCTCCATTTTACAACTCGCTTTTTTGGGAGGTGGCCGCAAAAGCGCAGGACCGATTCAGGCCGTGTTCTGGTTCCGGGGGGCAGGCTGAGCCTGTGGTTAATTCTTCTTCCTGATGGGAAAATAGAGTGACCTGTGCCTGTCACAACACCAAGAGCTAGTCTCTCATTGGTTCCCCGTCTTCCCGTTCATCCTCAGGACAAAGTGCAACCTGTACGGAACAGGAGGTTAAAGGTGCTGATGCTCCCAGGAGGGAGATTGCTACTAAAGTGGCTGGAATGGCGAACCCGAGCACAAGGAGATGAGAAATGAGGTGCGTTTTAGAAACCATTTCCCATCACACGGTGTACCATCTTCTGGGTTTCTCATGCAAGTTTTCGATGTAGGAAGATGCCCTTGAACCTGGAGATTTGAGACCCATGCGATGGGTAGCACGCAGTATTACTTTAAAGGGTCTGCGTTTGCTCACCCAACCTCACCAAAGCTCTCAGCCCCAAGAGTGTCCACCCTTATGTCTCATCCACCTGTGGGTCTAGATATGGTCAATCCAGGTTGCATCACAGCCCCTGAACGAATTGTGTAAGAATTTCTCTCTCTTTCACTGTCTTTGTTTCATGGGTTTTTAAAAGAAATTTATTTTTATAATGGGGTTTAGCTGCTTTTCACGGCTGTGTTTATGCCGCTTTACACCCACTTGACACACTAACACAGAGATATCAATATATAGGTTTTAAGATTATTACTACTCAGATATATTCTTGTGCGGTGAATCAGGCATGTTGACTCCAGTTCTCTGAGCAAGGAGTAGGTCTTGTCTATTACATATTGGGTTTATGGAACGGTATCTGAGCTGATTTGAAACTCTTGTTTTATGTATCACCCCACCTCACCTTTCCCTTTAAGCAGCCATAGTGTGTTTTCTGCATGTGTGACTCTGTTCTGTTTTGTAATTCAGTTCAAGTGTAACGGTTTTTACATTCCCTCTATAAGTGACACCTTATGAGAAGTGTCCTTTTCTGTGTGATTTATTTCACTTAGAATCGTCGTACCTAAATCCACTCATCATGCTGCTACTAGCCTTATGATATTGATTTCATGGCTGAGTGATACTCCATTGTACATAAGGTCTACAACTTTTTTATCCATTTTTCGCTTTCCTGGGATATTTAAGGTGGAATGAAGTGGAGGTCCTTGTCAACAGAGCAGCCCTAAACTATGGGGTGCTTGTGTCTTGCTGATTTTTAATTTTCCCACTTTATACCCCCATGCGTAGAAGTGCCCTATGCTCTCTAAGCTGTGTTTTTTAGCTGTTTCAGGACACACCTTACCTTTCTCTAGACTGGCTGTTGGCAATTTACATCCCGCCCATGAGTGTAGCAAGGCTCCCATTTCTCCATGGCCTGTCCTGCATTTCTGGTTTTGACACTTTTTTCAGCATGCCCTTTTTGATGGATGTGAAGCGAGACTTCTTTGTAGCGCTGATTTGCCTTTCCAGGTTGCTTGGTTGGCCAAAAAGGGCGTATGCGTTTTTTCCTGAATATATTCAGGAAAAAACGCATAGGCCCTTTTTGGCCAAGGGCATCATTGTCAACGTTTTGCCGCTTTTCATGTGCTTTAAAGGCGATTCGAATCTACCTCCTGAAATCTGTTTCCTGCAATTCTGCCTTGATTTCAAATCCTCTTCTTTGCCTTCCCTCAATATATTTGTGGACGAGAGTTATCATTTATAACTCTGCAGGTTTGTGAATTGCAGTGCCCTGAAGCTCCATTTTACAACTCGCTTTTTTGGGAGCTGGCCGCAAAAGCGCAGGATGGCTTCAGGCCCTGTTCTGGTTCCGGGGGGCAGGCTGAGCCTGTGGTTAATTCTTCTTCTTGATGGGAAAATAGAGTGACCTGTGCCTGTCCCAACACCAAGAGCTAGTCTCTCATTGGTTCCCCGTCTTCCCATTCATCCTCAGGACAAATTGCAACCTGTACGGAACAGGAGGTTAAAGGTGCTGATGCTCCACGTAGGGAGATTGCTAGTAAAGTGGCTGGAATGGCGAACCCGAGCAGAAGGAGATGAGAAATGAGGTGCGTTTTAGAAACCTTTCCCCATCACACGGTGTACCATCTTCTGGGTTTCTCATGCCTGTTTTCGATGTAGGAAGATGCCCTTGAACCTGGAGATTTGGGACCCATGCGATGGGTAGCACGCAGTATTACTTTAAAGGGTCTGCGTTTGCTCACCCAACGTCACCAAACCTCTCAGCCCCAAGAGTGTCCACCCTTATGTCTCATCCAGCTGTGGGTCTAGATATGGTCAATCCAGGTTGCATCACAGCCCCTGAACGAATTGTGTAAGAATTTCTCTCTCTTTCACTGTCTTTGTTTCATGGGTTTTTAAAAGTAATTTATTTTTATAATGGGGTATAGCTGCTTTTCACGGCTGTGTATATGCCGCTTTACACCCACTTGACACACTAACAGAGAGATATCAATTCATAGGTTTTAAGATTATTACTAGTCAGATATATTCTTGTGCGGTGAATCAGGCGTGTTGAGTCCAGTTGTCTGAGCAAGGAGTAGGTTTTGTCTATTACATATTGGGTTTATGGAACGGTATCTGAGCTAATTTGAAACTCTTGTTTTATGTATCACCCCACCTCACCTTTCCAGTTAAGCAGCCATAGTGTGTTTTCTGCATGTGTGACTCTGTTCTGTTTTGTAATTCAGTTCAAGTGTAACGGTTTTTACATTCCCTCTATAAGTGACACCTTATGAGAAGTGTCCTTTTCTGTGTGACTTATTTCACTTAGAATCTTCGTACCTAAATCCACTCATCATGCTGCTACTAGCCTTATGATATTGATTTCATGGCTGAGTGTTATTCCATTGTACATAAAGACTACAAATTTGTTATCCATTTTTCGCTTTCCTGGGATATTTAAGGTGGAATGAAGTGGAGGTCCTTGTCAAAAGAGCAGCCCTAAACTATGGGGTGCTTGTGTCTTGCTGATTTTTAATTTTCCCACTTTATACCCCCATGCGTGGAAGTGCCCTATGCTCTCTAAGCTGTGTTTTTTTTATCTGTTTCAGGACAAACCATACCCTTCTCCAGAGTGGCTGTTGGCAATTTACATCCCGCCCATCAGTGTAGCAAGTCTCCCATTTCTCCATGGCCTGTCCTGCATTTCTGGTTTTGAAACTTTTTTTCAGCATGGCCCTTTTGCCCGATGGGAAGCGAGACTTCTTTGTAGCGCTGATTTGCCTTTCCAGGTTGCCTGGTTGGCCAAAAAGGGCTTAGGCGTTTTTTCCTGAATATATTCAGGAAAAAACGCATACGCCCTTTTTGGCCAAGGGCATCATTGTCAACGTTTTGCCGCTTTTCATGTGCTTTAAAGGCGATTCGAATCTACCTCCTAAAATCTGTTTCCTGCAATTCTGCCTTGACTTCAAATCCTCTTCTTTGCCTTCCCTCAATATATTTGTGGACGAGAGTTATCATTTATAACTCTGCAGGTTTGTGAATTGCAGTGCCCTGAAGCTCCATTTTACAACTCGCTTTTTTGGGAGCTGGCCACAAAAGCGCAGGATGGCTTCAGGCCCTGTTCTGGTTCCGGGGGGCAGGCTGAGCCTGTGGTTAATTCTTCTTCCTGATGGGAAAATAGAGTGACCTGTGCCTGTCCCAACACCAAGAGCTAGTCTCTCATTGGTTCCCCGTCTTCCCATTCATCCTCAGGACAAATTGCAACCTGTACGGAACAGGAGGTTAAAGGTGCTGATTCTCCACGTAGGGCGATTGCTAGTAAAGTGGCTGGAATGGCGAACCCGAGCACAAGGAGATGAGAAATGAGGTGCGTTTTAGAAACCTTTCCCCATCACACGGTGTACCATCTTCTGGGTTTCTCATGCCTGTTTTCGATGTAGGAAGATGCCCTTGAACCTGGAGATTTGGGACCCATGCGATGGGTAGCACGCAGTATTACTTTAAAGGGTCTGCGTTTGCTCACCCACCTTCACCAAACCTCTCAGCCCCAAGAGTGTCCACCCTTATGTCTCATCCAGCTGTGGGTCTAGATATGGTCAATCCAGGTTGCATCACAGCCCCTGAACGAATTGTGTAAGAATTTCTCTCTCTTTCCCTGTCTTTGTTTCATGGGTTTTTAAAAGTAATTTATTTTTATAATGGGCTTTAGCTGCTTTTCACGGCTGTGTTTATGCCGCTTTACACCCACTTGACACACTAACAGAGAGATATCAATTCATAGGTTTTAAGATTATTACTAGTCAGATATATTCTTGTGCGGTGAATCGGGCGTGTTGAGTCCAGTTCTCTGAGCAAGGAGTAGGTTTTGTCTATAACATATTGGGTTTATGGAACGGTATCTGAGCTAATTTGAAACTCTTGTTTTATGTATCACCCCACCTCACCTTTACAGTTAAGCAGCCATAGTGTGTTTTCTGCATGTGTGACTCTGTTCTGTTTTGTAATTCAGTTCAAGTGTAACGGTTTTTACATTCCCTCTATAAGTGACACCTTATGAGAAGTGTCCTTTTCTGTGTGACTTATTTCACTTAGAATCGTCGTACCTAAATCCACTCATCATGCTGCTACTAGCCTTATGATATTGATTTCATGGCTGAGTGATATTCCATTGTACATAAGGACTACAACTTTTTTATCCATTTTTCGCTTTCCTGGGATATTTAAGGTGGAATGAAGTGGAGGTCCTTGTCAAAAGAGCAGCCCTAAACTATGGGGTGCTTTTGTCTTGCTGATTTTTAATTTTCCCACTTTATACCCCCATGCGTGGAAGTGCCCTATGCTCTCTAAGCTGTGTTTTTAGCTGTTTCAGGACACACCGTACCCTTCTCCAGAGTGGCTGTTGGCAATTTACATCCCGCCCATCAGTGTAGCAAGGCTCCCATTTCTCTATGGCCTGTCCTGCATTTCTGGTTTTGACACTTTTTTCAGCATGGCCCTTTTGACCGATGGGAAGCGAGACTTCTTTGTAGCGCTGATTTGCCTTTCCAGGTTGCTTGGTTGGCCAAAAAGGGCGTATGCGTTTTTTCCTGAATATATTCAGGAAAAAACGCATACGCCCTTTTTGGCCAAGGGCATCATTGTCAACGTTTTGCCACTTTTCATGTGCTTTAAAGGCGATTCGAATGTACCTCCTGAAATCTGTTTGCTGCAATTCTGCCTTGATTTCAAATCCTCTTCTTTGCCTTCCCTCAATATATTTGTGGACGAGAGTTATCATTTATAACTCTGCAGGTTTGTGAATTGCTGTGACCTGAAGCTCCATTTTACAACTCGCTTTTTTGGGAGCTGGCCGCAAAAGCGCAGGATGGCTTCAGGCCCTGTTCTGGTTCCGGGGGGCAGGCTGAGCCTGTGGTTAATTCTTCTTCCTGATGGGAAAATAGAGTGACCTGTGCCTGTCCCAACACCAAGAGCTAGTCTCTCATTGGTTCCCCGTCTTCCCGTTCATCCTCAGGAAAAATTGCAAACTGTACAGAACAGGAGGTTAAAGGTGCTGATGCTCCAAGTAGGGAGATTGCTAGTAAAGTGGTTGGAATGGCAAACCCGAGCACAAGGAGATGAGAAATGAGGTGCGTTTTAGAAACCTTTCCCCATCACACGGTGTACCATCTTCTGGGTTTCTCATGCATGTTTTCGATGTAGGAAGATGCCCTTGAACTTGGAGATTTGGGACCCATGCGATGGGTAGCACGCAGTATTACTTTAAAGGGTCTGTGTTTGCTCACCCAATCTCACCAAACCTCTCAGCCCCAAGAGTGTACACCCTTATGTCTCATCCAGCTGTGGGTCTAGATATGGTCAATCCAGGTTGCATCACAGCCCCTGAACGAATTGTGTAAGAATTTCTCTCTCTTTCACTGTCTTTGTTTCATGGGTTTTTAAAAGTAATTTATTTTTATAATGGGGTTTAGCTGCTTTTCACGGCTGTGTTTATGCCGATTTACACCCACTTGACACACTAACAGAGAGATATCAATACATAGGTTTTAAGATTATTACTAGTCAGATATATTCTTGTGCGGTGAATCGGGCGTGTTGAATCCAGTTCTCTGAGCAAGGAGTAGGACTTGTCTATTACATATTGGGTTTATGGAACGGTATCTGAGCTAATTTGAAACTCTTGTTTTATGTATCACCCCACCTCACCTTTCCCGTTAAGCAGCCATAGTGTGTTTTCTGCATGTGTGACTCTGTTCTGTTTTGTAATTCAGTTCAAGTGTAACGGTTTTTACATTCCCTCTATAAGTGACACCTTATGAGAAGTGTCCTTTTCTGTGTGACTTATTTCACTTAGAATCGTCTTACCTAAATCCACTCATCATGCTGCTACTAGCCTTATGACATTGATTTCATGGCTGAGTGATATTCCATTGTACATAAGGACCACAACTTTTTTATCCATTTTTCGCTTTCCTGGGATATTTAAGGTGGAATGAAGTGGAGGTCCTTGTCAACAGAGCAGCCCTAAACTTTGGGGTGCTTGTGTCTTGCTGATTTTCAATTTTCCCACTTTATCCCCCCATGCATGGAAGTGCCCTATCCTCTCTAGGCTGTGTGTTTTAGATGGTTCAGGACACACCGTACTCTTCTCAAGAGTGGCTGTTGGCAATTTACATCCCGCCCATCAGTGTAGCAAGGCTCCCATTTCTCCATGGCCTGTCCTGCATTTCTGGTTTTGACACTTTTTTCAGAATGGCCCTTTTGACCAATGGGAAGCGAGACTTCTTTGTAGCGCTGATTTGCCTTTCCAGGTTGCTTGGTTGGCCAAAAAGGGCGTATGCGTTTTTTCCTGAATATATTCAGGAAAAAACGCATACGCCCTTTTTGGCCAAGGGCATCTTTGTCAACGTTTTGCCGCTTTTCATGTGCTTTAAAGGCGATTCGAATCTACCTCCTGAAATCTGTTTCCTGCAATTCTGCCTTGATTTCAAATCCTCTTCTTTGCCTTCCCTCAATATATTTGTGGACGAGAGTTATCATTTATAACTCTGCAGGTTTGTGAATTGCAGTGCCCTGAAGCTCCATTTTACAACTCGCTTTTTTGGGAGCTGGCCACAAAAGCGCAGGATGGCTTCAAGCCCTGTTCTGGTTCCGGGGGGCAGGCTGAGCCTGTGTTTAATTCTTCTTCTTGGTGGGAAAATAGAGTGACCTGTGCCTGTCCCAACACCAAGAGCTAGTCTGTCATTGGTTCCCCGTCTTCCCATTCATCCTCAGGACAAACTGCAACCTGTACGGAACAGGAGGTTAAAGGTGCTGATGCTCCACGTAGGGAGATTGCTAGTAAAGTGGCTGGAATGGCGAACCCGAGCACAAGGAGATGAGAAATGAGGTGCGTTTTAGAAACCTTTCCACATCACACGGTGTACCATCTTCTGGGTTTCTCATGCATGTTTTCGATGTAGGAAGATGCCCTTGAACCTGGAGATTTGGGACCCATGCGATGGGTAGCACGCAGTATTACTTTAAAGGGTCTGCGTTTGCTCACCCAACTTCACCAAACCTATCAGCCCCTAGAGTGTCCACCCTTATGTCTCATCCAGCTGTGGGTCTAGATATGGTCAATCCAGGTTGCATCACAGCCCCTGAACGAATTGTTTAAGAATTTCTCTCTCTTTCCCTTTCTTTGTTTCATGGGTTTTTAAAAGTAATTTATTTTTATAATGGGGTTTAGCTGCTTTTCACGGCTGTGTTTATGCCGCTTTACACCCACTTGACACACTAACAGAGAGATATCAATACATAGGTTTTAAGATTATTACTAGTCAGATATATTCTTGTGCGGTGAATCAGGGGTGTTGAGTCCAGTTCTCTGAGCAAGGTGTAGGTCTTGTCTATTACATATTGGGTTTATGGAACGGTATCTGAGCTAATTTGAAACTCTTGTTTTATGTATCACCCCACCTCACCTTTCCCGTTAAGCAGCCATAGTGTGTTTTCTGCATGTGTGACTCTGTTCTGTTTTGTAATTCAGTTCAAGTGTAACGGTTTTTACATTCCCTCTATAAGTGACACCTTATGAGAAGTGTCCTTTTCTGTGTGACTTATTTCACTTAGAATCGTCGTACCTAAATCCACTCATCATGCTGCTACTAGCCTTATGATATTGATTTCATGGCTGAGTGGTATGCCATTGTACATAAGGACCTCAAATTTTTTATCCATTTTTCGCTTTCCTGGGATATTTAAGGTGGAATGAAGTGGAGGTCCTTGTCAACAGAGCAGCCCTAAACTTTGGGGTGCTTGTGTCTTGCTGATTTTTAATTTTCCCGCTTTATACCCCCATGCGTGGAAGTGCCCTATGCTCTCTAAGCTGTGTTTTTTAGATGTTTCAGGACACACCGTACACTTCTCCAGAGTGGCTGTTGGCAATTTACATCCCGCCCATCAGTGTAGCAAGGCTCCCATTTCTCCATGGCCTGTCCTGCATTTCTGGTTTTGACACTTTTTACAGCATGGCCCTTTTGACCGATGGGAAGCGAGACTTCTTTGTAGCGCTGATTTGCCTTTCCAGGTTGCTTGGTTGGCCAAAAAGGGCGTATGCGTTTTTTCCTGAATATATTCAGGAAAAAACGCATACGCCCTTTTTGGCCAAGGGCATCATTGTCAACGTTTTGGCGCTTTTCATGTGCTTTAAAGGCGATTCGAATCTACCTCCTGAAATCTGTTTCCTGCAATTCTTCCTTGATTTCAAATCCTCTTCTTTGCCTTCCCTCAATATATTTGTGGACGAGAGTTATCATTTATAACTCTGCAGGTTTGTGAATTGCAGTGCCCTGAAGCTCCATTTTACAACTCGCTTTTTTGGGAGGTGGCCGCAAAAGCGCAGGACCGATTCAGGCCGTGTTCTGGTTCCGGGGGGCAGGCTGAGCCTGTGGTTAATTCTTCTTCCTGATGGGAAAATAGAGTGACCTGTGCCTGTCACAACACCAAGAGCTAGTCTCTCATTGGTTCCCCGTCTTCCCGTTCATCCTCAGGACAAAGTGCAACCTGTACGGAACAGGAGGTTAAAGGTGCTGATGCTCCCAGGAGGGAGATTGCTACTAAAGTGGCTGGAATGGCGAACCCGAGCACAAGGAGATGAGAAATGAGGTGCGTTTTAGAAACCATTTCCCATCACACGGTGTACCATCTTCTGGGTTTCTCATGCAAGTTTTCGATGTAGGAAGATGCCCTTGAACCTGGAGATTTGAGACCCATGCGATGGGTAGCACGCAGTATTACTTTAAAGGGTCTGCGTTTGCTCACCCAACCTCACCAAAGCTCTCAGCCCCAAGAGTGTCCACCCTTATGTCTCATCCACCTGTGGGTCTAGATATGGTCAATCCAGGTTGCATCACAGCCCCTGAACGAATTGTGTAAGAATTTCTCTCTCTTTCACTGTCTTTGTTTCATGGGTTTTTAAAAGAAATTTATTTTTATAATGGGGTTTAGCTGATTTTCACGGCTGTGTTTATGCCGCTTTACACCCACTTGACACACTAACAGAGAGATATCAATACATAGGTTTTAAGATTATTACTAGTCAGATATATTCTTGTGCGGTGAATCGGGCGTGTTGAGTCCAGTTCTCTGAGCAAGGAGTAGGTCTTGTCTATTACATATTGGGTTTATGGAACGGTATCTGAGCTAATTTGAAACTCTTGCTTTATGTATCACCCCACCTCACCTTTCCCGTTACGCAGCCATAGTGTGTTTTCTGCATGTGTGACTCTGTTCTGTTTTGTAACTCAGTTCAAGTGTAACGGTTTTTACATTCCCTCTATAAGTGACACCTTATGAGAAGTGTCCTTTTCTGTGTGACTTATTTCACTTAGAATCGCCGTACCTAAATCCACTCATCATGCTGCTACTAGCCTTATGACATTGATTTCATGGCTGAGTGGTATGCCATTGTACATAAGGACCTCAAATTTTTTATCCATTTTTCGCTTTCCTGGGATATTTAAGGTGGAATGAAGTGGAGGTCCTTGTCAACAGAGCAGCCCTAAACTTTGGGGTGCTTGTGTCTTGCTGATTTTTAATTTTCCCACTTTATACCCCCATGCGTGGAAGTGCCCTATGCTCTCTAAGCTGTGTTTTTTAGATGTTTCAGGACACACCGTACACTTCTCCAGAGTGGCCGTTGGCAATTTACATCCCGCCCATCAGTGTAGCAAGGCTCCCATTTCTCCATGGCCTGTCCTGCATTTCTGGTTTTGACACTTTTTTCAGCATGGCCCTTTTGACTGATGGGAAGCGAGACTTCTTTGTAGCGCTGATTGGCCTTTCCAGGTTGCTTGGTTGGCCAAAAAGGGCGTATGCGTTTTTTCCTGAATATATTCAGGAAAAAACGCATACGCCCTTTTTGGCCAAGGGCATCATTGTCAACGTTTTGGCGCTTTTCATGTGCTTTAAAGGCGATTCGAATCTACCTCCTGAAATCTGTTTCCTGCAATTCTGCCTTGATTTCAATTCCTCGTCTTTGCCTTCCCTCAATATATTTGTGGACGAGAGTTATCATTTATAACTCTGTAGGATTGTGAATTGCAGTGCCCTGAAGCTCCATTTTACAACTCGCTTTTTTGGGAGGTGGCCGCAAAAGCGCAGGATGGCTTCAGGCCCTGTTCTGGTTCCGGGGGGCAGGCTGAGCCTGTGGTTAATTCTTCTTCCTGATGGGAAAATAGAGTGACCTGTGCCTGTCCCAACACCAAGAGCTAGTCTCTCATTGGTTCCCCGTCTTCCCGTTCATCCTCAGGACAAATTGCAACCTGTACGGAACAGGAGGTTAAAGATGCTGATGCTCCAAGTAGGGAGATTGCTACTAAAGTGGCTGGAATGGCGAACCCGAGCACAAGGAGATGAGAAATGAGGTGCATTTTAGAAACCTTTCCCCAACACACGGTGTACCATCTTCTTGGTTTCTCATGCATGTTTTCGATGTAGGAAGATGCCCTTGAACCTGGAGATTTGGGACCCATGCGATGGGTAGCACGCAGTATTACTTAAAAGGGTCTGCGATGGCTCACCCAACCTCACCAAACCTCTCAGCCCCAAGAGTGTCCACCCTTATGTCTCATCCAGCTGTGGGTCTAGATATGGTCAATCCAGGTTGCATCACAGCCCCTGAACGAATTGTGTAAGAATTTCTCTCTCTTTCACTGTCTTTGTTTCATGGGTTTTTAAAAGAAATTTATTTTTATAATGGGGTTTAGCTGCTTTTCACGGCTGTGTTTATGCCGCTTTACACCCACTTGACACACTAACAGAGAGATATCAATACATAGGTTTTAAGATTATTACTAGTCAGATATATTCTTGTGCGGTGAATCGGGCGTGTTGAGTCCAGTTCTCTGAGCAAGGAGTAGGTCTTGTCTATTACATATTGGGTTTATGGAACGGTATCTGAGCTAATTTGAAACTCTTGCTTTATGTATCACCCCACCTCGCTTTCCCGTTAAGCAGCCATAGTGTGTTTTCTGCATGTGTGACTCTGTTCTGTTTTGTAATTCAGTTCAAGTGTAACGGTTTTTACATTCCCTCTATAAGTGACACCTTATGAGAAGTGTCCTTTTCTGTGTGACTTATTTCACTTAGAATCGTCGTACCTAAATCCACTCATCATGCTGCTACTAGCCTTATGATATTGATTTCATGGCTGAGTGTTATTCCATTGTACATAAAGACTACAAATTTGTTATCCATTTTTCGCTTTCCTGGGATATTTAAGGTGGAATGAAGTGGAGGTCCTTGTCAAAAGAGCAGCCCTAAACTATGGGGTGCTTGTGTCTTGCTGATTTTTAATTTTCCCACTTTATACCCCCATGCGTGGAAGTGCCCTATGCTCTCTAAGCTGTGTTTTTTTTATCTGTTTCAGGACAAACCATACCCTTCTCCAGAGTGGCTGTTGGCAATTTACATCCCGCCCATCAGTGTAGCAAGTCTCCCATTTCTCCATGGCCTGTCCTGCATTTCTGGTTTTGAAACTTTTTTTCAGCATGGCCCTTTTGCCCGATGGGAAGCGAGACTTCTTTGTAGCGCTGATTTGCCTTTCCAGGTTGCCTGGTTGGCCAAAAAGGGCTTAGGCGTTTTTTCCTGAATATATTCAGGAAAAAACGCATACGCCCTTTTTGGCCAAGGGCATCATTGTCAACGTTTTGCCGCTTTTCATGTGCTTTAAAGGCGATTCGAATCTACCTCCTAAAATCTGTTTCCTGCAATTCTGCCTTGACTTCAAATCCTCTTCTTTGCCTTCCCTCAATATATTTGTGGACGAGAGTTATCATTTATAACTCTGCAGGTTTGTGAATTGCAGTGCCCTGAAGCTCCATTTTACAACTCGCTTTTTTGGGAGCTGGCCACAAAAGCGCAGGATGGCTTCAGGCCCTGTTCTGGTTCCGGGGGGCAGGCTGAGCCTGTGGTTAATTCTTCTTCCTGATGGGAAAATAGAGTGACCTGTGCCTGTCCCAACACCAAGAGCTAGTCTCTCATTGGTTCCCCGTCTTCCCATTCATCCTCAGGACAAATTGCAACCTGTACGGAACAGGAGGTTAAAGGTGCTGATTCTCCACGTAGGGCGATTGCTAGTAAAGTGGCTGGAATGGCGAACCCGAGCACAAGGAGATGAGAAATGAGGTGCGTTTTAGAAACCTTTCCCCATCACACGGTGTACCATCTTCTGGGTTTCTCATGCCTGTTTTCGATGTAGGAAGATGCCCTTGAACCTGGAGATTTGGGACCCATGCGATGGGTAGCACGCAGTATTACTTTAAAGGGTCTGCGTTTGCTCACCCACCTTCACCAAACCTCTCAGCCCCAAGAGTGTCCACCCTTATGTCTCATCCAGCTGTGGGTCTAGATATGGTCAATCCAGGTTGCATCACAGCCCCTGAACGAATTGTGTAAGAATTTCTCTCTCTTTCCCTGACTTTGTTTCATGGGTTTTTAAAAGTAATTTATTTTTATAATGGGCTTTAGCTGCTTTTCACGGCTGTGTTTATGCCGCTTTACACCCACTTGACACACTAACAGAGAGATATCAATTCATAGGTTTTAAGATTATTACTAGTCAGATATATTCTTGTGCGGTGAATCAGGCGTGTTGAGTCCAGTTCTCTGAGCAAGGAGTAGGTTTTGTCTATAACATATTGGGTTTATGGAACGGTATCTGAGCTAATTTGAAACTCTTGTTTTATGTATCACCCCACCTCACCTTTACAGTTAAGCAGCCATAGTGTGTTTTCTGCATGTGTGACTCTGTTCTGTTTTGTAATTCAGTTCAAGTGTAACGGTTTTTACATTCCCTCTATAAGTGACACCTTATGAGAAGTGTCCTTTTCTGTGTGACTTATTTCACTTAGAATCGTCGTACCTAAATCCACTCATCATGCTGCTACTAGCCTTATGACATTGATTTCATGGCTGAGTGATATTCCATCGTACATAAGGACCACAACTTTTTTATCCATTTTTCTCTTTCCTGGGATATTTAAGGTGGAATGAAGTGGAAGTTCTTGTCAACAGAGCAGCCCTAAACGTTGGGGTGCTTGTGTCTTGCTGATTTTCAATTTTCCCACTTTATCCCCCCATGCGTGGAAGTGCCCTATGCTCTCTAAGCTGTGTTTTTTAGATGTTTCAGGACACACCGTACACTTCTCCAGAGTGGCTGTTGGCAATTTACATCCCGCCCATCAGTGTAGCAAGGCTCCCATTTCTCCATGGCCTGTCCTGCATTTCTGGTTTTGACACTTTTTTCAGCATGGCCCTTTTGACCGATGGGAAGCGAGACTTCTTTGTAGCGCTGATTTGCCTTTCCAGGTTGCTTGGTTTGGCCAAAAAGGGCGTATGCGTTTTTTCCTGAATATATTCAGGAAAAAACGCATACGCCCTTTTTGGCCAAGGGCATCATTGTCAACGTTTTGCCACTTTTCATGTGCTTTAAAGGCGATTCGAATGTACCTCCTGAAATCTGTTTGCTGCAATTCTGCCTTGATTTCAAATCCTCTTCTTTGCCTTCCCTCAATATATTTGTGGACGAGAGTTATCATTTATAACTCTGCAGGTTTGTGAATTGCTGTGACCTGAAGCTCCATTTTACAACTCGCTTTTTTGGGAGCTGGCCGCAAAAGCGCAGGATGGCTTCAGGCCCTGTTCTGGTTCCGGGGGGCAGGCTGAGCCTGTGGTTAATTCTTCTTCCTGATGGGAAAATAGAGTGACCTGTGCCTGTCCCAACACCAAGAGCTAGTCTCTCATTGGTTCCCCGTCTTCCCGTTCATCCTCAGGAAAAATTGCAAACTGTACAGAACAGGAGGTTAAAGGTGCTGATGCTCCAAGTAGGGAGATTGCTAGTAAAGTGGTTGGAATGGCAAACCCGAGCACAAGGAGATGAGAAATGAGGTGCGTTTTAGAAACCTTTCCCCATCACACGGTGTACCATCTTCTGGGTTTCTCATGCATGTTTTCGATGTAGGAAGATGCCCTTGAACTTGGAGATTTGGGACCCATGCGATGGGTAGCACGCAGTATTACTTTAAAGGGTCTGTGTTTGCTCACCCAATCTCACCAAACCTCTCAGCCCCAAGAGTGTACACCCTTATGTCTCATCCAGCTGTGGGTCTAGATATGGTCAATCCAGGTTGCATCACAGCCCCTGAACGAATTGTGTAAGAATTTCTCTCTCTTTCACTGTCTTTGTTTCATGGGTTTTTAAAAGTAATTTATTTTTATAATGGGGTTTAGCTGCTTTTCACGGCTGTGTTTATGCCGATTTACACCCACTTGACACACTAACAGAGAGATATCAATACATAGGTTTTAAGATTATTACTAGTCAGATATATTCTTGTGCGGTGAATCGGGCGTGTTGAATCCAGTTCTCTGAGCAAGGAGTAGGACTTGTCTATTACATATTGGGTTTATGGAACGGTATCTGAGCTAATTTGAAACTCTTGTTTTATGTATCACCCCACCTCACCTTTCCCGTTAAGCAGCCATAGTGTGTTTTCTGCATGTGTGACTCTGTTCTGTTTTGTAATTCAGTTCAAGTGTAACGGTTTTTACATTCCCTCTATAAGTGACACCTTATGAGAAGTGTCCTTTTCTGTGTGACTTATTTCACTTAGAATCGTCTTACCTAAATCCACTCATCATGCTGCTACTAGCCTTATGACATTGATTTCATGGCTGAGTGATATTCCATTGTACATAAGGACCACAACTTTTTTATCCATTTTTCGCTTTCCTGGGATATTTAAGGTGGAATGAAGTGGAGGTCCTTGTCAACAGAGCATCCCTAAACTTTGGGGTGCTTGTGTCTTGCTGATTTTCAATTTTCCCACTTTATCCCCCCATGCATGGAAGTGCCCTATCCTCTCTAGGCTGTGTGTTTTAGATGGTTCAGGACACACCGTACTCTTCTCAAGAGTGGCTGTTGGCAATTTACATCCCGCCCATCAGTGTAGCAAGGCTCCCATTTCTCCATGGCCTGTCCTGCATTTCTGGTTTTGACACTTTTTTCAGAATGGCCCTTTTGACCAATGGGAAGCGAGACTTCTTTGTAGCGCTGATTTGCCTTTCCAGGTTGCTTGGTTGGCCAAAAAGGGCGTATGCGTTTTTTCCTGAATATATTCAGGAAAAAACGCATACGCCCTTTTTGGCCAAGGGCATCTTTGTCAACGTTTTGCCGCTTTTCATGTGCTTTAAAGGCGATTCGAATCTACCTCCTGAAATCTGTTTCCTGCAATTCTGCCTTGATTTCAAATCCTCTTCTTTGCCTTCCCTCAATATATTTGTGGACGAGAGTTATCATTTATAACTCTGCAGGTTTGTGAATTGCAGTGCCCTGAAGCTCCATTTTACAACTCGCTTTTTTGGGAGCTGGCCACAAAAGCGCAGGATGGCTTCAAGCCCTGTTCTGGTTCCGGGGGGCAGGCTGAGCCTGTGTTTAATTCTTCTTCTTGGTGGGAAAATAGAGTGACCTGTGCCTGTCCCAACACCAAGAGCTAGTCTGTCATTGGTTCCCCGTCTTCCCATTCATCCTCAGGACAAACTGCAACCTGTACGGAACAGGAGGTTAAAGGTGCTGATGCTCCACGTAGGGAGATTGCTAGTAAAGTGGCTGGAATGGCGAACCCGAGCACAAGGAGATGAGAAATGAGGTGCGTTTTAGAAACCTTTCCACATCACACGGTGTACCATCTTCTGGGTTTCTCATGCATGTTTTCGATGTAGGAAGATGCCCTTGAACCTGGAGATTTGGGACCCATGCGATGGGTAGCACGCAGTATTACTTTAAAGGGTCTGCGTTTGCTCACCCAACTTCACCAAACCTATCAGCCCCAAGAGTGTCCACCCTTATGTCTCATCCAGCTGTGGGTCTAGATATGGTCAATCCAGGTTGCATCACAGCCCCTGAACGAATTGTTTAAGAATTTCTCTCTCTTTCCCTTTCTTTGTTTCATGGGTTTTTAAAAGTAATTTATTTTTATAATGGGGTTTAGCTGCTTTTCACGGCTGTGTTTATGCCGCTTTACACCCACTTGACACACTAACAGAGAGATATCAATACATAGGTTTTAAGATTATTACTAGTCAGATATATTCTTGTGCGGTGAATCAGGGGTGTTGAGTCCAGTTCTCTGAGCAAGGTGTAGGTCTTGTCTATTACATATTGGGTTTATGGAACGGTATCTGAGCTAATTTGAAACTCTTGTTTTATGTATCACCCCACCTCACCTTTCCCGTTAAGCAGCCATAGTGTGTTTTCTGCATGTGTGACTCTGTTCTGTTTTGTAATTCAGTTCAAGTGTAACGGTTTTTACATTCCCTCTATAAGTGACACCTTATGAGAAGTGTCCTTTTCTGTGTGACTTATTTCACTTAGAATCGTCGTACCTAAATCCACTCATCATGCTGCTACTAGCCTTATGATATTGATTTCATGGCTGAGTGGTATGCCATTGTACATAAGGACCTCAAATTTTTTATCCATTTTTCGCTTTCCTGGGATATTTAAGGTGGAATGAAGTGGAGGTCCTTGTCAACAGAGCAGCCCTAAACTTTGGGGTGCTTGTGTCTTGCTGATTTTTAATTTTCCCGCTTTATACCCCCATGCGTGGAAGTGCCCTATGCTCTCTAAGCTGTGTTTTTTAGATGTTTCAGGACACACCGTACACTTCTCCAGAGTGGCTGTTGGCAATTTACATCCCGCCCATCAGTGTAGCAAGGCTCCCATTTCTCCATGGCCTGTCCTGCATTTCTGGTTTTGACACTTTTTACAGCATGGCCCTTTTGACCGATGGGAAGCGAGACTTCTTTGTAGCGCTGATTTGCCTTTCCAGGTTGCTTGGTTGGCCAAAAAGGGCGTATGCGTTTTTTCCTGAATATATTCAGGAAAAAACGCATAGGCCCTTTTTGGCCAAGGGCATCATTGTCAACGTTTTGCCGCTTTTCATGTGCTTTAAAGGCGATTCGAATCTACCTCCTGAAATCTGTTTCCTGCAATTCTGCCTTGATTTCAAATCCTCTTCTTTGCCTTCCCTCAATATATTTGTGGACGAGAGTTATCATTTATAACTCTGCAGGTTTGTGAATTGCAGTGCCCTGAAGCTCCATTTTACAACTCGCTTTTTTGGGAGCTGGCCGCAAAAGCGCAGGATGGCTTCAGGCCCTGTTCTGGTTCCGGGGGGCAGGCTGAGCCTGTGGTTAATTCTTCTTCTTGATGGGAAAATAGAGTGACCTGTGCCTGTCCCAACACCAAGAGCTAGTCTCTCATTGGTTCCCCGTCTTCCCATTCATCCTCAGGACAAATTGCAACCTGTACGGAACAGGAGGTTAAAGGTGCTGATGCTCCACGTAGGGAGATTGCTAGTAAAGTGGCTGGAATGGCGAACCCGAGCAGAAGGAGATGAAAAATGAGGTGCGTTTTAGAAACCTTTCCCCATCACACGGTGTACCATCTTCTGGGTTTCTCATGCCTGTTTTCGATGTAGGAAGATGCCCTTGAACCTGGAGATTTGGGACCCATGCGATGGGTAGCACGCAGTATTACTTTAAAGGGTCTGCGTTTGCTCACCCAACGTCACCAAACCTCTCAGCCCCAAGAGTGTCCACCCTTATGTCTCATCCAGCTGTGGGTCTAGATATGGTCAATCCAGGTTGCATCACAGCCCCTGAACGAATTGTGTAAGAATTTCTCTCTCTTTCACTGTCTTTGTTTCATGGGTTTTTAAAAGTAATTTATTTTTATAATGGGGTATAGCTGCTTTTCACGGCTGTGTATATGCCGCTTTACACCCACTTGACACACTAACAGAGAGATATCAATTCATAGGTTTTAAGATT
The DNA here is from genome assembly GCF_965194825.1 of Balaenoptera physalus. NCBI lineage: Eukaryota > Metazoa > Chordata > Mammalia > Artiodactyla > Balaenopteridae > Balaenoptera > Balaenoptera physalus. The sequence continues at coordinate 937,626 of NW_028126394.1, read as the reverse complement.
ATTACTAGTCAGATATATTCTTGTGCGGTGAATCAGGCGTGTTGAGTCCAGTTCTCTGAGCAAGGAGTAGGTTTTGTCTATTACATATTGGGTTTATGGAACGGTATCTGAGCTAATTTGAAACTCTTGTTTTATGTATCACCCCACCTCACCTTTCCAGTTAAGCAGCCATAGTGTGTTTTCTGCATGTGTGACTCTGTTCTGTTTTGTAATTCAGTTCAAGTGTAACGGTTTTTACATTCCCTCTATAAGTGACACCTTATGAGAAGTGTCCTTTTCTGTGTGACTTATTTCACTTAGAATCGTCGTACCTAAATCCACTCATCATGCTGCTACTAGCCTTATGATATTGATTTCATGGCTGAGTGTTATTCCATTGTACATAAAGACTACAAATTTGTTATCCATTTTTCGCTTTCCTGGGATATTTAAGGTGGAATGAAGTGGAGGTCCTTGTCAAAAGAGCAGCCCTAAACTATGGGGTGCTTGTGTCTTGCTGATTTTTAATTTTCCCACTTTATACCCCCATGCGTGGAAGTGCCCTATGCTCTCTAAGCTGTGTTTTTTTTATCTGTTTCAGGACAAACCATACCCTTCTCCAGAGAGGCTGTTGGCAATTTACATCCCGCCCATCAGTGTAGCAAGTCTCCCATTTCTCCATGGGTGTCCTGCATTTCTGGTTTTGAAACTTTTTTTCAGCATGGCCCTTTTGCCCGATGGGAAGCGAGACTTCTTTGTAGCGCTGATTTGCCTTTCCAGGTTGCCTGGTTGGCCAAAAAGGGCTTAGGCGTTTTTTCCTGAATATATTCAGGAAAAAACGCATACGCCCTTTTTGGCCAAGGGCATCATTGTCAACGTTTTGCCGCTTTTCATGTGCTTTAAAGGCGATTCGAATCTACCTCCTAAAATCTGTTTCCTGCAATTCTGCCTTGACTTCAAATCCTCTTCTTTGCCTTCCCTCAATATATTTGTGGACGAGAGTTATCATTTATAACTCTGCAGGTTTGTGAATTGCAGTGCCCTGAAGCTCCATTTTACAACTCGCTTTTTTGGGAGCTGGCCACAAAAGCGCAGGATGGCTTCAGGCCCTGTTCTGGTTCCGGGGGGCAGGCTGAGCCTGTGGTTAATTCTTCTTCCTGATGGGAAAATAGAGTGACCTGTGCCTGTCCCAACACCAAGAGCTAGTCTCTCATTGGTTCCCCGTCTTCCCATTCATCCTCAGGACAAATTGCAACCTGTACGGAACAGGAGGTTAAAGGTGCTGATTCTCCACGTAGGGCGATTGCTAGTAAAGTGGCTGGAATGGCGAACCCGAGCACGAGGAGATGAGAAATGAGGTGCGTTTTAGAAACCTTTCCCCATCACACGGTGTACCATCTTCTGGGTTTCTCATGCCTGTTTTCGATGTAGGAAGATGCCCTTGAACCTGGAGATTTGGGACCCATGCGATGGGTAGCACGCAGTATTACTTTAAAGGGTCTGCGTTTGCTCACCCACCTTCACCAAACCTCTCAGCCCCAAGAGTGTCCACCCTTATGTCTCATCCAGCTGTGGGTCTAGATATGGTCAATCCAGGTTGCATCACAGCCCCTGAACGAATTGTGTAAGAATTTCTCTCTCTTTCCCTGTCTTTGTTTCATGGGTTTTTAAAAGTAATTTATTTTTATAATGGGCTTTAGCTGCTTTTCACGGCTGTGTTTATGCCGCTTTACACCCACTTGACACACTAACAGAGAGATATCAATTCATAGGTTTTAAGATTATTACTAGTCAGATATATTCTTGTGCGGTGAATCAGGCGTGTTGAGTCCAGTTCTCTGAGCAAGGAGTAGGTTTTGTCTATAACATATTGGGTTTATGGAACGGTATCTGAGCTAATTTGAAACTCTTGTTTTATGTATCACCCCACCTCACCTTTACAGTTAAGCAGCCATAGTGTGTTTTCTGCATGTGTGACTCTGTTTTGTTTTGTAATTCAGTTCAAGTGTAACGGTTTTTACATTCCCTCTATAAGTGACACCTTATGAGAAGTGTCCTTTTCTGTGTGACTTATTTCACTTAGAATCGTCGTACCTAAATCCACTCATCATGCTGCTACTAGCCTTATGATATTGATTTCATGGCTGAGTGATATTCCATTGTACATAAGGACTACAACTTTTTTATCCATTTTTCGCTTTCCTGGGATATTTAAGGTGGAATGAAGTGGAGGTCCTTGTCAAAAGAGCAGCCCTAAACTATGGGGTGCTTTTGTCTTGCTGATTTTTAATTTTCCCACTTTATACCCCCATGCGTGGAAGTGCCCTATGCTCTCTAAGCTGTGTTTTTAGCTGTTTCAGGACACACCGTACCCTTCTCCAGAGTGGCTGTTGGCAATTTACATCCCGCCCATCAGTGTAGCAAGGCTCCCATTTCTCTATGGCCTGTCCTGCATTTCTGGTTTTGACACTTTTTTCAGCATGGCCCTTTTGACCGATGGGAAGCGAGACTTCTTTGTAGCGCTGATTTGCCTTTCCAGGTTGCTTGGTTGGCCAAAAAGGGCGTATGCGTTTTTTCCTGAATATATTCAGGAAAAAACGCATACGCCCTTTTTGGCCAAGGGCATCATTGTCAACGTTTTGCCGCTTTTCATGTGCTTTAAAGGCGATTCGAATCTACCTCCTGAAATCTGTTTCCTGCAATTCTGCCTTGATTTCAAATCCTCTTCTTTGCCTTCCCTCAATATATTTGTGGACGAGAGTTATCATTTATAACTCTGCAGGTTTGTGAATTGCTGTGCCCTGAAGCTCCATTTTACAACTCGCTTTTTTGGGAGCTGGCCGCAAAAGCGCAGGATGGCTTCAGGCCCTGTTCTGGTTCCGGGGGGCAGGCTGAGCCTGTGGTTAATTCTTCTTCCTGATGGGAAAATAGAGTGACCTGTGCCTGTCCCAACACCAAGAGCTAGTCTCTCATTGGTTCCCCGTCTTCCCGTTCATCCTCAGGAAAAATTGCAACCTGTACGGAACAGGAGGTTAAAGGTGCTGATGCTCCAAGTAGGGAGATTGCTAGTAAAGTGGTTGGAATGGCAAACCCGAGCACAAGGAGATGAGAAATGAGGTGCGTTTTAGAAACCTTTCCCCATCACACGGTGTACCATCTTCTGGGTTTCTCATGCATGTTTTCGATGTAGGAAGATGCCCTTGAACCTGGAGATTTGGGACCCATGCGATGGGTACCACACAGTATTACTTTAAAGGGTCTGTGTTTGCTCACCCAACCTCACCAAACCTCTCAGCCCCAAGAGTGTCCACCCTTATGTCTCATCCAGCTGTGGGTCTAGATATGGTCAATCCAGGTTGCATCAAAGCCCCTGAACGAATTGTGTAAGAATTTCTCTCTCTTTCCCTGTCTTTGTTTCATGGGTTTTTAAAAGTAATTTATTTTTATAATGGGGTTTAGCTGCTTTTCACGGCTGTGTTTATGCCGCTTTACACCCACTTGACACACTAATAGAGAGATATCAATACATAGGTTTTAAGATTATTACTAGTCAGATATATTCTTGTGCGGTGAATCGGGCGTGTTGAGTCCAGTTCTCTGAGCAAGGAGTAGGTCTTGTCTGTTACATATTGGGTTTATGGAACGGTATCTGATCTAATTTGAAACTCTTGTTTTATGTATCTCCCCACCTCCCCTTTCCCGTTAAGCAGCCATAGTGTGTTTTCTGCATGTTTCACTCTGTTCTGTTTTGTAATTCAGTTCAAGTGTAACGGTTTTTACATTCCCTCTATAAGTGACACCTTATGAGAAGTGTCCTTTTCTGTGTGACTTATTTCACTTAGAATCGTTGTACCTAAAACCACTCATCATGCTGCTACTAGCCTTATGACATTGATTTCATGGCTGAGTGATATTCCATCGTACATAAGGACCACAACTTTTTTATCCATTTTTCTCTTTCCTGGGATATTTAAGGTGGAATGAAGTGGAAGTTCTTGTCAACAGAGCAGCCCTAAACGTTGGGGTGCTTGTGTCTTGCTGATTTTCAATTTTCCCACTTTATCCCCCCATGCGTGGAAGTGCCCTATGCTCTCTAAGCTGTGTTTTTTAGATGTTTCAGGACACACCGTACACTTCTCTAGAGTGGCTGTTGGCAATTTACATCCCGCCCATCAGTGTAGCAAGGCTCCCATTTCTCCATGGCCTGTCCTGCATTTCTGGTTTTGACACTTTTTTCAGCATGGCCCTTTTGACCGATGGGAAGCGAGACTTCTTTGTAGCGCTGATTTGCCTTTCCAGGTTGCTTGGTTGGCCAAAAAGGGCGTATGCGTTTTTTCCTGAATATATTCAGGAAAAAACGCATACGCCCTTTTTGGCCAAGGGCATCATTGTCAACGTTTTGCCACTTTTCATGTGCTTTAAAGGCGATTCGAATGTACCTCCTGAAATCTGTTTGCTGCAATTCTGCCTTGATTTCAAATCCTCTTCTTTGCCTTCCCTCAATATATTTGTGGACGAGAGTTATCATTTATAACTCTGCAGGTTTGTGAATTGCTGTGACCTGAAGCTCCATTTTACAACTCGCTTTTTTGGGAGCTGGCCGCAAAAGCGCAGGATGGCTTCAGGCCCTGTTCTGGTTCCGGGGGGCAGGCTGAGCCTGTGGTTAATTCTTCTTCCTGATGGGAAAATAGAGTGACCTGTGCCTGTCCCAACACCAAGAGCTAGTCTCTCATTGGTTCCCCGTCTTCCCGTTCATCCTCAGGAAAAATTGCAAACTGTACAGAACAGGAGGTTAAAGGTGCTGATGCTCCAAGTAGGGAGATTGCTAGTAAAGTGGTTGGAATGGCAAACCCGAGCACAAGGAGATGAGAAATGAGGTGCGTTTTAGAAACCTTTCCCCATCACACGGTGTACCATCTTCTGGGTTTCTCATGCATGTTTTCGATGTAGGAAGATGCCCTTGAACTTGGAGATTTGGGACCCATGCGATGGGTAGCACGCAGTATTACTTTAAAGGGTCTGTGTTTGCTCACCCAATCTCACCAAACCTCTCAGCCCCAAGAGTGTACACCCTTATGTCTCATCCAGCTGTGGGTCTAGATATGGTCAATCCAGGTTGCATCACAGCCCCTGAACGAATTGTGTAAGAATTTCTCTCTCTTTCACTGTCTTTGTTTCATGGGTTTTTAAAAGTAATTTATTTTTATAATGGGGTTTAGCTGCTTTTCACGGCTGTGTTTATGCCGATTTACACCCACTTGACACACTAACAGAGAGATATCAATACATAGGTTTTAAGATTATTACTAGTCAGATATATTCTTGTGCGGTGAATCGGGCGTGTTGAATCCAGTTCTCTGAGCAAGGAGTAGGACTTGTCTATTACATATTGGGTTTATGGAACGGTATCTGAGCTAATTTGAAACTCTTGTTTTATGTATCACCCCACCTCACCTTTCCCGTTAAGCAGCCATAGTGTGTTTTCTGCATGTGTGACTCTGTTCTGTTTTGTAATTCAGTTCAAGTGTAACGGTTTTTACATTCCCTCTATAAGTGACACCTTATGAGAAGTGTCCTTTTCTGTGTGACTTATTTCACTTAGAATCGTCTTACCTAAATCCACTCATCATGCTGCTACTAGCCTTATGACATTGATTTCATGGCTGAGTGATATTCCATTGTACATAAGGACCACAACTTTTTTATCCATTTTTCGCTTTCCTGGGATATTTAAGGTGGAATGAAGTGGAGGTCCTTGTCAACAGAGCATCCCTAAACTTTGGGGTGCTTGTGTCTTGCTGATTTTCAATTTTCCCACTTTATCCCCCCATGCATGGAAGTGCCCTATCCTCTCTAGGCTGTGTGTTTTAGATGGTTCAGGACACACCGTACTCTTCTCAAGAGTGGCTGTTGGCAATTTACATCCCGCCCATCAGTGTAGCAAGGCTCCCATTTCTCCATGGCCTGTCCTGCATTTCTGGTTTTGACACTTTTTTCAGAATGGCCCTTTTGACCAATGGGAAGCGAGACTTCTTTGTAGCGCTGATTTGCCTTTCCAGGTTGCTTGGTTGGCCAAAAAGGGCGTATGCGTTTTTTCCTGAATATATTCAGGAAAAAACGCATACGCCCTTTTTGGCCAAGGGCATCTTTGTCAACGTTTTGCCGCTTTTCATGTGCTTTAAAGGCGATTCGAATCTACCTCCTGAAATCTGTTTCCTGCAATTCTGCCTTGATTTCAAATCCTCTTCTTTGCCTTCCCTCAATATATTTGTGGACGAGAGTTATCATTTATAACTCTGCAGGTTTGTGAATTGCAGTGCCCTGAAGCTCCATTTTACAACTCGCTTTTTTGGGAGCTGGCCACAAAAGCGCAGGATGGCTTCAAGCCCTGTTCTGGTTCCGGGGGGCAGGCTGAGCCTGTGTTTAATTCTTCTTCTTGGTGGGAAAATAGAGTGACCTGTGCCTGTCCCAACACCAAGAGCTAGTCTGTCATTGGTTCCCCGTCTTCCCATTCATCCTCAGGACAAACTGCAACCTGTACGGAACAGGAGGTTAAAGGTGCTGATGCTCCACGTAGGGAGATTGCTAGTAAAGTGGCTGGAATGGCGAACCCGAGCACAAGGAGATGAGAAATGAGGTGCGTTTTAGAAACCTTTCCACATCACACGGTGTACCATCTTCTGGGTTTCTCATGCATGTTTTCGATGTAGGAAGATGCCCTTGAACCTGGAGATTTGGGACCCATGCGATGGGTAGCACGCAGTATTACTTTAAAGGGTCTGCGTTTGCTCACCCAACTTCACCAAACCTATCAGCCCCTAGAGTGTCCACCCTTATGTCTCATCCAGCTGTGGGTCTAGATATGGTCAATCCAGGTTGCATCACAGCCCCTGAACGAATTGTTTAAGAATTTCTCTCTCTTTCCCTTTCTTTGTTTCATGGGTTTTTAAAAGTAATTTATTTTTATAATGGGGTTTAGCTGCTTTTCACGGCTGTGTTTATGCCGCTTTACACCCACTTGACACACTAACAGAGAGATATCAATACATAGGTTTTAAGATTATTACTAGTCAGATATATTCTTGTGCGGTGAATCAGGGGTGTTGAGTCCAGTTCTCTGAGCAAGGTGTAGGTCTTGTCTATTACATATTGGGTTTATGGAACGGTATCTGAGCTAATTTGAAACTCTTGTTTTATGTATCACCCCACCTCACCTTTCCCGTTAAGCAGCCATAGTGTGTTTTCTGCATGTGTGACTCTGTTCTGTTTTGTAATTCAGTTCAAGTGTAACGGTTTTTACATTCCCTCTATAAGTGACACCTTATGAGAAGTGTCCTTTTCTGTGTGACTTATTTCACTTAGAATCGTCGTACCTAAATCCACTCATCATGCTGCTACTAGCCTTATGATATTGATTTCATGGCTGAGTGGTATGCCATTGTACATAAGGACCTCAAATTTTTTATCCATTTTTCGCTTTCCTGGGATATTTAAGGTGGAATGAAGTGGAGGTCCTTGTCAACAGAGCAGCCCTAAACTTTGGGGTGCTTGTGTCTTGCTGATTTTTAATTTTCCCGCTTTATACCCCCATGCGTGGAAGTGCCCTATGCTCTCTAAGCTGTGTTTTTTAGATGTTTCAGGACACACCGTACACTTCTCCAGAGTGGCTGTTGGCAATTTACATCCCGCCCATCAGTGTAGCAAGGCTCCCATTTCTCCATGGCCTGTCCTGCATTTCTGGTTTTGACACTTTTTACAGCATGGCCCTTTTGACCGATGGGAAGCGAGACTTCTTTGTAGCGCTGATTTGCCTTTCCAGGTTGCTTGGTTGGCCAAAAAGGGCGTATGCGTTTTTTCCTGAATATATTCAGGAAAAAACGCATACGCCCTTTTTGGCCAAGGGCATCATTGTCAACGTTTTGGCGCTTTTCATGTGCTTTAAAGGCGATTCGAATCTACCTCCTGAAATCTGTTTCCTGCAATTCTTCCTTGATTTCAAATCCTCTTCTTTGCCTTCCCTCAATATATTTGTGGACGAGAGTTATCATTTATAACTCTGCAGGTTTGTGAATTGCAGTGCCCTGAAGCTCCATTTTACAACTCGCTTTTTTGGGAGGTGGCCGCAAAAGCGCAGGACCGATTCAGGCCGTGTTCTGGTTCCGGGGGGCAGGCTGAGCCTGTGGTTAATTCTTCTTCCTGATGGGAAAATAGAGTGACCTGTGCCTGTCACAACACCAAGAGCTAGTCTCTCATTGGTTCCCCGTCTTCCCGTTCATCCTCAGGACAAAGTGCAACCTGTACGGAACAGGAGGTTAAAGGTGCTGATGCTCCCAGGAGGGAGATTGCTACTAAAGTGGCTGGAATGGCGAACCCGAGCACAAGGAGATGAGAAATGAGGTGCGTTTTAGAAACCATTTCCCATCACACGGTGTACCATCTTCTGGGTTTCTCATGCAAGTTTTCGATGTAGGAAGATGCCCTTGAACCTGGAGATTTGAGACCCATGCGATGGGTAGCACGCAGTATTACTTTAAAGGGTCTGCGTTTGCTCACCCAACCTCACCAAAGCTCTCAGCCCCAAGAGTGTCCACCCTTATGTCTCATCCACCTGTGGGTCTAGATATGGTCAATCCAGGTTGCATCACAGCCCCTGAACGAATTGTGTAAGAATTTCTCTCTCTTTCACTGTCTTTGTTTCATGGGTTTTTAAAAGAAATTTATTTTTATAATGGGGTTTAGCTGATTTTCACGGCTGTGTTTATGCCGCTTTACACCCACTTGACACACTAACAGAGAGATATCAATACATAGGTTTTAAGATTATTACTAGTCAGATATATTCTTGTGCGGTGAATCGGGCGTGTTGAGTCCAGTTCTCTGAGCAAGGAGTAGGTCTTGTCTATTACATATTGGGTTTATGGAACGGTATCTGAGCTAATTTGAAACTCTTGCTTTATGTATCACCCCACCTCACCTTTCCCGTTACGCAGCCATAGTGTGTTTTCTGCATGTGTGACTCTGTTCTGTTTTGTAACTCAGTTCAAGTGTAACGGTTTTTACATTCCCTCTATAAGTGACACCTTATGAGAAGTGTCCTTTTCTGTGTGACTTATTTCACTTAGAATCGCCGTACCTAAATCCACTCATCATGCTGCTACTAGCCTTATGACATTGATTTCATGGCTGAGTGGTATGCCATTGTACATAAGGACCTCAAATTTTTTATCCATTTTTCGCTTTCCTGGGATATTTAAGGTGGAATGAAGTGGAGGTCCTTGTCAACAGAGCAGCCCTAAACTTTGGGGTGCTTGTGTCTTGCTGATTTTTAATTTTCCCACTTTATACCCCCATGCGTGGAAGTGCCCTATGCTCTCTAAGCTGTGTTTTTTAGATGTTTCAGGACACACCGTACACTTCTCCAGAGTGGCTGTTGGCAATTTACATCCCGCCCATCAGTGTAGCAAGGCTCCCATTTCTCCATGGCCTGTCCTGCATTTCTGGTTTTGACACTTTTTTCAGCATGGCCCTTTTGACTGATGGGAAGCGAGACTTCTTTGTAGCGCTGATTGGCCTTTCCAGGTTGCTTGGTTGGCCAAAAAGGGCGTATGCGTTTTTTCCTGAATATATTCAGGAAAAAACGCATACGCCCTTTTTGGCCAAGGGCATCATTGTCAACGTTTTGGCGCTTTTCATGTGCTTTAAAGGCGATTCGAATCTACCTCCTGAAATCTGTTTCCTGCAATTCTGCCTTGATTTCAATTCCTCGTCTTTGCCTTCCCTCAATATATTTGTGGACGAGAGTTATCATTTATAACTCTGTAGGATTGTGAATTGCAGTGCCCTGAAGCTCCATTTTACAACTCGCTTTTTTGGGAGGTGGCCGCAAAAGCGCAGGATGGCTTCAGGCCCTGTTCTGGTTCCGGGGGGCAGGCTGAGCCTGTGGTTAATTCTTCTTCCTGATGGGAAAATAGAGTGACCTGTGCCTGTCCCAACACCAAGAGGTAGTCTCTCATTGGTTCCCCGTCTTCCCGTTCATCCTCAGGACAAATTGCAACCTGTACGGAACAGGAGGTTAAAGATGCTGATGCTCCAAGTAGGGAGATTGCTACTAAAGTGGCTGGAATGGCGAACCCGAGCACAAGGAGATGAGAAATGAGGTGCATTTTAGAAACCTTTCCCCAACACACGGTGTACCATCTTCTTGGTTTCTCATGCATGTTTTCGATGTAGGAAGATGCCCTTGAACCTGGAGATTTGGGACCCATGCGATGGGTAGCACACAGTATTACTTTAAAGGGTCTGCGTTTGCTCACCCAACCTCACCAAACCTCTCAGCCCCAAGAGTGTCCACCCTTATGTCTCATCCAGCTGTGGGTCTAGATATGGTCAATCCAGGTTGCATCACAGCCCCTGAACGAATTGTGTAAGAATTTCTCTCTCTTTCACTGTCTTTGTTTCATGGGTTTTTAAAAGAAATTTATTTTTATAATGGGGTTTAGCTGCTTTTCATGGCTGTGTTTATGCCGCTTTACACCCACTTGACACACTAACAGAGAGATATCAATACATAAGTTTTAAGATTATTACTAGTCAGATATATTCTTGTGCGGTGAATCGGGCGTGTTGAGTCCAGTTCTCTGAGCAAGGAGTAGGTCTTGTCTATTACATATTGGGTTTATGGAACGGTATCTGAGCTAATTTGAAACTCTTGCTTTATGTATCACCCCACCTCGCTTTCCCGTTAAGCAGCCATAGTGTGTTTTCTGCATGTGTGACTCTGTTCTGTTTTGTAACTCAGTTCAAGTGTAACGGTTTTTACATTCCCTCTATAAGTGACACCTTATGAGAAGTGTCCTTTTCTGTGTGACTTATTTCACTTAGAATCGTCGTACCTAAATCCACTCATCATGCTGCTACTAGCCTTATGACATTGATTTCATGGCTGAGTGGTATGCCATTGTACATAAGGACCTCAAATTTTTTATCCATTTTTCGCTTTCCTGGGATATTTAAGGTGGAATGAAGTGGAGGTCCTTGTCAACAGAGCAGCCCTAAACTTTGGGGTGCTTGTGTCTTGCTGATTTTTAATTTTCCCACTTTATACCCCCATGCGTGGAAGTGCCCTATGCTCTCTAAGCTGTGTTTTTTAGATGTTTCAGGACACACCGTACACTTCTCCAGAGTGGCTGTTGGCAATTTACATCCCGCCCATCAGTGTAGCAAGGCTCCCATTTCTCCATGGCCTGTCCTGCATTTCTGGTTTTGACACTTTTTTCAGCATGGCCCTTTTGACTGATGGGAAGCGAGACTTCTTTGTAGCGCTGATTGGCCTTTCCAGGTTGCTTGGTTGGCCAAGAAGGGCGTATGCGTTTTTTCCTGAATATATTCAGGAAAAAACGCATACGCCCTTTATGGCCAAGGGCATCATTGTCAACGTTTTGGCGCTTTTCATGTGCTTTAAAGGCGATTCGAATCTACCTCCTGAAATCTGTTTCCTGCAATTCTGCCTTGATTTCAATTCCTCGTCTTTGCCTTCCCTCAATATATTTGTGGACGAGAGTTATCATTTATAACTCTGTAGGATTGTGAATTGCAGTGCCCTGAAGCTCCATTTTACAACTCGCTTTTTTGGGAGGTGGCCGCAAAAGCGCAGGATGGCTTCAGGCCCTGTTCTGGTTCCGGGGGGCAGGCTGAGCCTGTGGTTAATTCTTCTTCCTGATGGGAAAATAGAGTGACCTGTGCCTGTCCCAACACCAAGAGCTAGTCTCTCATTGGTTCCCCGTCTTCCCGTTCATCCTCAGGACAAATTGCAACCTGTACGGAACAGGAGGTTAAAGATGCTGATGCTCCAAGTAGGGAGATTGCTACTAAAGTGGCTGGAATGGCGAACCCGAGCACAAGGAGATGAGAAATGAGGTGCATTTTAGAAACCTTTCCCCAACACACGGTGTACCATCTTCTTGGTTTCTCATGCATGTTTTCGATGTAGGAAGATGCCCTTGAACCTGGAGATTTGGGACCCATGCGATGGGTAGCACGCAGTATTACTTTAAAGGGTCTGCGTTTGCTCACCCAACCTCACCAAACCTCTCAGCCCCAAGAGTGTCCACCCTTATGTCTCATCCAGCTGTGGGTCTAGATATGGTCAATCCAGGTTGCATCACAGCCCCTGAACGAATTGTGTAAGAATTTCTCTCTCTTTCACTGTCTTTGTTTCATGGGTTTTTAAAAGAAATTTATTTTTATAATGGGGTTTAGCTGCTTTTCACGGCTGTGTTTATGCCGCTTTACACCCACTTGACACACTAACAGAGAGATATCAATACATAGGTTTTAAGATTATTACTAGTCAGATATATTCTTGTGCGGTGAATCGGGCGTGTTGAGTCCAGTTCTCTGAGCAAGGAGTAGGTCTTGTCTATTACATATTGGGTTTATGGAACGGTATCTGAGCTAATTTGAAACTCTTGCTTTATGTATCACCCCACCTCGCTTTCCCGTTAAGCAGCCATAGTGTGTTTTCTGCATGTGTGACTCTGTTCTGTTTTGTAACTCAGTTCAAGTGTAACGGTTTTTACATTCCCTCTATAAGTGACACCTTATGAGAAGTGTCCTTTTCTGTGTGACTTATTTCACTTAGAATCGTCGTACCTAAATCCACTCATCATGCTGCTACTAGCCTTATGACATTGATTTCATGGCTGAGTGGTATGCCATTGTACATAAGGCCCTCAAATTTTTTATCCATTTTTCGCTTTCCTGGGATATTTAAGGTGGAATGAAGTGGAGGTCCTTGTCAACAGAGCAGCCCTAAACTTTGGGGTACTTGTGTCTTGCTGATTTTTAATTTTCCCACTTTATACCCCCATGCGTGGAAGTGCCCTATGCTCTCTAAGCTGTGTTTTTTAGATGTTTCAGGACACACCGTACACTTCTCCAGAGTGGCTGTTGGCAATTTACATCCCGCCCATCAGTGTAGCAAGGCTCCCATTTCTCCATGGCCTGTCCTGCATTTCTGGTTTTGACACTTTTTTCAGCATGGCCCTTTTGACTGATGGGAAGCGAGACTTCTTTGTAGCGTTGATTGGCCTTTCCAGGTTGCTTGGTTGGCCAAAAAGGGCGTATGCGTTTTTTCCTGAATATATTCAGGAAAAAACGCATACGCCCTTTTTGGCCAAGGGCATCATTGTCAACGTTTTGGCGCTTTTCATGTGCTTTAAAGGCGATTCGAATCTACCTCCTGAAATCTGTTTCCTGCAATTCTGCCTTGATTTCAATTCCTCGTCTTTGCCTTCCCTCAATATATTTGTGGACGAGAGTTATCATTTATAACTCTGTAGGATTGTGAATTGCAGTGCCCTGAAGCTCCATTTTACAACTCGCTTTTTTGGGAGGTGGCCGCAAAAGCGCAGGATGGCTTCAGGCCCTGTTCTGGTTCCGGGGGGCAGGCTGAGCCTGTGGTTAATTCTTCTTCCTGATGGGAAAATAGAGTGACCTGTGCCTGTCCCAACACCAAGAGCTAGTCTCTCATTGGTTCCCCGTCTTCCCGTTCATCCTCAGGACAAATTGCAACCTGTACAGAACAGGAGGTTAAAGATGCTGATGCTCCAAGTAGGGAGATTGCTACTAAAGTGGCTGGAATGGCAAACCCGAGCACAAGGAGATGAGAAATGTGGTGCGTTTTAGAAACCTTTCCCCATCACACGGTGTACCATCTTCTGGGTTTCTCATGCATGTTTTCGATGTAGGAAGATGCCCTTGAACCTGGAGATTTGGGACCAATGCGACGGGTAGCACGCAGTATTACTTTAAAGGGTCTGCGTTTGCTCACCCAACCTCACCAAACCTCTCAGCCCCAAGAGTGTCCACCCTTATGTCTCATCCAGCTGTGGGTCTAGATATGGTCAATCCAGGTTGCATCACAGCCCCTGAACGAATTGTGTAAGAATTTCTCTCTCTTTCACTGTCTTTGTTTCATGGGTTTTTAAAAGAAATTTATTTTTATAATGGGGTTTAGCTGCTTTTCACGGCTGTGTTTATGCCGCTTTACACCCACTTGACACACTAACAGAGAGATATCAATACATAGGTTTTAAGATTATTACTAGTCAGATATATTCTTGTGCGGTGAATCGGGCGTGTTGAGTCCAGTTCTCTGAGCAAGGAGTAGGTCTTGTCTATTACATATTGGGTTTATGGAACGGTATCTGAGCTAATTTGAAACTCTTGCTTTATGTATCACCCCACCTCGCTTTCCCGTTAAGCAGCCATAGTGTGTTTTCTGCATGTGTGACTCTGTTCTGTTTTGTAACTCAGTTCAAGTGTAACGGTTTTTACATTCCCTCTATAAGTGACACCTTATGAGAAGTGTCCTTTTCTGTGTGACTTATTTCACTTAGAATCGTCGTACCTAATCCACTCATCATGCTGCTACTAGCCTTATGACATTGATTTCATGGCTGAGTGGTATGCCATTGTACATAAGGACCTCAAATTTTTTATCCATTTTTCGCTTTCCTGGGATATTTAAGGTGGAATGAAGTGGAGGTCCTTGTCAACAGAGCATCCCTAAACTTTGGGGTGCTTGTGTCTTGCTGATTTTTAATTTTCCCACTTTATACCCCCATGCGTGGAAGTGCCCTATGCTCTCTAAGCTGTGTTTTTTAGATGTTTCAGGACACACCGTACACTTCTCCAGAGTGGCTGTTGGCAATTTACATCCCGCCCATCAGTGTAGCAAGGCTCCCATTTCTCCATGGCCTGGCCTGCATTTCTGGTTTTGACACTTTTTTCAGCATGGCCCTTTTGACTGATGGGAAGCGAGACTTCTTTGTAGCGCTGATTGGCCTTTCCAGGTTGCTTGGTTGGCCAAAAAGGGCGTATGCGTTTTTTCCTGAATATATTCAGGAAAAAACGCATACGCCCTTTTTGGCCAAGGGCATCATTGTCAACGTTTTGGCGCTTTTCATGTGCTTTAAAGGCGATTCGAATCTACCTCCTGAAATCTGTTTCCTGCAATTCTGCCTTGATTTCAATTCCTCGTCTTTGCCTTCCCTCAATATATTTGTGGACGAGAGTTATCATTTATAACTCTGTAGGATTGTGAATTGCAGTGCCCTGAAGCTCCATTTTACAACTCGCTTTTTTGGGAGGTGGCCGCAAAAGCGCAGGATGGCTTCAGGCCCTGTTCTGGTTCCGGGGGGCAGGCTGAGCCTGTGGTTAATTCTTCTTCCTGATGGGAAAATAGAGTGACCTGTGCCTGTCCCAACACCAAGAGCTAGTCTCTCATTGGTTCCCCGTCTTCCCGTTCATCCTCAGGACAAATTGCAACCTGTACGGAACAGGAGGTTAAAGATTCTGATGCTCCAAGTAGGGAGATTGCTACTAAAGTGGCTGGAATGGCGAACCCGAGCACAAGGAGATGAGAAATGAGGTGCATTTTAGAAACCTTTCCCCAACACACGGTGTACCATCTTCTTGGTTTCTCATGCATGTTTTCGATGTAGGAAGATGCCCTTGAACCTGGAGATTTGGGACCCATGCGATGGGTAGCACACAGTATTACTTTAAAGGGTCTGCGTTTGCTCACCCAACCTCACCAAACCTCTCAGCCCCAAGAGTGTCCACCCTTATGTCTCATCCAGCTGTGGGTCTAGATATGGTCAATCCAGATTGCATCACAGCCCCTGAACGAATTGTGTAAGAATTTCTCTCTCTTTCACTGTCTTTGTTTCATGGGTTTTTAAAAGAAATTTATTTTTATAATGGGGTTTAGCTGCTTTTCACGGCTATGTTTATGCCGCTTTACACCGACTTGACAGACTAACAGAGAGATATCAATACATAGGTTTTAAGATTATTACTAGTCAGATATATTCTTGTGCGGTGAATCGGGCGTGTTGAGTCCAGTTCTCTGAGCAAGGAGTAGGTCTTGTCTATTACATATTGGGTTTATGGAACGGTATCTGAGCTAATTTGAAACTCTTGCTTTATGTATCACCCCACCTCGCTTTCCCGTTAAGCAGCCATAGTGTGTTTTCTGCATGTGTGACTCTGTTCTGTTTTGTAACTCAGTTCAAGTGTAACGGTTTTTACATTCCCTCTATAAGTGACACCTTATGAGAAGTGTCCTTTTCTGTGTGACTTATTTCACTTAGAATCGTCGTACCTAAATCCACTCATCATGCTGCTACTAGCCTTATGACATTGATTTCATGGCTGAGTGGTATGCCATTGTACATAAGGACCTCAAATTTTTTATCCATTTTTCGCTTTCCTGGGATATTTAAGGTGGAATGAAGTGGAGGTCCTTGTCAACAGAGCAGCCCTAAACTTTGGGGTGCTTGTGTCTTGCTGATTTTTAATTTTCCCACTTTATACCCCCATGCGTGGAAGTGCCCTATGCTCTCTAAGCTGTGTTTTTTAGATGTTTCAGGACACACCGTACACTTCTCCAGAGTGGCTGTTGGCAATTTACATCCCGCCCATCAGTGTAGCAAGGCTCCCATTTCTCCATGGCCTGTCCTGCATTTCTGGTTTTGACACTTTTTTCAGCATGGCCCTTTTGACTGATGGGAAGCGAGACTTCTTTGTAGCGCTGATTGGCCTTTCCAGGTTGCTTGGTTGGCCAAAAAGGGCGTATGCGTTTTTTCCGGAATATATTCAGGAAAAAACGCATACGCCCTTTTTGGCCAAGGGCATCATTGTCAACGTTTTGGCGCTTTTCATGTGCTTTAAAGGCGATTCGAATCTACCTCCTGAAATCTGTTTCCTGCAATTCTGCCTTGATTTCAATTCCTCGTCTTTGCCTTCCCTCAATATATTTGTGGACGAGAGTTATCATTTATAACTCTGTAGGATTGTGAATTGCAGTGCCCTGAAGCTCCATTTTACAACTCGCTTTTTTGGGAGGTGGCCGCAAAAGCGCAGGATGGCTTCAGGCCCTGTTCTGGTTCCGGGGGGCAGGCTGAGCCTGTGGTTAATTCTTCTTCCTGATGGGAAAATAGAGTGACCTGTGCCTGTCCCAACACCAAGAGCTAGTCTCTCATTGGTTCCCCCTCTTCCCGTTCATCCTCAGGACAAATTGCAACCTGTACGGAACAGGAGGTTAAAGATGCTGATGCTCCAAGTAGGGAGATTGCTACTAAAGTGGCTGGAATGGCGAACCCGAGCACAAGGAGATGAGAAATGAGGTGCATTTTAGAAACCTTTCCCCAACACACGGTGTACCATCTTCTTGGTTTCTCATGCATGTTTTCGATGTAGGAAGATGCCCTTGAACCTGGAGATTTGGGACCCATGCAATGGGTAGCACGCAGTATTACTTTAAAGGGTCTGCGTTTGCTCACCCAACCTCACCAAACCTCTCAGCCCCAAGAGTGTCCACCCTTATGTCTCATCCAGCTGTGGGTCTAGATATGGTCAATCCAGGTTGCATCACAGCCACTGAACGAATTGTGTAAGAATTTCTCTCTCTTTCACTGTCTTTGTTTCATGGGTTTTTAAAAGAAATTTATTTTTATAATGGGGTTTAGCTGCTTTTCACGGCTGTGTTTATGCCGCTTTACACCCACTTGACACACTAACAGAGAGATATCAATACATAGGTTTTAAGATTATTACTAGTCAGATATATTCTTGTGTGGTGAATCGGGCGTGTTGAGTCCAGTTCTCTGAGCAAGGAGTAGGTCTTGTCTATTACATATTGGGTTTATGGAACGGTATCTGAGCTAATTTGAAACTCTTGCTTTATGTATCACCCCACCTCGCTTTCCCGTTAAGCAGCCATAGTGTGTTTTCTGCATGTGTGACTCTGTTCTGTTTTGTAACTCAGTTCAAGTGTAACGGTTTTTACATTCCCTCTATAAGTGACACCTTATGAGAAGTGTCCTTTTCTGTGTGACTTATTTCACTTAGAATCGTCGTACCTAAATCCACTCATCATGCTGCTACTAGCCTTATGACATTGATTTCATGGCTGAGTGGTATGCCATTGTACATAAGGCCCTCAAATTTTTTATCCATTTTTCGCTTTCCTGGTATATTTAAGGGGGAATGAAGTGGAGGTCCTTGTCAACAGAGCAGCCCTAAACTTTGGGGTGCTTGTGTCTTGCTGATTTTTAATTTTCCCACTTTATACCCCCATGCGTGGAAGTGCCCTATGCTCTCTAAGCTGTGTTTTTTAGATGTTTCAGGACACACCGTACACTTCTCCAGAGTGGCTGTTGGCAATTTACATCCCGCCCATCAGTGTAGCAAGGCTCCCATTTCTCCATGGCCTGTCCTGCATTTCTGGTTTTGACACTTTTTTCAGCATGGCCCTTTTGACTGATGGGAAGCGAGACTTCTTTGTAGCGCTGATTGGCCTTTCCAGGTTGCTTGGTTGGCCAAAAAGGGCGTATGCGTTTTTTCCTGAATATATTCAGGAAAAAACGCATACGCCCTTTTTGGCCAAGGGCATCATTGTCAACGTTTTGGCGCTTTTCATGTGCTTTAAAGGCGATTCGAATCTACCTCCTGAAATCTGTTTCCTGCAATTCTGCCTTGATTTCAATTCCTCGTCTTTGCCTTCCCTCAATATATTTGTGGACGAGAGTTATCATTTATAACTCTGTAGGATTGTGAATTGCAGTGCCCTGAAGCTCCATTTTACAACTCGCTTTTTTGGGAGGTGGCCGCAAAAGCGCAGGATGGCTTCAGGCCCTGTTCTGGTTCCGGGGGGCAGGCTGAGCCTGTGGTTAATTCTTCTTCCTGATGGGAAAATAGAGTGACCTGTGCCTGTCCCAACACCAAGAGCTAGTCTCTCATTGGTTCCCCGTCTTCCCGTTCATCCTCAGGACAAATTGCAACCTGTACGGAACAGGAGGTTAAAGATGCTGATGCTCCAAGTAGGGAGATTGCTAGTAAAGTGGCTGGAATGGCGAACCCGAGCACAAGGAGATGAGAAATGAGGTGCATTTTAGAAACCTTTCCCCAACACACGGTGTACCATCTTCTTGGTTTCTCATGCATGTTTTCGATGTAGGAAGATGCCCTTGAACCTGGAGATTTGGGACCCATGCGATGGGTAGCACACAGTATTACTTTAAAGGGTCTGCGTTTGCTCACCCAACCTCACCAAACCTCTCAGCCCCAAGAGTGTCCACCCTTATGTCTCATCCAGCTGTGGGTCTACATATGGTCAATCCAGGTTACATCACAGCCCCTGAACGAATTGTGTAAGAATTTCTCTCTCTTTCACTGTCTTTGTTTCATGGGTTTTTAAAAGAAATTTATTTTTATAATGGGGTTTAGCTGCTTTTCACGGCTATATTTATGCCGCTTTACACCCACTTGACACACTAACAGAGAGATATCAATACAGAGGTTTTAAGATTATTACTAGTCAGATATATTCTTGTGCGGTGAATCGGGCGTGTTGAGTCCAGTTCTCTGAGCAAGGAGTAGGTCTTGTCTATTACATATTGGGTTTATGGAACGGTATCTGAGCTAATTTGAAACTCTTGCTTTATGTATCACCCCACCTCACCTTTCCCGTTACGCAGCCATAGTGTGTTTTCTGCATGTGTGACTCTGTTCTGTTTTGTAACTCAGTTCAAGTGTAACGGTTTTTACATTCCCTCTATAAGTGACACCTTATGAGAAGTGTCCTTTTCTGTGTGACTTATTTCACTTAGAATCGTCGTACCTAAATCCACTCATCATGCTGCTACTAGCCTTATGACATTGATTTCATGGCTGAGTGGTATGCCATTGTACATAAGGACCTCAAATTTTTTATCCATTTTTCGCTTTCCTGGGATATTTAAGGTGGAATGAAGTGGAGGTCCTTGTCAACAGAGCAGCCCTAAACTTTGGGGTGCTTGTGTCTTGCTGATTTTTAATTTTCCCACTTTATACCCCCATGCGTGGAAGTGCCCTATGCTCTCTAAGCTGTGTTTTTTAGATGTTTCAGGACACACCGTACACTTCTCCAGAGTGGCTGTTGGCAATTTACATCCCGCCCATCAGTGTAGCAAGGCTCCCATTTCTCCATGGCCTGTCCTGCATTTCTGGTTTTGACACTTTTTTCAGCATGGCCCTTTTGACTGATGGGAAGCGAGACTTCTTTGTAGCGCTGATTGGCCTTTCCAGGTTGCTTGGTTGGCCAAAAAGGGCGTATGCGTTTTTTCCTGAATATATTCAGGAAAAAACGCATACGCCCTTTTTGGCCAAGGGCATCATTGTCAACGTTTTGGCGCTTTTTATGTGCTTTAAAGGCAATTCGAATCTACCTCCTGAAATCTGTTTCCTGCAATTCTGCCTTGATTTCAATTCCTCGTGTTTGCCTTCCCTCAATATATTTGTGGACGAGAGTTATCATTTATAACTGTGTAGGATTGTGAATTGCAGTGCCCTGAAGCTACATTTTACAACTAGCTTTTTTGGGAGGTGGCCGCAAAAGCGCAGGATGGCTTCAGGCCCTGTTCTGGTTCCGGGGGGCAGGCTGAGCCTGTGGTTAATTCTTCTTCCTGATGGGAAAATAGAGTGACCTGTGCCTGTCCCAACACCAAGAGCTAGTCTCTCATTGGTTCCCCGTCTTCCCGTTCATCCTCAGGACAAATTGCAACCTGTACGGAACAGGAGGTTAAAGATGCTGATGCTCCAAGTAGGGAGATTGCTACTAAAGTGGCTGGAATGGCGAACCCGAGCACAAGGAGATGAGAAATGAGGTGCATTTTAGAAACCTTTCCCCAACACACGGTGTACCATCTTCTTGGTTTCTCATGCATGTTTTCGATGTAGGAAGATGCCCTTGAACCTGGAGATTTGGGACCCATGCGATGGGTAGCACGCAGTATTACTTTAAAGGGTCTGCGTTTGCTCACCCAACCTCACCAAACCTCTCAGCCCCAAGAGTGTCCACCCTTATGTCTCATCCAGCTGTGGGTCTAGATATGGTCAATCCAGGTTGCATCACAGCCCCTGAACGAATTGTGTAAGAATTTCTCTCTCTTTCACTGTCTTTGTTTCATGGGTTTTTAAAAGAAATTTATTTTTATAATGGGGTTTTGCTGCTTTTCACGGCTGTGTTTATGCCGCTTTACACCCACTTGACACACTAACAGAGAGATATCAATACATAGGTTTTAAGATTATTACTAGTCAGATATATTCTTGTGCGGTGAATCGGGCGTGTTGAGTCCAGTTCTCTGATCAAGGAGTAGGTCTTGTCTATTACATATTGGGTTTATGGAACGGTATCTGAGCTAATTTGAAACTCTTGCTTTATGTATCACCCCACCTCGCTTTCCCGTTAAGCAGCCATAGTGTGTTTTCTGCATGTGTGACTCTGTTCTGTTTTGTAACTCAGTTCAAGTGTAACGGTTTTTACATTCCCTCTATAAGTGACACCTTATGAGAAGTGTCCTTTTCTGTGTGACTTATTTCACTTAGAATCGTCGTACCTAAATCCACTCATCATGCTGCTACTAGCCTTATGACATTGATTTCATGGCTGAGTGGTATGCCATTGTACATAAGGACCTCAAATTTTTTATCCATTTTTCGCTTTCCTGGGATATTTAAGGTGGAATGAAGTGGAGGTCCTTGTCAACAGAGCAGCCCTAAACTTTGGGGTGCTTGTGTCTTGCTGATTTTTAATTTTCCCACTTTATACCCCCATGCGTGGAAGTGCCCTATGCTCTCTAAGCTGTGTTTTTTAGATGTTTCAGGACACACCGTACACTTCTCCAGAGTGGCTGTTGGCAATTTACATCCCGCCCATCAGTGTAGCAAGGCTCCCATTTCTCCATGGCCTGTCCTGCATTTCTGGTTTTGACACTTTTTTCAGCATGGCCCTTTTGACTGATGGGAAGCGAGACTTCTTTGTAGCGCTGATTGGCCTTTCCAGGTTGCTTGGTTGGCCAAAAAGGGCGTATGCGTTTTTTCCTGAATATATTCAGGAAAAAACGCATACGCCCTTTTTGGCCAAGGGCATCATTGTCAACGTTTTGGCGCTTTTCATGTGCTTTAAAGGCGATTCGAATCTACCTCCTGAAATCTGTTTCCTGCAATTCTGCCTTGATTTCAATTCCTCGTCTTTGCCTTCCCTCAATATATTTGTGGACGAGAGTTATCATTTATAACTCTGTAGGATTGTGAATTGCAGTGCCCTGAAGCTCCATTTTACAACTCGCTTTTTTGGGAGGTGGCCGCAAAAGCGCAGGATGGCTTCAGGCCCTGTTCTGGTTCCGGGGGGCAGGCTGAGCCTGTGGTTAATTCTTCTTCCTGATGGGAAAATAGAGTGACCTGTGCCTGTCCCAACACCAAGAGCTAGTCTCTCATTGGTTCCCCGTCTTCCCGTTCATCCTCAGGACAAATTGCAACCTGTACGGAACAGGAGGTTAAAGATGCTGATGCTCCAAGTAGGGAGATTGCTACTAAAGTGGCTGGAATGGCGAACCCGAGCACAAGGAGATGAGAAATGAGGTGCATTTTAGAAACCTTTCCCCAACACACGGTGTACCATCTTCTTGGTTTCTCATGCATGTTTTCGATGTAGGAAGATGCCCTTGAACCTGGAGATTTGGGACCCATGCGATGGGTAGCACACAGTATTACTTTAAAGGGTCTGCGTTTGCTCACCCAACCTCACCAAACCTCTCAGCCCCAAGAGTGTCCACCCTTATGTCTCATCCAGCTGTGGGTCTACATATGGTCAATCCAGGTTGCATCACAGCCCCTGAACGAATTGTGTAAGAATTTCTCTCTCTTTCACTGTCTTTGTTTCATGGATTTTTAAAAGAAATTTATTTTTATAATGGGGTTTAGCTGCTTTTCACGGCTATGTTTATGCCGCTTTACACCCACTTGACACACTAACAGAGAGATATCAATACATAGGTTTTAAGATTATTACTAGTCAGATATATTCTTGTGCGGTGAATCGGGCGTGTTGAGTCCAGTTCTCTGAGCAAGGAGTAGGTCTTGTCTATTACATATTGGGTTTATGGAACGGTATCTGAGCTAATTTGAAACTCTTGCTTTATGTATCACCCCACCTCACCTTTCCCGTTACGCAGCAATAGTGTGTTTTCTGCATGTGTGACTCTGTTCTGTTTTGTAACTCAGTTCAAGTGTAACGGTTTTTACATTCCCTCTATAAGTGACACCTTATGAGAAGTGTCCTTTTCTGTGTGACTTATTTCACTTAGAATTGTCGTACCTAAATCCACTCATCATGCTGCTACTAGCCTTATGACATTGATTTCATGGCTGAGTGGTATGCCATTGTACATAAGGACCTCAAATTTTTTATCCATTTTTCGCTTTCCTGGGATATTTAAGGTGGAATGAAGTGGAGGTCCTTGTCAACAGAGCAGCCCTAAACTTTGGGGTGCTTGTGTCTTGCTGATTTTTAATTTTCCCACTTTATACCCCCATGCGTGGAAGTGCCCTATGCTCTCTAAGCTGTGTTTTTTAGATGTTTCAGGACACACCGTACACTTCTCCAGAGTGGCTGTTGGCAATTTACATCCCGCCCATCAGTGTAGCAAGGCTCCCATTTCTCCATGGCCTGTCCTGCATTTCTGGTTTTGACACTTTTTTCAGCATGGCCCTTTTGACTGATGGGAAGCGAGACTTCTTTGTAGCGCTGATTGGCCTTTCCAGGTTGCTTGGTTGGCCAAAAAGGGCGTATGCGTTTTTTCCTGAATATATTCAGGAAAAAACGCATACGCCCTTTTTGGCCAAGGGCATCATTGTCAACGTTTTGGCGCTTTTCATGTGCTTTAAAGGCGATTCGAATCTACCTCCTGAAATCTGTTTCCTGCAATTCTGCCTTGATTTCAATTCCTCGTCTTTGCCTTCCCTCAATATATTTGTGGACGAGAGTTATCATTTATAACTCTGCAGGTTTGTGAATTGCAGTGCCCTGAAGCTCCATTTTGCAAGTCGCTTTTTGGGAGCTGGCCGCAAAAGCGCAGGATGGCTTCAGGCCCTGTTCTGGTTCCGGGGGGCAGGCTGAGCCTGTGGTTAATTCTTCTTCCTGATGGGAAAATAGAGTGACCTGTGCCTGTCCCAACACCAAGAGCTAGTCTCTCATTGGTTCCCCGTCTTCCCGTTCATCCTCAGGACAAATTGCAACCTGTACGGAACAGGAGGTTAAAGATGCTGAGGCTCCAAGTAGGGAGATTGCTACTAAAGTGGCTGGAATGGCGAACCCGAGCACAAGGAGATGAGAAATGAGGTGCATTTTAGAAACCTTTCCCCAACACACGGTGTACCATCTTCTTGGTTTCTCATGCATGTTTTCGATGTAGGAAGATGCCCTTGAACCTGGAGATTTGGGACCCATGCGATGGGTAGCACGCAGTATTACTTTAAAGGGTCTGCGTTTGCTCACCCAACCTCACCAAACCTCTCAGCCCCAAGAGTGTCCACCCTTATGTCTCATCCAGCTGTGGGTCTAGATATGGTCAATCCAGGTTGCATCACAGCCCCTGAACGAATTGTGTAAGAATTTCTCTCTCTTTCACTGTCTTTGTTTCATGGGTTTTTAAAAGAAATTTATTTTTATAATGGGGTTTAGCTGCTTTTCACGGCTGTGTTTATGCCGCTTTACACCCACTTGACACACTAACAGAGAGATATCAATACATAGGTTTTAAGATTATTACTAGTCAGATATATTCTTGTGCGGTGAATCGGGCGTGTTGAGTCCAGTTCTCTGAGCAAGGAGTAGGTCTTGTCTATTACATATTGGGTTTATGGAACGGTATCTGAGCTAATTTGAAACTCTTGCTTTATGTATCACCCCACCTCGCTTTCCCGTTAAGCAGCCATAGTGTGTTTTCTGCATGTGTGACTCTGTTCTGTTTTGTAACTCAGTTCAAGTGTAACGGTTTTTACATTCCCTCTATAAGTGACACCTTATGAGAAGTGTCCTTTTCTGTGTGACTTATTTCACTTAGAATCGTCGTACCTAAATCCACTCATCATGCTGCTACTAGCCTTATGACATTGATTTCATGGCTGAGTGGTATGCCATTGTACATAAGGACCTCAAATTTTTTATCCATTTTTCGCTTTCCTGGGATATTTAAGGTGGAATGAAGTGGAGGTCCTTGTCAACAGAGCAGCCCTAAACTTTGGGGTGCTTGTGTCTTGCTGATTTTTAATTTTCCCACTTTATACCCCCATGCGTGGAAGTGCCCTATGCTCTCTAAGCTGTGTTTTTTAGATGTTTCAGGACACACCGTACACTTCTCCAGAGTGGCTGTTGGCAATTTACATCCCGCCCATCAGTGTAGCAAGGCTCCCATTTCTCCATGGCCTGTCCTACATTTCTGGTTTTGACACTTTTTTCAGCATGGCCCTTTTGACTGATGGGAAGCGAGACTTCTTTGTAGCGTTGATTGGCCTTTCCAGGTTGCTTGGTTGGCCAAAAAGGGCGTATGCGTTTTTTCCTGAATATATTCAGGAAAAAACGCATACGCCCTTTTTGGCCAAGGGCATCATTGTCAACGTTTTGGCGCTTTTCATGTGCTTTAAAGGCGATTCGAATCTACCTCCTGAAATCTGTTTCCTGCAATTCTGCCTTGATTTCAATTCCTCGTCTTTGCCTTCCCTCAATATATTTGTGGACGAGAGTTATCATTTATAACTCTGTAGGATTGTGAATTGCAGTGCCCTGAAGCTCCATTTTACAACTCGCTTTTTTGGGAGGTGGCCGCAAAAGCGCAGGATGGCTTCAGGCCCTGTTCTGGTTCCGGGGGGCAGGCTGAGCCTGTGGTTAATTCTTCTTCCTGATGGGAAAATAGAGTGACCTGTGCCTGTCCCAACACCAAGAGCTAGTCTCTCATTGGTTCCCCGTCTTCCCGTTCATCCTCAGGACAAATTGCAACCTGTACGGAACAGGAGGTTAAAGATGCTGATGCTCCAAGTAGGGAGATTGCTACTAAAGTGGCTGGAATGGCGAACCCGAGCACAAGGAGATGAGAAATGAGGTGCATTTTAGAAACCTTTCCCCAACACACGGTGTACCATCTTCTTGGTTTCTCATGCATGTTTTCGATGTAGGAAGATGCCCTTGAACCTGGAGATTTGGGACCCATGCGATGGGTAGCACACAGTATTACTTTAAAGGGTCTGCGTTTGCTCACCCAACCTCACCAAACCTCTCAGCCCCAAGAGTGTCCACCCTTATGTCTCATCCAGCTGTGGGTCTACATATGGTCAATCCAGGTTGCATCACAGCCCCTGAACGAATTGTGTAAGAATTTCTCTCTCTTTCACTGTCTTTGTTTCATGGGTTTTTAAAAGAAATATATTTTTATAATGGGGTTTACCTGCTTTTCACGGCTATGTTTATGCCGCTTTACACCCACTTGACACACTAACAGAGAGATATCAATACATAGGTTTTAAGATTATTACTAGTCAGATATATTCTTGTGCGGTGAATCGGGCGTGTTGAGTCCAGTTCTCTGAGCAAGGAGTAGGTTTTGTCTATTACATATTGGGTTTATGGAACGGTATCTGAGCTAATTTGAAACTCTTGCTTTATGTATCACCCCACCTCGCTTTCCCGTTAAGCAGCCATAGTGTGTTTTCTGCATGTGTGACTCTGTTCTGTTTTGTAACTCAGTTCAAGTGTAACGGTTTTTACATTCCCTCTATAAGTGACACCTTATGAGAAGTGTCCTTTTCTGTGTGACTTATTTCACTTAGAATCGTCGTACCTAAATCCACTCATCATGCTGCTACTAGCCTTATGACATTGATTTCATGGCTGAGTGGTATGCCATTGTACATAAGGACCTCAAATTTTTTATCCATTTTTCGCTTTCCTGGGATATTTAAGGTGGAATGAAGTGGAGGTCCTTGTCAACAGAGCAGCCCTAAACTTTGGGGTGCTTGTGTCTTGCTGATTTTTAATTTTCCCACTTTATACCCCCATGCGTGGAAGTGCCCTATGCTCTCTAAGCTGTGTTTTTTAGATGTTTCAGGACACACCGTACACTTCTCCAGAGTGGCTGTTGGCAATTTACATCCCGCCCATCAGTGTAGCAAGGCTCCCATTTCTCCATGGCCTGTCCTGCATTTCTGGTTTTGACAATTTTTTCAGCATGGCCCTTTTGACTGATGGGAAGCGAGACTTCTTTGTAGCGCTGATTGGCCTTTCCAGGTTGCTTGGTTGGCCAAAAAGGGCGTATGCGTTTTTTCCTGAATATATTCAGGAAAAAACGCATACGCCCTTTTTGGCCAAGGGCATCATTGTCAACGTTTTGGCGCTTTTCATGTGCTTTAAAGGCGATTCGAATCTACCTCCTGAAATCTGTTTCCTGCAATTCTGCCTTGATTTCAATTCCTCGTCTTTGCCTTCCCTCAATATATTTGTGGACGAGAGTTATCATTTATAACTCTGTAGGATTGTGAATTGCAGTGCCCTGAAGCTCCATTTTACAACTCGCTTTTTTGGGAGGTGGCCGCAAAAGCGCAGGATGGCTTCAGGCCCTGTTCTGGTTCCGGGGGGCAGGCTGAGCCTGTGGTTAATTCTTCTTCCTGATGGGAAAATAGAGTGACCTGTGCCTGTCCCAACACCAAGAGCTAATCTCTCATTGGTTCCCCGTCTTCCCGTTCATCCTCAGGACAAATTGCAACCTGTACGGAACAGGAGGTTAAAGGTGCTGATGTTCCAAGTAGGGAGATTGCTAGTAAAGTGGCTGGAATGGCAAACCCGAGCACAAGGAGATGAGAAATGAGGTGCGTTTTAGAAACCTTTCCCCATCACACGGTGTACCATCTTCTGGGTTTCTCATGCATGTTTTCGATGTAGGAAGATGCCCTTGAACCTGGAGATTTGGGACCAATGCGATGGGTAGCACGCAGTATTACTTTAAAGGGTCTGCGTTTGCTCACCCAACCTCACCAAACCTCTCAGCCCCAAGAGTGTCCACCCTTATGTCTCATCCAGCTGTGGGTCTACATATGGTCAATCCAGGTTGCATCACAGCCCCTGAACGAATTGTGTAAGAATTTCTCTCTCTTTCACTGTCTTTGTTTCATGGGTTTTTAAATGAAATTTATTTTTATAATGGGGTTTAGCTGCTTTTCACGGCTGTGTTTATGCCGCTTTACACCCACTTGACACACTAACAGAGAGATATCAATACATAGGTTTTAAGATTATTACTAGTCAGATATATTCTTGTGCGGTGAATCGGGCATGTTGAGTCCAGTTCTCTGAGCAAGGAGTAGGTCTTGTCTATTACATATTGGGTTTATGGAATGGTATCTGAGCTAATTTGAAACTCTTGCTTTATGTATCACCCCACCTCGCTTTCCCGTTAAGCAGCCATAGTGTGTTTTCTGCATGTGTGACTCTGTTCTGTTTTGTAACTCAGTTCAAGTGTAACGGTTTTTACATTCCCTCTATAAGTGACACCTTATGAGAAGTGTCCTTTTCTGTGTGACTTATTTCACTTAGAATCGTCGTACCTAAATCCACTCATCATGCTGCTACTAGCCTTATGACATTGATTTCATGGCTGAGTGGTATGCCATTGTACATAAGGACCTCAAATTTTTTATCCATTTTTCGCTTTCCTGGGATATTTAAGGTGGAATGAAGTGGAGGTCCTTGTCAACAGAGCAGCCCTAAACTTTGGGGTGCTTGTGTCTTGCTGATTTTTAATTTTCCCACTTTATACCCCCATGCGTGGAAGTGCCCTATGCTCTCTAAGCTGTGTTTTTTAGATGTTTCAGGACACACCGTACACTTCTCCAGAGTGGCTGTTGGCAATTTACATCCCGCCCATCAGTGTAGCAAGGCTCCCATTTCTCCATGGCCTGTCCTGCATTTCTGGTTTTGACACTTTTTTCAGCATGGCCCTTTTGACTGATGGGAAGCGAGACTTCTTTGTAGCGCTGATTGGCCTTTCCAGGTTGCTTGGTTGGCCAAAAAGGGCGTATGCGTTTTTTCCTGAATATATTCAGGAAAAAACGCATACGCCCTTTTTGGCCAAGGGCATCATTGTCAACGTTTTGGCGCTTTTCATGTGCTTTAAAGGCGATTCGAATCTACCTCCTGAAATCTGTTTCCTGCAATTCTGCCTTGATTTCAATTCCTCGTCTTTGCCTTCCCTCAATATATTTGTGGACGAGAGTTATCATTTATAACTCTGTAGGATTGTGAATTGCAGTGCCCTGAAGCTCCATTTTACAACTCGCTTTTTTGGGAGGTGGCCGCAAAAGCGCAGGATGGCTTCAGGCCCTGTTCTGGTTCCGGGGGGCAGGCTGAGCCTGTGGTTAATTCTTCTTCCTGATGGGAAAATAGAGTGACCTGTGCCTGTCCCAACACCAAGAGCTAGTCTCTCATTGGTTCCCCGTCTTCCCGTTCATCCTCAGGACAAATTGCAACCTGTACGGAACAGGAGGTTAAAGATGCTGATGCTCCAAGTAGGGAGATTGCTACTAAAGTGGCTGGAATGGCGAACCCGAGCACAAGGAGATGAGAAATGAGGTGCATTTTAGAAACCTTTCCCCAACACAAGGTGTACCATCTTCTTGGTTTCTCATGCATGTTTTCGATGTAGGAAGATGCCCTTGAACCTGGAGATTTGGGACCCATGCGATGGGTAGCACGCAGTATTACTTTAAAGGGTCTGCGTTTGCTCACCCAACCTCACCAAACCTCTCAGCCCCAAGAGTGTCCACCCTTATGTCTCATCCAGCTGTGGGTCTAGATATGGTCAATCCAGGTTGCATCACAGCCCCTGAACGAATTGTGTAAGAATTTCTCTCTCTTTCACTGTCTTTGTTTCATGGGTTTTTAAAAGAAATTTATTTTTATAATGGGGTTTAGCTGCTTTTCACGGCTGTGTTTATGCCGCTTTACACCCACTTGACACACTAACAGAGAGATATCAATACATAGGTTTTAAGATTATTACTAGTCAGATATATTCTTGTGCGGTGAATCGGGCGTGTTGAGTCCAGTTCTCTGAGCAAGGAGTAGGTCTTGTCTATTACATATTAGGTTTATGGAACGGTATCTGAGCTAATTTGAAACTCTTGCTTTATGTATCACCCCACCTCGCTTTCCCGTTAAGCAGCCATAGTGTGTTTTCTGCATGTGTGACTCTGTTCTTTTTGTAACTCAGTTCAAGTGTAACGGTTTTTACATTCCCTCTATAAGTGACACCTTATGAGAAGTGTCCTTTTCTGTGTGACTTATTTCACTTAGAATCGTCGTACCTATATCCACTCATCATGCTGCTACTAGCCTTATGACATTGATTTCATGGCTGAGTGGTATGCCATTGTACATAAGGACCTCAAATTTTTTATCCATTTTTCGCTTTCCTGGGATATTTAAGGTGGAATGAAGTGGAGGTCCTTGTCAACAGAGCAGCCCTAAACTTTGGGGTGCTTGTGTCTTTCTGATTTTTAATTTTCCCACTTTATACCCCCATGCGTGGAAGTGCCCTATGCTCTCTAAGCTGTGTTTTTTAGATGTTTCAGGACACACCGTACACTTCTCCAGAGTGGCTGTTGGCAATTTACATCCCGCCCATCAGTGTAGCAAGGCTCCCATTTCTCCATGGCCTGTCCTGCATTTCTGGTTTTGACACTTTTTTCAGCATGGCCCTTTTGACTGATGGGAAGCGAGACTTCTTTGTAGCGCTGATTTGCCTTTCCAGGTTGCTTGGTTGGCCAAAAACGGCGTATGCGTTTTTTCCTGAATATATTCAGGAAAAAACGCATACGCCCTTTTTGGCCAAGGGCATCATTGTCAACGTTTTGGCGCTTTTCATGTGCTTTAAAGGCGATTCGAATCTACCTCCTGAAATCTGTTTCCTGCAATTCTGCCTTGATTTCAATTCCTCGTCTTTGCCTTCCCTCAATATATTTGTGGACGAGAGTTATCATTTATAACTCTGTAGGATTGTGAATTGCAGTTCCCTGAAGCTCCATTTTACAACTCGCTTTTTTGGGAGGTGGCCGCAAAAGCGCAGGATGGCTTCAGGCCCTGTTCTGGTTCCGGGGGGCAGGCTGAGCCTGTGGTTAATTCTTCTTCCTGATGGGAAAATAGAGTGACCTGTGCCTGTCCCAACACCAAGAGCTAATCTCTCATTGGTTCCCCGTCTTCCCGTTCATCCTCAGGACAAATTGCAACCTGTACGGAACAGGAGGTTAAAGGTGCTGATGTTCCAAGTAGGGAGATTGCTAGTAAAGTGGCTGGAATGGCAAACCCGAGCACAAGGAGATGAGAAATGAGGTGCGTTTTAGAAACCTTTCCCCATCACACGGTGTACCATCTTCTGGGTTTCTCATGCATGTTTTCGATGTAGGAAGATGCCCTTGAACCTGGAGATTTGGGACCAATGCGATGGGTAGCACGCAGTATTACTTTAAAGGGTCTGCGTTTGCTCACCCAACCTCACCAAACCTCTCAGCCCCAAGAGTGTCCACCCTTATGTCTTATCCAGCTGTGGGTCTACATATGGTCAATCCAGGTTGCATCACAGCCCCTGAACGAATTGTGTAAGAATTTCTCTCTCTTTCACTGTCTTTGTTTCATGGGTTTTTAAATGAAATTTATTTTTATAATGGGGTTTAGCTGCTTTTCACGGCTGTGTTTATGCCGCTTTACACCCACTTGACACACTAACAGAGAGATATCAATACATAGGTTTTAAGATTATTACTAGTCAGATATATTCTTGTGCGGTGAATCGGGCATGTTGAGTCCAGTTCTCTGAGCAAGGAGTAGGTCTTGTCTATTACATATTGGGTTTATGGAATGGTATCTGAGCTAATTTGAAACTCTTGCTTTATGTATCACCCCACCTCGCTTTCCCGTTAAGCAGCCATAGTGTGTTTTCTGCATGTGTGACTCTGTTCTGTTTTGTAACTCAGTTCAAGTGTAACGGTTTTTACATTCCCTCTATAAGTGACACCTTATGAGAAGTGTCCTTTTCTGTGTGACTTATTTCACTTAGAATCGTCGTACCTAAATCCACTCATCATGCTGCTACTAGCCTTATGACATTGATTTCATGGCTGAGTGGTGTGCCATTGTACATAAGGACCACAACTTTTTTATCCATTTTTCGCTTTCCTGGGATATTTAAGGTGGAATGAAGTGGAGGTCCTTGTCAACAGAGCATCCCTAAACTTTGGGGTGCTTGTGTCTTGCTGATTTTTAATTTTCCCACTTTATACCCCCATGCGTGGAAGTGCCCTATGCTCTCTAAGCTGTGGTTTTTAGATGTTTCAGGACACACCGTACACTTCTCCAGAGTGGCTGTTGGCAATTTACATCCCGCCCATCAGTGTAGCAAGGCTCCCATTTCTCCATGGCCTGTCCTGCATTTCTGGTTTTGACACTTTTTTCAGCATGTCCCTTTTGACCGATGGGAAGCGAGACTTCTTTGTAGCGCTGATTTGCCTTTCCAGGTTGCTTAGTTGGCCAAAAAGGGCGTATGCGTTTTTTCCTGAATATATTCAGGAAAAAACGCATACGCCCTTTTTGGCCAAGGGCATCATTGTCAACGTTTTGGCGCTTTTCATGTGCTTTAAAGGCGATTCGAATCTACCTCCTGAAATCTGTTTCCTGCAATTCTGCCTTGATTTCAATTCCTCGTCTTTGCCTTCCCTCAATATATTTGTGGACGAGAGTTATCATTTATAACTCTGTAGGATTGTGAATTGCAGTGCCCTGAAGCTCCATTTTACAACTCGCTTTTTTGGGAGGTGGCCGCAAAAGCGCAGGATGGCTTCAGGCCCTGTTCTGGTTCCGGGGTGCAGGCTGAGCCTGTGGTTAATTCTTCTTCCTGATGGGAAAATAGAGTGACCTGTGCCTATCCCAACACCAAGAGCTAGTCTCTCATTGTTTCCCCGTCTTCCCGTTCATCCTCAGGACAAATTGCAACCTGTACGGAACAGGAGGTTAAAGGTGCTGATGCTCCAAGTAGGGAGATTGCTAGTAAAGTGGCTGGAATGGCGAACCCGAGCACAAGGAGATGAGAAATGAGGTGCGTTTTAGAAACCTTTCCCCATCACACGGTGTACCATCTTCTGGGTTTCTCATGCATGTTTTCGATGTAGGAAGATGCCCTTGAACCTGGAGATTTGGGACCCATGCGATGGGTAGCACGCAGTATTACTTTAAAGGGTCTGCGTTTGCTCACCCAACCTCACCAAACCTCTCAGCCCCAAGAGTGTCCACCCTTATGTCTCATCCAGCTGTGGGTCTAGATATGGTCAATCCAGGTTGCATCACAGCCCCTGAACGAATTGTGTAAGAATTTCTCTCTCTTTCCCTGTCTTTGTTTCATGGGTTTTTAAAAGTAATTTATTTTTATAATGGGCTTTAGCTGCTTTTCACGGCTGTGTTTATGCCGCTTTACACCCACTTGACACACTAACAGAGAGATATCAATACATAGGTTTTAAGATTATTACTACTCAGATATATTCTTGTGCGGTGAATCGGGCGTGTTGAGTCCAGTTCTCTGAGCAAGGAGTAGGTCTTGTCTATTACATATTGGGTTTATGGAACGGTATCTGAGCTAATTTGAAGCTCTTGTTTTATGTATCACCCCACCTCACCTTTCCCGTTAAGCAGCCATAGTGTGTTTTCTGCATGTGTGACTCTGTTCTGTTTTGTAATTCAGTTCAAGTGTAACGGTTTTTACATTCCCTCTATAAGTGACACCTTATGAGAAGTGTCCTTTTCTGTGTGACTTATTTCACTTAGAATCGTCTTACCTAAATCCACTCATCATGCCGCTACTAGCCTTATGACATTGATTTCATGGCTGAGTGATATTCCATTGTACATAAGGACCACAACTTTTTTATCCATTTTTCGCTTTCCTGGGATATTTAAGGTGGAATGAAGTGGAGGTCCTTGTCAACAGAGCAGCCCTAAACTTTGGGGTGCTTGTGTCTTGCTGATTTTCAATTTTCCCACTTTATCCCCCCATGCGTGGAAGTGCCCTATGCTTTCTAAGCTGTGTTTTTTAGATGTTTCAGGACACACCGTACACTTCTCCAGAGTGGCTGTTGGCAATTTACATCCCGCCCATCAGTGTAGCAAGGCTCCCATTTCTCCATGGCCTGTCCTGCATTTCTGGTTTTGACACTTTTTTCAGCATGGCCCTTTTGACTGATGGGAAGCGAGACTTCTTTGTAGCGCTGATTGGCCTTTCCAGGTTGCTTGGTTGGCCAAAAAGGGCGTATGCGTTTTTTCCTGAATATATTCAGGAAAAAACGCATACGCCCTTTTTGGCCAAGGGCATCATTGTCAACGTTTTGGCGCTTTTCATGTGCTTTAAAGGCGATTCGAATCTACCTCCTGAAATCTGTTTCCTGCAATTCTGCCTTGATTTCAATTCCTCGTCTTTGCCTTCCCTCAATATATTTGTGGACGAGAGTTATCATTTATAACTCTGTAGGATTGTGAATTGCAGTGCCCTGAAGCTCCATTTTACAACTCGCTTTTTTGGGAGGTGGCCGCAAAAGCGCAGGATGGCTTCAGGCCCTGTTCTGGTTCCGGGGGGCAGGCTGAGCCTGTGGTTAATTCTTCTTCCTGATGGGAAAATAGAGTGACCTGTGCCTGTCCCAACACCAAGAGCTAGTCTCTCATTGGTTCCCCGTCTTCCCGTTCATCCTCAGGACAAATTACAACCTGTACGGAACAGGAGGTTAAAGGTGCTGATGTTCCAAGTAGAGAGATTGCTAGTAAAGTGGCTGGAATGGCAAACCCGAGCACAAGGAGATGAGAAATGAGGTGCGTTTTAGAAACCTTTCCCCATCACACGGTGTACCATCTTCTGGGTTTCTCATACATGTTTTCGATGTAGGAAGATAACCTTGAACCTGGAGATTTGGGACCAATGCGATGGGTAGCACGCAGTATTACTTTAAAGGGTCTGCGTTTGCTCACCCAACCTCACCAAACCTCTCAGCCCCAAGAGTGTCCACCCTTATGTCTCATCCAGCTGTGGGTCTAGATATGGTCAATCCAGGTTGCATCACAGCCCCTGAACGAATTGTGTAAGAATTTCTCTGTCTTTCACTGTCTTTGTTTCATGGGTTTTTAAATGAAATTTATTTTTATAATGGGGTTTAGCTGCTTTTCACGGCTGTGTTTATGCCGCTTTACACCCACTTGACACACTAACAGAGAGATATCAATACATAGGTTTTAAGATTATTACTAGTCAGATATATTCTTGTGCGGTGAATCGGGCGTGTTGAGTCCAGTTCTCTGAGCAAGGAGTAGGTCTTGTCTATTACATATTGGGTTTATGGAACGGTATCTGAGCTAATTTGAAACTCTTGCTTTATGTATCACCCCACCTCGCTTTCCCGTTAAGCAGCCATAGTGTGTTTTCTGCATGTGTGACTCTGTTCTGTTTTGTAACTCAGTTCAAGTGTAACGGTTTTTACATTCCCTCTATAAGTGACACCTTATGAGAAGTGTCCTTTTCTGTGTGACTTACTTCACTTAGAATCGTCGTACCTAAATCCAATCATCATGCTGCTACTAGCCTTATGACATTGATTTCATGGCTGAGTGGTATGCCATTGTACATAAGGACCTCAAATTTTTTATCCATTTTTCGCTTTCCTGGGATATTTAAGGTGGAATGAAGTGGAGGTCCTTGTCAACAGAGCATCCCTAAACTTTGGGGTGCTTGTGTCTTGCTGATTTTTAATTTTCCCACTTTATACCCCCATGCGTGGAAGTGCCCTATGCTCTCTAAGCTGTGGTTTTTAGATGTTTCAGGACACACCGTACACTTCTCCAGAGTGGCTGTTGGCAATTTACATCCCGCCCATCAGTGTAGCAAGGCTCCCATTTCTCCATGGCCTGTCCTGCATTTCTGGTTTTGACACTTTTTTCAGCATGGCCCTTTTGACCGATGGGAAGCGAGACTTCTTTGTAGCGCTGATTTGCCTTTCCAGGTTGCTTGGTTGGCCAAAAAGGGCGTATGCGTTTTTTCCTGAATATATTCAGGAAAAAACGCATACGCCCTTTTTGGCCAAGGGCATCATTGTCAACGTTTTGGCGCTTTTCATGTGCTTTAAAGGCGATTCGAATCTACCTCCTGAAATCTGTTCCCTGCAATTCTGCCTTGATTTCAATTCCTCGTCTTTGCCTTCCCTCAATATATTTGTGGACGAGAGTTATCATTTATAACTCTGTAGGATTGTGAATTGCAGTGCCCTGAAGCTCCATTTTACAACTCGCTTTTTTGGGAGGTGGCCGCAAAAGCGCAGGATGGCTTCAGGCCCTGTTCTGGTTCCGGGGGGCAGGCTGAGCCTGTGGTTAATTCTTCTTCCTGATGGGAAAATAGAGTGACCTGTGCCTGTCCCAACACCAAGAGCTAATCTCTCATTGGTTCCCCGTCTTCCCGTTCATCCTCAGGACAAATTGCAACCTGTACGGAACAGGAGGTTAAAGATGCTGATGCTCCAAGTAGGGAGATTGCTACTAAAGTGGCTGGAATGGCGAACCCGAGCACAAGGAGATGAGAAATGAGGTGCATTTTAGAAACCTTTCCCCAACACACGGTGTACCATCTTCTTGGTTTCTCATGCATGTTTTCGATGTAGGAAGATGCCCTTGAACCTGGAGATTTGGGACCCATGCGATGGGTAGCACACAGTATTACTTTAAAGGGTCTGCGTTTGCTCACCCAACCTCACCAAACCTCTTAGCCCCAAGAGTGTCCACCCTTATGTCTCATCCAGCTGTGGGTCTAGATATGGTCAATCCAGGTTGCATCACAGCCCCTGAACGAATTGTGTAAGAATTTCTCTTTCTTTCACTGTCTTTGTTTCATGGGTTTTTAAAAGAAATTTATTTTTATAATGGGGTTTAGCTGCTTTTCACGGCTGTGTTTATGCCGCTTTACACCCACTTGACACACTAACAGAGAGATATCAATACATAGGTTTTAAGATTATTACTAGTCAGATATATTCTTGTGCGGTGAATCGGGCGTGTTGAGTCCAGTTCTCTGAGCAAGGAGTAGGTCTTGTCTATTACATATTGGGTTTATGGAACGGTATCTGAGCTAATTTGAAACTCTTGCTTTATGTATCACCCCACCTCGCTTTCCCGTTAAGCAGCCATAGTGTGTTTTCTGCATGTGTGACTCTGTTCTGTTTTGTAACTCAGTTCAAGTGTAACGGTTTTTACATTCCCTCTATAAGTGACACCTTATGAGAAGTGTCATTTTCTGTGTGACTTATTTCACTTAGAATCGTCGTACCTAAATCCATTCATCATGCTGCTACTAGCCTTATGACATTGATTTCATGGCTGAGTGGTATGCCATTGTACATAAGGACCTCAAATTTTTTATCCATTTTTCGCTTTCCTGGGATATTTAAGGTGGAATGAAGTGGAGGTCCTTGTCAACAGAGCAGCCCTAAACTTTGGGGTGCTTGTGTCTTGCTGATTTTTAATTTTCCCACTTTATCCCCCCATGCGTGGAAGTGCCCTATGCTCTCTAAGCTGTGTTTTTTAGATGTTTCAGGACACACCGTACACTTCTCCAAAGTGGCTGTTGGCAATTTACATCCCGCCCATCAGTGTAGCAAGGCTCCCATTTCTCCATGGCCTGTCCTGCATTTCTAGTTTTGACACTTTTTTCAGCATGGCCCTTTTGACTGATGGGAAGCGAGACTTCTTTGTAGCGCTGATTGGCCTTTCCAGGTTGCTTGGTTGGCCAAAAAGGGCGTATGCGTTTTTTCCTGAATATATTCAGGAAAAAACGCAAACGCCCTTTTTGGCCAAGGGCATTATTGTCAACGTTTTGGCGCTTTTCATGTGCTTTAAAGGCGATTCGAATCTACCTCCTGAAATCTGTTTCCTGCAATTCTGCCTTGATTTCAATTCCTCGTCTTTGCCTTCCCTCAATATATTTGTGGACGAGAGTTATCATTTATAACTCTGTAGGATTGTGAATTGCAGTGCCCTGAAGCTCCATTTTACAACTCGCTTTTTTGGGAGGTGGCCGCAAAAGCGCAGGATGGCTTCAGGCCCTGTTCTGGTTCCGGGGGGCAGGCTGAGCCTGTGGTTAATTCTTCTTCCTGATGGGAAAATAGAGTGACCTGTGCCTGTCCCAACACCAAGAGCTAATCTCTCATTGGTTCCCCGTCTTCCCGTTCATCCTCAGGACAAATTGCAACCTGTACGGAACAGGAGGTTAAAGGTGCTGATGCTCCAAGTAGGGAGATTGCTACTAAAGTGGCTGGAATGGCGAACCCGAGCACAAGGAGATGAGAAATGAGGTGCATTTTAGAAACCTTTCCCCATCACACGGTGTACCATCTTCTTGGTTTCTCATGCATGTTTTCGATGTAGGAAGATGCCCTTGAACCTGGAGATTTGGGACCCATGCGATGGGTAGCACGCAGTATTACTTTAAAGGGTCTGCGTTTGCTCACCCAACCTCACCAAACCTCTCAGCCCCAAGAGTGTCCACCCTTATGTCTCATCCAGCTGTGGGTCTAGATATGGTCAATCCAGGTTGCATCACAGCCCCTGAACGAATTGTGTAAGAATTTCTCTCTCTTTCACTGTCTTTGTTTCATGGGTTTTTAAATGAAATTTATTTTTATAATGGGGTTTAGCTGCTTTTCACGGCTGTGTTTATGCCGCTTTACACCCACTTGACACACTAACAGAGAGATATCAATACATAGGTTTTAAGATTATTACTAGTCAGATATATTCTTGTGCGGTGAATCGGGCGTGTTGAGTCCAGTTCTCTGAGCAAGGAGTAGGTCTTGTCTATTACATATTGGGTTTATGGAACGGTATCTG
Source organism: Balaenoptera physalus (assembly GCF_965194825.1). NCBI lineage: Eukaryota > Metazoa > Chordata > Mammalia > Artiodactyla > Balaenopteridae > Balaenoptera > Balaenoptera physalus. Next base: position 898,811 of record NW_028126394.1, on the reverse strand, counting down.
AGCTAATTTGAAACTCTTGCTTTATGTATCACCCCACCTCGCTTTCCCGTTAAGCAGCCATAGTGTGTTTTCTGCATGTGTGACTCTGTTCTGTTTTGTAACTCAGTTCAAGTGTAACGGTTTTTACATTCCCTCTATAAGTGACACCTTATGAGAAGTGTCCTTTTCTGTGTGACTTATTTCACTTAGACTCGTCGTACCTAAATCCACTCATCATGCTGCTACTAGCCTTATGACATTGATTTCATGGCTGAGTGGTATGCCATTGTACATAAGGACCTCAAATTTTTTATCCATTTTTCGCTTTCCTGGGATATTTAAGGTGGAATGAAGTGGAGGTCCTTGTCAACAGAGCATCCCTAAACTTTGGGGTGCTTGTGTCTTGCTGATTTTTAATTTTCTCACTTTATACCCCCATGCGTGGAAGTGCCCTATGCTCTCTAAGCTGTGTTTTTTAGATGTTTCAGGACACACCGTACACTTCTCCAGAGTGGCTGTTGGCAATTTACATCCCGCCCATCAGTGTAGCAAGGCTCCCATTTCTCCATGGCCTGTCCTGCATTTCTGGTTTTGACACTTTTTTCAGCATGGCCCTTTTGACCGAAGGGAAGCGAGACTTCTTTGTAGCGCTTATTTGCCTTTCCAGGTTGCTTGGTTGGCCAAAAAGGGCGTATGCGTTTTTTCCTGAATATATTCAGGAAAAAACGCATACGCCCTTTTTGGCCAAGGGCATCATTGTCAACGTTTTGCCGCTTTTCATGTGCTTTAAAGGCGATTCGAATCTACCTCCTGAAATCTGTTTCCTGCAATTCTGCCTTGATTTCAATTCCTCGTCTTTGCCTTCCCTCAATATATTTGTGGACGAGAGTTATCATTTATAACTCTGTAGGATTGTGAATTGCAGTGCCCTGAAGCTCCATTTTACAACTCGCTTTTTTGGGAAGTGGCCGCAAAAGCGCAGGATGGCTTCAGGCCCTGTTCTGGTTCCGGGGTGCAGGCTGAGCCTGTGGTTAATTCTTCTTCCTGATGGGAAAATAGAGTGACCTGTGCCTATCCCAACACCAAGAGCTAGTCTCTCATTGGTTCCCCGTCTTCCCGTACATCCTCAGGACAAATTGCAACCTGTACGGAACAGGAGGTTAAAGATGCTGATGCTCCAAGTAGGGAGATTGCAACTAAAGTGGCTGGAATGGCGAACCCGAGCACAAGGAGATGAGAAATGAGGTGCATTTTAGTAACATTTCCCCAACACACGGTGTACCATCTTCTTGGTTTCTCATGCATGTTTTCGATGTAGGAAGATGCCCTTGAACCTGGAGATTTGGGACCCATGCGATGGGTAGCACGCAGTATTACTTTAAATGGTCTGCGTTTGCTCACCCAACCTCACCAAACCTCTCAGCCCCAAGAGTATCCACCCTTATGTCTCATCCAGCTGTGGGTCTAGATATGGTCAATCCAGGTTGCATCACAGCCCCTGAAAGAATTGTCTAAGAATTTCTCTCTCTTTCACTGTCTTTGTTTCATGGGTTTTTAAAAGAAATTTATTTTTATAATGGGGTTTAGCTGCTTTTCACGGCTCTGTTTATGCCGCTTTACACCCACTAGACACACTAACAGAGAGATATCAATACATAGGTTTTAAGATTATTACTAGTCAGATATATTCTTGTGCGGTGAATCGGGCGTGTTGAGTCCAGTTCTCTGAGCAAGGAGTAGGTCTTGTCTATTACATATTGGGTTTATGGAACGGTATCTGAGCTAATTTGAAACTCTTGCTTTATGTATCACCCCACCTCGCTTTCCCGTTAAGCAGCCATAGTGTGTTTTCTGCATGTGTGACTCTGTTCTGTTTTGTAACTCAGTTCAAGTGTAACGGTTTTTACATTCCCTCTATAAGTGACACCTTATGAGAAGTGTCCTTTTCTGTGTGACTTATTTCACTTAGAATCGTCGTACCTAAATCCACTCATCATGCTGCTACTAGCCTTATGACATTGATTTCATGGCTGAGTGGTATGCCATTGTACATAAGGACCTCAAATTTTTTATCCATTTTTCGCTTTCCTGGGATATTTAAGGTGGAATGAAGTGGAGGTCCTTGTCAACAGAGCAGCCCTAAACTTTGGGGTGCTTGTGTCTTGCTGATTTTTAATTTTCCCACTTTATCCCCCCATGCGTGGAAGTGCCCTATGCTCTCTAAGCTGTGTTTTTTAGATGTTTCAGGACACACCGTACACTTCTCCAGAGTGGCTGTTGGCAATTTACATCCCGCCCATCAGTGTAACAAGGCTCCCATTTCTCCATGGCCTGTCCTGCATTTCTGGTTTTGACACTTTTTTCAGCATGGCCCTTTTGACTGATGGGAAGCGAGACTTCTTTGTAGCGCTGATTGGCCTTTCCAGGTTGCTTGGTTGGCCAAAAAGGGCGTATGCGTTTTTTCCTGAATATATTCAGGAAAAAACGCATACGCCCTTTTTGGCCAAGAGCATCATTGTCAACGTTTTGCCGCTTTTCATGTGCTTTAAAGGCGATTCGAATCTACCTCCTGAAATCTGTTTCCTGCAATTCTGCCTTGATTTCAATTCCTCGTTTTTGCCTTCCCTCAATATATTTGTGGACGAGAGTTATCATTTATAACTCTGTATGATTGTGAATTGCAGTGCCCTGAAGCTCCATTTTACAACTCGCTTTTTTGGGAGGTGGCCGCAAAAGCACAGGATGGCTTCAGGCCCTGTTCTGGTTCCGGGGGGCAGCCTGAGCCTGTGGTTAATTCTTCTTCCTGATGGGAAAATAGAGTGACTTGTGCCTGTCCCAACACCAAGAGCTAATCTCTCATTGGTTCCCCGTCTTCCCGTTCATCCTCAGGACAAATTGCAACCTGTACGGAACAGGAGGTTAAAGGTGCTGATGCTCCAAGTAGGGAGATTGCTACTAAAGTGGCTGGAATGGCGAACCCGAGCACAAGGAGATGAGAAATCAGGTGCGTTTTAGAAACCTTTCCCCATCACACGGTGTACCATCTTCTAGGTTTCTCATGCCTGTTTTCGATGTAGGAAGATGCCCTTGAACCTGGAGATTTGGGACCCATGAGATGGGTAGCACGCAGTATTACTTTAAAGGGTCTGCGTTTGCTCACCCAACTTCACCAAACCTCTCAGCCCCAAGAGTGTCCACCCTTATGTCTCATCCAGCTGTGGGTCTAGATATGGTCAATCCAGGTTGCATCACAGCCCCTGAACGAATTGTGTAAGAATTTCTCTCTCTTTCCCTGTCTTTGTTTCATGGGTTTTTAAAAGTAATTTATTTTTATAATGGGGTTTAGCTGCTTTTCACGGCTGTGTTTATGCCGCTTTACACCCACTTGACACACTAACAGAGAGATATCAATTCATAGGTTTTAAGTTTATTACTAGTCAGATATATTCTTGTGCGGTGAATCAGGCGTGTTGAGTCCAGTTCTCTGAGCAAGGAGTAGGTTTTGTCTATTACATATTGGGTTTATGGAACGGTATCTGAGCTAATTTGAAACTCTTGTTTTATGTATCACCCCACCTCACCTTTCCAGTTAAGCAGCCATAGTGTGTTTTCTGCATGTGTGACTCTGTTCTGTTTTGTAATTCAGTTCAAGTGTAACGGTTTTTACATTCCCTCTATAAGTGACACCTTATGAGAAGTGTTCTTTTCTGTGTGACTTATTTCACTTAGAATCGTCGTACCTAAATCCACTCATCATGCTGCTACTATCTTATGATATTGATTTCATGGCTGAGTGATATTCCATTGTACATAAGGACTACAACTTTTTTATCCATTTTTCGCTTTCCTGGGATATTTAAGGTGGAATGAAGTGGAGGTCCTTGTCAAAAGAGCAGCCCTAAACTATGGGGTGCTTGTGTCTTGCTGATTTTTAATTTTCCCACTTTATACCCCCATGCGTGGAAGTGCCCTATGCTCTCTAAGCTGTGTTTTTTAGCTGTTTCAGGACACACCGTACCCTTCTCCAGAGTGGCTGTTGGCAATTTACATCCCGCCCATCAGTGTAGCATGGCTCCCATTTCTCCATGGCCTGTCCTGCATTTCTGGTTTTGAAACTTTTTTCAGCATGGCCCTTTTGACCGATGGGAAGCGTGACTTCTTTGTAGCGCTGATTTGCCTTTCCAGGTTGCTTGGTTGGCCAAAAAGGGCGTATGCGTTTTTTTCTGAATATATTCAGGAAAAAACGCATACGCACTTTTTGGCCAAGGGCATCATTGTCAACGTTTTGCCGCTTTTCATGTGCTTTAAAGGCGATGCGAATCTACCTCCTAAAATCTTTTTCCTGCAATTCTGCCTTGATTTCAATTCCTCTTCTTTGCCTTCCCTCAATATATTTGTGGACGAGAGTTATCATTTATAACTCTGCAGGTTTGTGAATTGCAGTGCCCTGAAGCTCCATTTTACAACTCGCTTTTTTGGGAGCTGGCCGCAAAAGCGCAGGATGGCTTCAGGCCCTGTTCTGGTTCCGGGGGGCAGGCTGAGCCTGTGGTTAATTCTTCTTCCTGATGGGAAAATAGAGTGACCTGTGCCTGTCCCAACACCAAGAGCTAGTCTCTCATTGGTTCCCCATCTTCCCGTTCATCCTCAGGACAAATTGCAACCTGTACGGAACAGGAGGTTAAAGGTGCTGATGCTCCAAGTAGGGAGATTGCTAGTAAAGTGGCTGGAATGGCGAACCCGAGCACAAGGAGATGAGAAATGAGGTGCGTTTTAGAAACCTTTCCCCATCACACGGTGTACCATCTTCTGGGTTTCTCATGCATGTTTTCGATGTAGGAAGATGCCCTTGAACCTGGAGATTTGGGACCCATGCGATGGGTAGCACGCAGTATTACTTTAAAGGGTCTGCGTTTGCTCACCCAACCTCACCAAACCTCTCAGCCCCAAGAGTGTCCACCCTTATGTCTCATCCAGCTGTGGGTCTAGATATGGTCAATCCAGGTTGCATCACAGCCCCTGAACGAATTGTGTAAGAATTTCTCTCTCTTTCCCTGTCTTTGTTTCATGGGTTTTTAAAAGTAATTTATTTTTATAATGGGGTTTAGCTGCTTTTCACGGCTGTGTTTATGCCGCTTTACACCCACTTGACACACTAACAGAGAGATATCAATACATAGGTTTTAAGATTATTACTAGTCAGATATATTATTGTGCGGTGAATCGGGCGTGTTGAATCCAGTTCTCTGAGCAAGGAGTAGGACTTGTCTATTACATATTGGGTTTATGGAACGGTATCTGAGCTAATTTGAAACTCTTGTTTTATGTATCACCCCACCTCACCTTTCCCGTTAAGCAGCCATAGTGTGTTTTCTGCATGTGTGACTCTGTTCTGTTTTGTAATTCAGTTCAAGTGTAACGGTTTTTACATTCCCTCTATAAGTGACACCTTATGAGAAGTGTCCTTTTCTGTGTGACTTATTTCACTTAGAATCGTCTTACCTAAATCCACTCATCATGCTGCTACTAGCCTTATGACATTGATTTCATGGCTGAGTGATATTCCATTGTACATAAGGACCACAACTTTTTTATCCATTTTTCGCTTTCCTGGGATATTTAAGGTGGAATGAAGTGGAGGTCCTTGTCAACAGAGCAGCCCTAAACTTTGGGGTGCTTGTGTCTTGCTGATTTTCAATTTTCCCACTTTATCCCCCCATGCGTGGAAGTGCCCTGTGCTCTCTAAGCTGTGTTTTTTAGATGTTTCAGGACACACCGTACACTTCTCCAGAGTGGCTGTTGGCAATTTACATCCCGCCCATCAGTGTAGCAAGGCTCCCATTTCTCCATGGCCTGTCCTGCATTTCTGGTTTTGACACATTTTTCAGCATGGCCCTTTTGACCGATGGGAAACGAGACTTCTTTGTAGCGCTGATTTGCCTTTCCAGGTTGCTTGGTTGGCCAAAAAGGGCGTATGCGTTTTTTCCTGAATATATTCAGGAAAAAACGCATACGCCCTTTTTGGCCAAGGGCATCATTGTCAAAGTTTTGCCGCTTTTCATGTGCTTTAAAGGCGATTCGAATCTACCTCCTCAAATCTGTTTCCTGCAATTCTGCTTTTATTTCAAATCCTCTTCTTTGCCTTCCCTCAATATATTTGTGGACGAGAGTTATCATTTATAACTCTGCAGGTTTGTGAATTGCAGTGCCCTGAAGCTCCATTTTACAAGTCGCTTTTTTGGGAGCTGGCCGCAAAAGCGCAGGATGGCTTCAGGCCCTGTTCTGGTTCCGGGGGGCAGGCTGAGCCTGTGGTTAATTCTTCTTCCTGATGGGAAAATAGAGTGACCTGTGCCTGTCCCAACACCAAGAGCTAGTCTCTCATTGGTTCCCCGTCTTCCCGTTCATCCTCAGGACAAATTGCAACCTGTACGGAACAGGAGGTTAAAGGTGCTGATGCTCCAAGAAGGGAGATTGCTGGTAAAGTGGCTGGAATGGCGAACCCGAGCACAAGGAGATGAGAAATGAGGTGCGTTTTAGAAACCTTTCCCCATCACACGGTGTACCATCTTCTGGGTTTCTCATGCATGTTTTCGATGTAGGAAGATGCCCTTGAACCTGGAGATTTGGGACCCATGCGATGGGTAGCACGCAGTATTACTTTAAAGGGTCTGCGTTTGCTCACCCAACCTCACCAAACCTCTCAGCCCCAAGAGTGTCCACCCTTATGTCTCATCCAGCTGTGGGTCTAGATATGGTCAATCCAGGTTGCATCACAGCCCCTGAACGAATTGTGTAAGAATTTCTCTCTCTTTCCCTGTCTTTGTTTCATGGGTTTTTAAAAGTAATTTATTTTTATAATGGGGTTTAGCTGCTTTTCACGGCTGTGTTTATGCCGCTTTACACCCACTTGACACACTAACAGAGAGATATCAATACATAGGTTTTAAGATTATTACTAGTCAGATATATTCTTGTGCGGTGAATCGGGCGTGTTGAGTCCAGTTCTCTGAGCAAGGAGTAGGTCTTGTCTATTACATATTGGGTTTATGGAACGGTATCTGAGCTAATTTGAAGCTCTTGTTTTATGTATCACCCCACCTCACCTTTCCCGTTAAGCAGCCATAGTGTGTTTTCTGCATGTGTGACTCTGTTCTGTTTTGTAATTCAGTTCAAGTGTAACGGTTTTTACATTCCCTCTATAAGTGACACCTTATGAGAAGTGTCCTTTTCTGTGTGACTTATTTCACTTAGAATCGTCTTACCTAAATGCACTCATCATGCCGCTACTAGCCTTATGACATTGATTTCATGGCTGAGTGATATTCCATTGTACATAAGGACCACAACTTTTTTATCCATTTTTCGCTTTCCTGGGATATTTAAGGTGGAATGAAGTGGAGGTCCTTGTCAACAGAGCAGCCCTAAACTTTGGGGTGCTTGTGTCTTGCTGATTTTCAATTTTCCCACTTTATCCCCCCATGCGTGGAAGTGCCCTATGCTTTCTAAGCTGTGTTTTTTAGATGTTTCAGGACACACCGTACACTTCTCCAGAGTGGCTGTTGGCAATTTACATCCCGCCCATCAGTGTAGCAAGGCTCCCATTTCTCCATGGCCTGTCCTGCATTTCTGGTTTTGACACTTTTTTCAGCATGGCCCTTTTGACCGATGGGAAGCGAGACTTCTTTGTAGCGCTGATTTGCCTTTCCAGGTTGCTTGGTTGGCCAAAAACGGCGTATGCGTTTTTTCCTGAATAGATTCAGGAAAAAACGCATACGCCCTTTTTGGCCAAGGGCATCATTGTCAACGTTTTGCCGCTTTTCATGTGCTTTAAAGGCGATTCGAATCTACCTCCTGAAATCTGTTTCCTGCAATTCTGCCTTGATTTCAAATCCTCTTCTTTGCCTTCCCTCAATATATTTGTGGACAAGAGTTATCATTTATAACTCTGCAGGTTTGTGAATTGCAGTGCCCTGAAGCTCCATTTTACAAGTCGCTTTTTTGGGAGCTGGCCGCAAAAGCTCAGGATGGCTTCAGGCCCTGTTCTGGTTCCGGGGGGCAGGCTGAGCCTGTGGTTAATTCTTCTTCCTGATGGGAAAATAGAGTGACCTGTGCCTGTCCCAACACCAAGAGCTAGTCTCTCATTGGTTCCCCGTCTTCCCGTTCATCCTCAGGACAAATTGCAACCTGTACGGAACAGGAGGTTAAAGGTGCTGATGCTCCAAGTAGGGAGATTGCTAGTAAAGTGGCTGGAATGGCGAACCCGAGCACAAGGAGATGAGAAATGAGGTGCGTTTTAGAAACCTTTCCCCATCACACGGTGTACCATCTTCTGGGTTTCTCATGCATGTTTTCGATGTAGGAAGATGCCCTTGAACCTGGAGATTTGGGACCCATGCGATGGGTAGCACGCAGTATTACTTTAAAGGGTCTGCGTTTTCTCACTCAACCTCACCAAACCTCTCAGCCCCAAGAGTGTCCACCCTTATGTCTCATCCAGCTGTGGGTCTAGATATGGTCAATCCAGGTTGCATCACAGCCCCTGAACGAATTGTGTAAGAATTTCTCTCTCTTTCCCTGTCTTTGTTTCATGGGTTTTTAAAAGTAATTTATTTTTATAATGGGGTTTAGCTGCTTTTCACGGCTGTGTTTATGCCACTTTACACCCACTTGACACACTAACAGAGAGATATCAATACATAGATTTTAAGATTATTACTAGTCAGATATATTCATGTGCGGTGAATCGGGCGTGTTGAGTCCAGTTCTCTGAGCAAGGAGTAGGTCTTGTCTATTACATATTGGGTTTATGGAACGGTATCTGATCTAATTTGAAGCTCTTGTTTTATGTATCCCCCACCTCACCTTTCCCGTTAAGCAGCCATAGTGTGTTTTCTGCATGTGTGACTCTGTTCTGTTTTGTAATTCAGTTCAAGTGTAACGGTTTTTACATTCCCTCTATAAGTGACACCTTATGAGAAGTGTCCTTTTCTGTGTGACTTATTTCACTTAGAATCGTCTTACCTAAATCCACTCATCATGCTGCTACTAGCCTTATGACATTGATTTCATGGCTGAGTGATATTCCATTGTACATAAGGACCACAACTTTTTTATCCATTTTTCGCTTTCCTGGGATATTTAAGGTGGAATGAAGTGGAGGTCCTTGTCAACAGAGCAGCCCTAAACTTTGGGGTGCTTGTGTCTTGCTGATTTTCAATTTTCCCACTTTATCCCCCCATGCGTGGAAGTGCCCTATGCTTTCTAAGCTGTGTTTTTTAGATGTTTCAGGACACACCGTACACTTCTCCAGAGTGGCTGTTGGCAATTTACATCCCGCCCATCAGTGTAGCAAGGCTCCCATTTCTCCATAGCCTGTCCTGCATTTCTGGTTTTGACACTTTTTTCAGCATGGCCCTTTTGACCGATGGGAAGCGAGACTTCTTTGTAGCGCTGATTTGCCTTTCCAGGTTGCTTGGTTGGCCAAAAACGGCGTATGCGTTTTTTCCTGAATAGATTCAGGAAAAAACGCATACGCCCTTTTTGGCCAAGGGTATCATTGTCAAAGTTTTGCCGCTTTTCATGTGCTTTAAAGGCGATTCGAATCTACCTCCTGAAATCTGTTTCCTGCAATTCTGCCTTGATTTCAAATCCTCTTCTTTGCCTTCCCTCAATATATTTGTGGACAAGAGTTATCATTTATAACTCTGCAGGTTTGTGAATTGCAGTGCCCTGAAGCTCCATTTTACAAGTCGTTTTTTTGGGAGCTGGCCGCAAAAGCTCAGGATGGCTTCAGGCCCTGTTCTGGTTCCGGGGGGCAGGCTGAGCCTGTGGTTAATTCTTCTTCCTGATGGGAAAATAGAGTGACCTGTGCCTGTCCCAACACCAAGAGCTAGTCTCTCATTGGTTCCCCGTCTTCCCGTTCATCCTCAGGACAAATTGCAACCTGTACGGAACAGGAGGTTAAAGGTGCTGATGCTCCAAGTAGGGAGATTGCTAGTAAAGTGGCTGGAATGGCGAACCCGAGCACAAGGAGATGAGAAATGAGGTGCGTTTTAGAAACCTTTCCCCATCACACGGTGTACCATCTTCTGGGTTTCTCATGCATGTTTTCGATGTAGGAAGATGCCCTTGAACCTGGAGATTTGGGACCCATGCGATGGGTAGCACGCAGTATTACTTTAAAGGGTCTGCGTTTGCTCACCCAACCTCACCAAACCTCTCAGCCCCAAGAGTGTCCACCCTTATGTCTCAACCAGCTGTGGGTCTAGATATGGTCAATCCAGGTTGCATCACAGCCCCTGAACGAATTGTGTAAGAATTTCTCTCTCTTTCCCTGTCTTTGTTTCATGGGTTTTTAAAAGTAATTTATTTTTATAATGGGGTTTAGCTGCTTTTCACGGCTGTGTTTATGCCACTTTACACCCACTTGACACACTAACAGAGAGATATCAATACATAGGTTTTAAGATTATTACTAGTCAGATATATTCATGTGCGGTGAATCGGGCGTGTTGAGTCCAGTTCTCTGAGCAAGGAGTAGGTCTTGTCTATTACATATTGGGTTTATGGAACGGTATCTGAGCTAATTTGAAGCTCTTGTTTTATGTATCCCCCACCTCACCTTTCCCGTTAAGCAGCCATAGTGTGTTTTCTGCATGTGTGACTCTGTTCTGTTTTGTAATTCAGTTCAAGTGTAACGGTTTTTACATTCCCTCTATAAGTGACACCTTATGAGAAGTGTCCTTTTCTGTGTGACTTATTTCACTTAGAATCGTCTTACCTAAATCCACTCATCATGCTGCTACTAGCCTTATGACATTGATTTCATGGCTGAGTGATATTCCATTGTACATAAGGACCACACATTTTTAATCCATTTTTCGCTTTCCTGGGATATTTAAGGTGGAATGAAGTGGAGGTCCTTGTCAACAGAGCAGCCCTAAACTTTGGGGTGCTTGTGTCTTGCTGATTTTCAATTTTCCCACTTTATCCCCCCATGCGTGGAAGTACCCTATGCTCTCTAAGCTGTGTTTTTTAGATGTTTCAGGACACACCGTACACTTCTCCAGAGTGGCTGTTGGCAATTTACATCCCGCCCATCAGTGTAGCAAGGCTCCCATTTCTCCATGGCCTGTCCTGCATTTCTGGTTTGGACACTTTTTGCAGCATGGCCCTTTTGACCGATGGGAAGCGAGAATTCTTTGTAGCGCTGATTTGCCTTTCCAGGTTGCTTGGTTGGCCAAAAAGGGCGTATGCGTTTTTTCCTGAATAGATTCAGGAAAAAACGCATACGCCCTTTTTGGCCACGGGCATCATTGTCAACGTTTTGCCGCTTTTCATGTGCTTTAAAGGCGATTCGAATCTACCTCCTGAAATCTGTTTCCTGCAATTCTGCCTTGATTTCAAATCCTCTTCTTTGCCTTCCCTCAATATATTTGTGGACGAGAGTTATCATTTATAACTCTGCAGGTTTGTGAATTGCAGTGCCCTGAAGCTCCATTTTACAAGTCGCTTTTTTGGGAGCTGGCCACAAAAGCTCAGGATGGCTTCAGGCCCTGTTCTGGTTCCGGGGGGCAGGCTGAGCCTGTGGTTAATTCTTCTTCCTGATGGGAAAATAGAGTGACCTGTGCCTGTCCCAACACCAAGAGCTAGTCTCTCATTGGTTCCCCGTCTTCCCGTTCATCCTCAGGACAAATTGCAACCTGTACGGAACAGGAGGTTAAAGGTGCTGAGGCTCCAAGTAGGGAGATTGCTAGTAAAGTGGCTGGAATGGCGAACCCGAGCACAAGGAGATGAGAAATGAGGTGCGTTTTAGAAACCTTTCCCCATCACACGGTGTACCATCTTCTGGGTTTCTCATGCATGTTTTCGATGTAGGAAGATGCCCTTGAACCTGGAGATTTGGGACCCATGCGATGGGTAGCACGCAGTATTACTTTAAAGGGTCTGCGTTTGCTCACCCAACCTCACCAAACCTCTCAGCCCCAAGAGTGTCCACCCTTATGTCTCATCCAGCTGTGGGTCTAGATATGGTCAATCCAGGTTGCATCACAGCCCCTGAACGAATTGTGTAAGAATTTCTCTCTCTTTCCCTGTCTTTGTTTCATGGGTTTTTAAAAGTAATTTATTTTTATAATGGGGTTTAGCTGCTTTTCACGGCTGTGTTTATGCCGCTTTACACCCACTTGACACACTAACAGAGAGATATCAATACATAGGTTTTAAGATTATTACTAGTCAGATATATACTTGTGCGGTGAATCGGGCGTGTTGAGTCCATTTCTCTGAGCAAGGAGTAGGTCTTGTCTATTACATATTGGGTTTATGGAACGGTATCTGAGCTAATTTGAAGCTCTTGTTTTATGTATCACCCCACCTCACCTTTCCCGTTAAGCAGCCATAGTGTGTTTTCTGCATGTGTGACTCTGTTCTGTTTTGTAATTCAGTTCAAGTGTAACGGTTTTTACATTCCCTCTATAAGTGACACCTTATGAGAAGTGTCCTTTTCTGTGTGACTTATTTCACTTAGAATCGTCTTACCTAAATCCACTCATCATGCTGCTACTAGCCTTATGACATTGATTTCATGGCTGAGTGATATTCCATTGTACATAAGGACCACAACTTTTTTATCCATTTTTCTCTTTCCTGGGATATTTAAGGTGGAATGAAGTGGAGGTCTTGTCAACAGAGCAGCCCTAAACTTTGGGGTGCTTGTGTCTTGCTGATTTTCAATTTTCCCACTTTATCCCCCCATGCGTGGAAGTGCCCTGTGCTCTCTAAGCTGTGTTTTTTAGATGTTTCAGGACACACCGTACACTTCTCCAGAGTGGCTGTTGGCAATTTACATCCCGCCCATCAGTGTAGCAAGGCTCCCATTTCTCCATGGCCTGTCCTGCATTTCTGGTTTTGACACATTTTTCAGCATGGCCCTTTTGACCGATGGGAAACGAGACTTCTTTGTAGCGCTGATTTGCCTTTCCAGGTTGCTTGGTTGGCCAAAAAGGGCGTATGCGTTTTTTCCTGAATATATTCAGGAAAAAACGCATACGCCCTTTTTGGCCAAGGGCATCATTGTCAACGTTTTGCCGCTTTTCATGTGCTTTAAAGGCGATTCGAATCTACCTCCTGAAATCTGTTTCCTGCAATTCTGCCTTGATTTCAAATCCTCTTCTTTGCCTTCCCTCAATATATTTGTGGACGAGAGTTATCATTTATAACTCTGCAGGTTTGTGAATTGCAGTGCCCTGAAGCTCCATTTTACAAGTCGCTTTTTTGGGAGCTGGCCGCAAAAGCGCAGGATGGCTTCAGGCCCTGTTCTGGTTCCGGGGGGCAGGCTGAGCCTGTGGTTAATTCTTCTTCCTGATGGGAAAATAGAGTGACCTGTGCCTGTCCCAACACCAAGAGCTAGTCTCTCATTGGTTCCCCGTCTTCCCGTTCATCCTCAGGACAAATTGCAACCTGTACGGAACAGGAGGTTAAAGGTGCTGATGCTCCAAGAAGGGAGATTGCTGGTAAAGTGGCTGGAATGGCGAACCCGAGCACAAGGAGATGAGAAATGAGGTGCGTTTTAGAAACCTTTCCCCATCACACGGTGTACCATCTTCTGGGTTTCTCATGCATGTTTTCGATGTAGGAAGATGCCCTTGAACCTGGAGATTTGGGACCCATGCGATGGGTAGCACGCAGTATTACTTTAAAGGGTCTGCGTTTGCTCACCCAACCTCACCAAACCTCTCAGCCCCAAGAGTATCCACCCTTATGTCTCATCCAGCTGTGGGTCTAGATATGGTCAATCCAGGTTGCATCACAGCCCCTGAACGAATTGTGTAAGAATTTCGCTCTCTTTCACTGTCTTTGTTTCATGGGTTTTTAAAAGAAATTTATTTTTATAATGGGGTATAGCTGCTTTTCACGGCTCTGTTTATGCCGCTTTACACCCACTAGACACACTAACAGAGAGATATCAATACATAGGTTTTAAGATTATTACTAGTCAGATATATTCTTGTGCGGTGAATCGGGCGTGTTGAGTCCAGTTCTCTGAGCAAGGAGTAGGTCTTGTCTATTACATATTGGGTTTATGGAACGGTATCTGAGCTAATTTGAAACTCTTGATTTATGTATCACCCCACCTCGCTTTCCCGTTAAGCAGCCATAGTGTGTTTTCTGCATGTGTGACTCTGTTCTGTTTTGTAATTCAGTTCAAGTGTAACGGTTTTTACATTCCCTCTATAAGTGACAGCTTATGAGAAGTGTCCTTTTCTGTGTGACTTATTTCACTTAGAATCGCCGTACCTAAATCCACTCATCATGCTGCTACTAGCCTTATGACATTGATTTCATGGCTGAGTGGTATGCCATTGTACATAAGGACCTCAAATTTTTTATCCATTTTTCGCTTTCCTGGGATATTTAAGGTGGAATGAAGTGGAGGTCCTTGTCAACAGAGCAGCCCTAAACTTTGGGGTGCTTGTGTCTTGCTGATTTTTAATTTTCCCACTTTATACCCCCATGCGTGGAAGTGCCCTATGCTCTCTAAGCTGTGTTTTTTAGATGTTTCAGGACACACCGTACACTTCTCCAGAGTGGCTGTTGGCAATTTACATCCCGCCCATCAGTGTAGCAAGGCTCCCATTTCTCCATGGCCTGTCCTGCATTTCTGGTTTTGACACTTTTTTCAGCATGGCCCTTTTGACTGATGGGAAGCGAGACTTCTTTGTAGCGCTGATTGGCCTTTCCAGGTTGCTTGGTTGGCCAAAAAGGGCGTATGCGTTTTTTCCTGAATATATTCAGGAAAAAACGCATACGCCCTTTTTGGCCAAGGGCATCATTGTCAACGTTTTGGCGCTTTTCATGTGCTTTAAAGGCGATTCGAATCTACCTCCTGAAATCTGTTTCCTGCAATTCTGCCTTGATTTCAATTCCTCGTCTTTGCCTTCCCTCAATATATTTGTGGACGAGAGTTATCATTTATAACTCTGTAGGATTGTGAATTGCAGTGCCCTGAAGCTCCATTTTACAACTCGCTTTTTTGGGAGGTGGCCGCAAAAGCGCAGGATGGCTTCAGGCCCTGTTCTGGTTCCGGGGGGCAGGCTGAGCCTGTGGTTAATTCTTCTTCCTGATGGGAAAATAGAGTGACCTGTGCCTGTCCCAACACCAAGAGCTAGTCTCTCATTGGTTCCCCGTCTTCCCGTTCATCCTCAGGACAAATTGCAACCTGTACGGAACAGGAGGTTAAAGGTGCTGATGTTCCAAGTAGAGAGATTGCTAGTAAAGTGGCTGGAATGGCAAACCCGAGCACAAGGAGATGAGAAATGAGGTGCGTTTTAGAAACCTTTCCCCATCACACGGTGTACCATCTTCTGGGTTTCTCATGCATGTTTTCGATGTAGGAAGATGCCCTTGAACCTGGAGATTTGGGACCAATGCGATGGGTAGCACGCAGTATTACTTTAAAGGGTCTGCGTTTGCTCACCCAACCTCACCAAACCTCTCAGCCCCAAGAGTGTCCACCCTTATGTCTCATCCAGCTGTGGGTCTAGATATGGTCAATCCAGGTTGCATCACAGCCCCTGAACGAATTGTGTAAGAATTTCTCTCTCTTTCACTGTCTTTGTTTCATGGGTTTTTAAATGAAATTTATTTTTATAATGGGGTTTAGCTGCTTTTCACGGCTGTGTTTATGCCGCTTTACACCCACTTGACACACTAACAGAGAGATATCAATACATAGGTTTTAAGATTATTACTAGTCAGATATATTCTTGTGCGGTGAATCGGGCGTGTTGAGTCCAGTTCTCTGAGCAAGGAGTAGGTCTTGTCTATTACATATTGGGTTTATGGAACGGTATCTGAGCTAATTTGAAACGCTTGCTTTATGTATCACCCCACCTCGCTTTCCCGTTAAGCAGCCATAGTGTGTTTTCTGCATGTGTGACTCTGTTCTGTTTTGTAACTCAGTTCAAGTGTAACGGTTTTTACATTCCCTCTATAAGTGACACCTTATGAGAAGTGTCCTTTTCTGTGTGACTTATTTCACTTAGAATCGTCGTACCTAAATCCAATCATCATGCTGCTACTAGCCTTATGACATTGATTTCATGGCTGAGTGGTATGCCATTGTACATAAGGACCTCAAATTTTTTATCCATTTTTCGCTTTTCTGGGATATTTAAGGTGGAATGAAGTGGAGGTCCTTGTCAACAGAGCATCCCTAAACTTTGGGGTGCTTGTGTCTTGCTGATTTTTAATTTTCCCACTTTATACCCCCATGCGTGGAAGTGCCCTATGCTCTCTAAGCTGTGTTTTTTAGATGTTTCAGGACACACCGTACACTTCTCCAGAGTGGCTGTTGGCAATTTACATCCCGCCCATCAGTGTAGCAAGGCTCCCATTTCTCCATGGCCTGTCCTGCATTTCTGGTTTTGACACTTTTTTCAGCATGGCCCTTTTGACCGATGGGAAGCGAGACTTCTTTGTAGCGCTGATTTGCCTTTCCAGGTTGCTTGGTTGGCCAAAAAGGGCGTATGCGTTTTTTCCTGAATATATTCAGGAAAAAACGCATACGCCCTTTTTGGCCAAGGGCATCATTGTCAACGTTTTGGCGCTTTTCATGTGCTTTAAAGGCGATTCGAATCTACCTCCTGAAATCTGTTCCCTGCAATTCTGCCTTGATTTCAATTCCTCGTCTTTGCCTTCCCTCAATATATTTGTGGACGAGAGTTATCATTTATAACTCTGTAGGATTGTGAATTGCAGTGCCCTGAAGCTCCATTTTACAACTCGCTTTTTTGGGAGGTGGCCGCAAAAGCGCAGGATGGCTTCAGGCCCTGTTCTGGTTCCGGGGGGCAGGCTGAGCCTGAGGTTAATTCTTCTTCCTGATGGGAAAATAGAGTGACTTGTGCCTGTCCCAACACCAAGAGCTAATCTCTCATTGGTTCCCCGTCTTCCCGTTCATCCTCAGGACAAACTGTAACCTGTACGGAACAGGAGGTTAAAGGTGCTGATGCTCCAAGTAGGGAGATTGCTAGTAAAGTGGCTGGAATGGCGAACCCGAGCACAAGGAGATGAGAAATGAGGTGCATTTTAGAAACCTTTCCCCATCACACGGTGTACCATCTTCTTGGTTTCTTATGCATGTTTTCGATGTAGGAAGATGCCCTTGAACCTGGAGATTTGGGACCCATGCGATGGGTAGCACGCAGTATTACTTTAAAGGGTCTGCGTTTGCTCACCCAACCTCACCAAACCTCTCAGCCCCAAGTGTGTCCACCCTTATGTCTCATCCAGCTGTGGGTCTAGATATGGTCAATCCAGGTTGCATCACAGCCCCTGAACGAATTGTGTAAGAATTTCTCTCTCTTTCACTGTCTTTGTTTCATGGGTTTTTAAAAGAAATTTATTTTTATAATGGGGTTTAGCTGCTTTTCACGGCTGTGTTTATGCCGCTTTACACCCACTTGACACACTAACAGAGAGATATCAACACATAGGTTTTAAGATTATTACTAGTCAGATATATTCTTGTGCGGTGAATCGGGCGTGTTGAGTCCAGTTCTCTGAGAAAGGAGTAGGTCTTGTCTATTACATATTGGGTTTATGGAACGGTATCTGAGTTAATTTGAAACTCTTGCTTTATGTATCACCACACCTCACCTTTCCCGTTACGCAGCAATAGTGTGTTTTCTGCATGTGTGACTCTGTTCTGTTTTGTAATTCAGTTCAAGTGTAACGGTTTTTACATTCCCTCTATAAGTGACACCTTATGAGAAGTGTCCTTTTCTGTGTGACTTATTTCACTTAGAATCGTCGTACCTAAATCCACTCATCATGCTGCTACTAGCCTTATGACATTGATTTCATGGCTGAGTGGTATGCCATTGTACATAAGGACCTCAAATTTTTTATCCATTTTTCGCTTTCCTGGGATATTTAAGGTGGAATGAAGTGGAGGTCCTTGTCAGCAGAGCAGCCCTAAACTTTGGGGTGCTTGTGTCTTTCTGATTTTTAATTTTCCCACTTTATACCCCCATGCGTGGAAGTGCCCTATGCTCTCTAAGCTGTGTTTTTTAGATGTTTCAGGACACACCGTACAATTCTCCAGAGTGGCTGTTGGCAATTTACATCCCGCCCATCAGTGTAGCAAGGCTCCCATTTCTCCATGGCCTGTCCTGCATTTCTGGTTTTGACACTTTTTTCAGCATGGCCCTTTTGACTGATGGGAAGCGAGACTTCTTTGTAGCGCTGATTTGCCTTTCCAGGTTGCTTGGTTGGCCAAAAAGGGCGTATGCGTTTTTTCCTGAATATATTCAGGAAAAAATGCATACGCCCTTTTTGGCCAAGGGCATCATTGTCAACGTTTTGGCGCTTTTCATGTGCTTTAAAGGCGATTCGAATCTACCTCCTGAAATCTGTTTCCTGCAATTCTGCCTTGATTTCAAATCCTCTTCTTTGCCTTCCCTCAATATATTTGTGGACGAGAGTTATCATTTATAACTCTGCAGGTTTGTGAATTGCAGTGCCCTGAAGCTCCATTTTACAAGTCGCTTTTTTGGGAGCTGGCCGCAAAAGCTCAGGATGGCTTCAGGCCCTGTTCTGGTTCCGGGGGGCAGGCTGAGCCTGTGGTTAATTCTTCTTCCTGATGGGAAAATAGAGTGACCTGTGCCTGTCCCAACACCAAGAGCTAGTCTCTCATTGGTTCCCCGTCTTCCCGTTCATCCTCAGGACAAATTGCAACCTGTACGGAACAGGAGGTTAAAGGTGCTGAGGCTCCAAGTAGGGAGATTGCTAGTAAAGTGGCTGGAATGGCGAACCCGAGCACAAGGAGATGAGAAATGAGGTGCGTTTTAGAAACCTTTCCCCATCACACGGTGTACCATCTTCTGGGTTTCTCATGCATGTTTTCGATGTAGGAAGATGCCCTTGAACCTGGAGATTTGGGACCCATGCGATGGGTAGCACGCAGTATTACTTTAAAGGGTCTGCGTTTGCTCACCCAACCTCACCAAACCTCTCAGCCCCAAGAGTGTCCACCCTTATGTCTCATCCAGCTGTGGGTCTAGATATGGTCAATCCAGGTTGCATCACAGCCCCTGAACGAATTGTGTAAGAATTTCTCTCTCTTTCCCTGTCTTTGTTTCATGGGTTTTTAAAAGTAATTTATTTTTATAATGGGGTTTAGCTGCTTTTCACGGCTGTGTTTATGCCGCTTTACACCCACTTGACACACTAACAGAGAGATATCAATACATAGGTTTTAAGATTATTACTAGTCAGATATATACTTGTGCGGTGAATCGGGCGTGTTGAGTCCATTTCTCTGAGCAAGGAGTAGGTCTTGTCTATTACATATTGGGTTTATGGAACGGTATCTGAGCTAATTTGAAGCTCTTGTTTTATGTATCACCCCACCTCACCTTTCCCGTTAAGCAGCCATAGTGTGTTTTCTGCATGTGTGACTCTGTTCTGTTTTGTAATTCAGTTCAAGTGTAACGGTTTTTACATTCCCTCTATAAGTGACACCTTATGAGAAGTGTCCTTTTCTGTGTGACTTATTTCACTTAGAATCGTCTTACCTAAATCCACTCATCATGCTGCTACTAGCCTTATGACATTGATTTCATGGCTGAGTGATATTCCATTGTACATAAGGACCACAACTTTTTTATCCATTTTTCTCTTTCCTGGGATATTTAAGGTGGAATGAAGTGGAGGTCTTGTCAACAGAGCAGCCCTAAACTTTGGGGTGCTTGTGTCTTGCTGATTTTCAATTTTCCCACTTTATCCCCCCATGCGTGGAAGTGCCCTGTGCTCTCTAAGCTGTGTTTTTTAGATGTTTCAGGACACACCGTACACTTCTCCAGAGTGGCTGTTGGCAATTTACATCCCGCCCATCAGTGTAGCAAGGCTCCCATTTCTCCATGGCCTGTCCTGCATTTCTGGTTTTGACACATTTTTCAGCATGGCCCTTTTGACCGATGGGAAACGAGACTTCTTTGTAGCGCTGATTTGCCTTTCCAGGTTGCTTGGTTGGCCAAAAAGGGCGTATGCGTTTTTTCCTGAATATATTCAGGAAAAAACGCATACGCCCTTTTTGGCCAAGGGCATCATTGTCAACGTTTTGCCGCTTTTCATGTGCTTTAAAGGCGATTCGAATCTACCTCCTGAAATCTGTTTCCTGCAATTCTGCCTTGATTTCAAATCCTCTTCTTTGCCTTCCCTCAATATATTTGTGGACGAGAGTTATCATTTATAACTCTGCAGGTTTGTGAATTGCAGTGCCCTGAAGCTCCATTTTACAAGTCGCTTTTTTGGGAGCTGGCCGCAAAAGCGCAGGATGGCTTCAGGCCCTGTTCTGGTTCCGGGGGGCAGGCTGAGCCTGTGGTTAATTCTTCTTCCTGATGGGAAAATAGAGTGACCTGTGCCTGTCCCAACACCAAGAGCTAGTCTCTCATTGGTTCCCCGTCTTCCCGTTCATCCTCAGGACAAATTGCAACCTGTACGGAACAGGAGGTTAAAGGTGCTGATGCTCCAAGAAGGGAGATTGCTGGTAAAGTGGCTGGAATGGCGAACCCGAGCACAAGGAGATGAGAAATGAGGTGCGTTTTAGAAACCTTTCCCCATCACACGGTGTACCATCTTCTGGGTTTCTCATGCATGTTTTCGATGTAGGAAGATGCCCTTGAACCTGGAGATTTGGGACCCATGCGATGGGTAGCACGCAGTATTACTTTAAAGGGTCTGCGTTTGCTCACCCAACCTCACCAAACCTCTCAGCCCCAAGAGTATCCACCCTTATGTCTCATCCAGCTGTGGGTCTAGATATGGTCAATCCAGGTTGCATCACAGCCCCTGAACGAATTGTGTAAGAATTTCGCTCTCTTTCACTGTCTTTGTTTCATGGGTTTTTAAAAGAAATTTATTTTTATAATGGGGTATAGCTGCTTTTCACGGCTCTGTTTATGCCGCTTTACACCCACTAGACACACTAACAGAGAGATATCAATACATAGGTTTTAAGATTATTACTAGTCAGATATATTCTTGTGCGGTGAATCGGGCGTGTTGAGTCCAGTTCTCTGAGCAAGGAGTAGGTCTTGTCTATTACATATTGGGTTTATGGAACGGTATCTGAGCTAATTTGAAACTCTTGATTTATGTATCACCCCACCTCGCTTTCCCGTTAAGCAGCCATAGTGTGTTTTCTGCATGTGTGACTCTGTTCTGTTTTGTAATTCAGTTCAAGTGTAACGGTTTTTACATTCCCTCTATAAGTGACAGCTTATGAGAAGTGTCCTTTTCTGTGTGACTTATTTCACTTAGAATCGCCGTACCTAAATCCACTCATCATGCTGCTACTAGCCTTATGACATTGATTTCATGGCTGAGTGGTATGCCATTGTACATAAGGACCTCAAATTTTTTATCCATTTTTCGCTTTCCTGGGATATTTAAGGTGGAATGAAGTGGAGGTCCTTGTCAACAGAGCAGCCCTAAACTTTGGGGTGCTTGTGTCTTGCTGATTTTTAGTTTTCCCACTTTATACCCCCATGCGTGGAAGTGCCCTATGCTCTCTAAGCTGTGTTTTTTAGATGTTTCAGGACACACCGTACACTTCTCCAGAGTGGCTGTTGGCAATTTACATCCCGCCCATCAGTGTAGCAAGGCTCCCATTTCTCCATGGCCTGTCCTGCATTTCTGGTTTTGACACTTTTTTCAGCATGGCCCTTTTGACTGATGGGAAGCGAGACTTCTTTGTAGCGCTGATTGGCCTTTCCAGGTTGCTTGGTTGGCCAAAAAGGGCGTATGCGTTTTTTCCTGAATATATTCAGGAAAAAACGCATACGCCCTTTTTGGCCAAGGGCATCATTGTCAACGTTTTGGCGCTTTTCATGTGCTTTAAAGGCGATTCGAATCTACCTCCTGAAATCTGTTTCCTGCAATTCTGCCTTGATTTCAATTCCTCGTCTTTGCCTTCCCTCAATATATTTGTGGACGAGAGTTATCATTTATAACTCTGTAGGATTGTGAATTGCAGTGCCCTGAAGCTCCATTTTACAACTCGCTTTTTTGGGAGGTGGCCGCAAAAGCGCAGGATGGCTTCAGGCCCTGTTCTGGTTCCGGGGGGCAGGCTGAGCCTGTGGTTAATTCTTCTTCCTGATGGGAAAATAGAGTGACCTGTGCCTGTCCCAACACCAAGAGCTAGTCTCTCATTGGTTCCCCGTCTTCCCGTTCATCCTCAGGACAAATTGCAACCTGTACGGAACAGGAGGTTAAAGGTGCTGATGTTCCAAGTAGAGAGATTGCTAGTAAAGTGGCTGGAATGGCAAACCCGAGCACAAGGAGATGAGAAATGAGGTGCGTTTTAGAAACCTTTCCCCATCACACGGTGTACCATCTTCTGGGTTTCTCATGCATGTTTTCGATGTAGGAAGATGCCCTTGAACCTGGAGATTTGGGACCAATGCGATGGGTAGCACGCAGTATTACTTTAAAGGGTCTGCGTTTGCTCACCCAACCTCACCAAACCTCTCAGCCCCAAGAGTGTCCACCCTTATGTCTCATCCAGCTGTGGGTCTAGATATGGTCAATCCAGGTTGCATCACAGCCCCTGAACGAATTGTGTAAGAATTTCTCTCTCTTTCACTGTCTTTGTTTCATGGGTTTTTAAATGAAATTTATTTTTATAATGGGGTTTAGCTGCTTTTCACGGCTGTGTTTATGCCGCTTTACACCCACTTGACACACTAACAGAGAGATATCAATACATAGGTTTTAAGATTATTACTAGTCAGATATATTCTTGTGCGGTGAATCGGGCGTGTTGAGTCCAGTTCTCTGAGCAAGGAGTAGGTCTTGTCTATTACATATTGGGTTTATGGAACGGTATCTGAGCTAATTTGAAACGCTTGCTTTATGTATCACCCCACCTCGCTTTCCCGTTAAGCAGCCATAGTGTGTTTTCTGCATGTGTGACTCTGTTCTGTTTTGTAACTCAGTTCAAGTGTAACGGTTTTTACATTCCCTCTATAAGTGACACCTTATGAGAAGTGTCCTTTTCTGTGTGACTTATTTCACTTAGAATCGTCGTACCTAAATCCAATCATCATGCTGCTACTAGCCTTATGACATTGATTTCATGGCTGAGTGGTATGCCATTGTACATAAGGACCTCAAATTTTTTATCCATTTTTCGCTTTTCTGGGATATTTAAGGTGGAATGAAGTGGAGGTCCTTGTCAACAGAGCATCCCTAAACTTTGGGGTGCTTGTGTCTTGCTGATTTTTAATTTTCCCACTTTATACCCCCATGCGTGGAAGTGCCCTATGCTCTCTAAGCTGTGTTTTTTAGATGTTTCAGGACACACCGTACACTTCTCCAGAGTGGCTGTTGGCAATTTACATCCCGCCCATCAGTGTAGCAAGGCTCCCATTTCTCCATGGCCTGTCCTGCATTTCTGGTTTTGACACTTTTTTCAGCATGGCCCTTTTGACCGATGGGAAGCGAGACTTCTTTGTAGCGCTGATTTGCCTTTCCAGGTTGCTTGGTTGGCCAAAAAGGGCGTATGCGTTTTTTCCTGAATATATTCAGGAAAAAACGCATACGCCCTTTTTGGCCAAGGGCATCATTGTCAACGTTTTGGCGCTTTTCATGTGCTTTAAAGGCGATTCGAATCTACCTCCTGAAATCTGTTCCCTGCAATTCTGCCTTGATTTCAATTCCTCGTCTTTGCCTTCCCTCAATATATTTGTGGACGAGAGTTATCATTTATAACTCTGTAGGATTGTGAATTGCAGTGCCCTGAAGCTCCATTTTACAACTCGCTTTTTTGGGAGGTGGCCGCAAAAGCGCAGGATGGCTTCAGGCCCTGTTCTGGTTCCGGGGGGCAGGCTGAGCCTGAGGTTAATTCTTCTTCCTGATGGGAAAATAGAGTGACTTGTGCCTGTCCCAACACCAAGAGCTAATCTCTCATTGGTTCCCCGTCTTCCCGTTCATCCTCAGGACAAACTGTAACCTGTACGGAACAGGAGGTTAAAGGTGCTGATGCTCCAAGTAGGGAGATTGCTAGTAAAGTGGCTGGAATGGCGAACCCGAGCACAAGGAGATGAGAAATGAGGTGCATTTTAGAAACCTTTCCCCATCACACGGTGTACCATCTTCTTGGTTTCTTATGCATGTTTTCGATGTAGGAAGATGCCCTTGAACCTGGAGATTTGGGACCCATGCGATGGGTAGCACGCAGTATTACTTTAAAGGGTCTGCGTTTGCTCACCCAACCTCACCAAACCTCTCAGCCCCAAGTGTGTCCACCCTTATGTCTCATCCAGCTGTGGGTCTAGATATGGTCAATCCAGGTTGCATCACAGCCCCTGAACGAATTGTGTAAGAATTTCTCTCTCTTTCACTGTCTTTGTTTCATGGGTTTTTAAAAGAAATTTATTTTTATAATGGGGTTTAGCTGCTTTTCACGGCTGTGTTTATGCCGCTTTACACCCACTTGACACACTAACAGAGAGATATCAACACATAGGTTTTAAGATTATTACTAGTCAGATATATTCTTGTGCGGTGAATCGGGCGTGTTGAGTCCAGTTCTCTGAGAAAGGAGTAGGTCTTGTCTATTACATATTGGGTTTATGGAACGGTATCTGAGTTAATTTGAAACTCTTGCTTTATGTATCACCACACCTCACCTTTCCCGTTACGCAGCAATAGTGTGTTTTCTGCATGTGTGACTCTGTTCTGTTTTGTAATTCAGTTCAAGTGTAACGGTTTTTACATTCCCTCTATAAGTGACACCTTATGAGAAGTGTCCTTTTCTGTGTGACTTATTTCACTTAGAATCGTCGTACCTAAATCCACTCATCATGCTGCTACTAGCCTTATGACATTGATTTCATGGCTGAGTGGTATGCCATTGTACATAAGGACCTCAAATTTTTTATCCATTTTTCGCTTTCCTGGGATATTTAAGGTGGAATGAAGTGGAGGTCCTTGTCAGCAGAGCAGCCCTAAACTTTGGGGTGCTTGTGTCTTTCTGATTTTTAATTTTCCCACTTTATACCCCCATGCGTGGAAGTGCCCTATGCTCTCTAAGCTGTGTTTTTTAGATGTTTCAGGACACACCGTACAATTCTCCAGAGTGGCTGTTGGCAATTTACATCCCGCCCATCAGTGTAGCAAGGCTCCCATTTCTCCATGGCCTGTCCTGCATTTCTGGTTTTGACACTTTTTTCAGCATGGCCCTTTTGACTGATGGGAAGCGAGACTTCTTTGTAGCGCTGATTTGCCTTTCCAGGTTGCTTGGTTGGCCAAAAAGGGCGTATGCGTTTTTTCCTGAATATATTCAGGAAAAAATGCATACGCCCTTTTTGGCCAAGGGCATCATTGTCAACGTTTTGGCGCTTTTCATGTGCTTTAAAGGCGATTCGAATCTACCTCCTGAAATCTGTTTCCTGCAATTCTGCCTTGATTTCAATTCCTCGTCTTTGCCTTCCCTCAATATATTTGTGGACGAGAGTTATCATTTATAACTCTGTAGGATTGTGAATTGCAGTGCCCTGAAGCTCCATTTTACAACTCGCTTTTTTGGGAGGTGGCCGCAAAAGCGCAGGATGGCTTCAGGCCCTGTTCTGGTTCCGGGGGGCAGGCTGAGCCTGTGGTTAATTCTTCTTCCTGATGGGAAAATAGAGTGACCTGTGCCTGTCCCAACACCAAGAGCTAGTCTCTCATTTGTTCCCCGTCTTCCCGTTCATCCTCAGGACAAATTGCAACCTGTACGGAACAGGAGGTTAAAGATGCTGATGCTCCAAGTAGGGAGATTGCTACTAAAGTGGCTGGAATGGCGAACCCGAGCACAAGGAGATGAGAAATGAGGTGCATTTTAGAAACCTTTCCCCAACACACGGTGTACCATCTTCTTGGTTTCTCATGCATGTTTTCGATGTAGGAAGATGCCCTTGAACCTGGAGATTTGGGACCCATGCGATGGGTAGCACACAGTATTACTTTAAAGGGTCTGCGTTTGCTCACCCAACCTCACCAAACCTCTTAGCCCCAAGAGTGTCCACCCTTATGTCTCATCCAGCTGTGGGTCTAGATATGGTCAATCCAGGTTGCATCACAGCCCCTGAACGAATTGTGTAAGAATTTCTCTTTCTTTCACTGTCTTTGTTTCATGGGTTTTTAAAAGAAATTTATTTTTATAATGGGGTTTAGCTGCTTTTCACGGCTGTGTTTATGCCGCTTTACACCCACTTGACACACTAACAGAGAGATATCAATACATAGGTTTTAAGATTATTACTAGTCAGATATATTCTTGTGCGGTGAATCGGGCGTGTTGAGTCCAGTTCTCTGAGCAAGGAGTAGGTCTTGTCTATTACATATTGGGTTTATGGAACGGTATCTGAGCTAATTTGAAACTCTTGCTTTATGTATCACCCCACCTCGCTTTCCCGTTAAGCAGCCATAGTGTGTTTTCTGCATGTGTGACTCTGTTCTGTTTTGTAACTCAGTTCAAGTGTAACGGTTTTTACATTCCCTCTATAAGTGACACCTTATGAGAAGTGTCATTTTCTGTGTGACTTATTTAACTTAGAATCGTCGTACCTAAATCCATTCATCATGCTGCTACTAGCCTTATGACATTGATTTCATGGCTGAGTGGTATGCCATTGTACATAAGGACCTCAAATTTTTTATCCATTTTTCGCTTTCCTGGGATATTTAAGGTGGAATGAAGTGGAGGTCCTTGTCAACAGAGCAGCCCTAAACTTTGGGGTGCTTGTGTCTTGCTGATTTTTAATTTTCCCACTTTATCCCCCCATGCGTGGAAGTGCCCTATGCTCTCTAAGCTGTGTTTTTTAGATGTTTCAGGACACACCGTACACTTCTCCAGAGTGGCTGTTGGCAATTTACATCCCGCCCATCAGTGTAGCAAGGCTCCCATTTCTCCATGGCCTGTCCTGCATTTCTGGTTTTGACACTTTTTTCAGCATGGCCCTTTTGACTGATGGGAAGCGAGACTTCTTTGTAGCGCTGATTTGCCTTTCCAGGTTGCTTGGTTGGCCAAAAAGGGCGTATGCGTTTTTTCCTGAATATATTCAGGAAAAAACGCATACGCCCTTTTTGGCCAAGGGCATTATTGTCAACGTTTTGGCGCTTTTCATGTGCTTTAAAGGCGATTCGAATCTACCTCCTGAAATCTGTTTCCTGCAATTCTGCCTTGATTTCAATTCCTCGTCTTTGCCTTCCCTCAATATATTTGTGGACGAGAGTTATCATTTATAACTCTGTAGGATTGTGAATTGCAGTGCCCTGAAGCTCCATTTTACAACTTGCTTTTTTGGGAGGTGGCCGCAAAAGCGCAGGATGGCTTCAGGCCCTGTTCTGGTTCCGGGGGGCAGGCTGAGCCTGTGGTTAATTCTTCTTCCTGATGGGAAAATAGAGTGACCTGTGCCTGTCCCAACACCAAGAGCTAATCTCTCATTGGTTCCCCGTCTTCCCGTTCATCCTCAGGACAAATTGCAACCTGTACGGAACAGGAGGTTAAAGGTGCTGATGCTCCAAGTAGGGAGATTGCTACTAAAGTGGCTGGAATGGCGAACCCGAGCACAAGGAGATGAGAAATGAGGTGCATTTTAGAAACCTTTCCCCATCACACGGTGTACCATCTTCTTGGTTTCTCATGCATGTTTTCGATGTAGGAAGATGCCCTTGAACCTGGAGATTTGGGACCCATGCGATGGGTAGCACGCAGTATTACTTTAAAGGGTCTGCGTTTGCTCACCCAACCTCACCAAACCTCTCAGCCCCAAGAGTGTCCACCCTTATGTCTCATCCAGCTGTGGGTCTAGATATGGTCAATCCAGGTTGCATCACAGCCCCTGAACGAATTGTGTAAGAATTTCTCTCTCTTTCACTGTCTTTGTTTCATGGGTTTTTAAAAGAAATTTATTTTTATAATGGGGTTTAGCTGCTTTTCACGGCTGTGTTTATGCCGCTTTACACCCACTTGACACACTAACAGAGAGATATCAATACATAGGTTTTAAGATTATTACTAGTCAGATATATTCTTGTGCGGTGAATCGGGCGTGTTGAGTCCAGTTCTCTGAGCAAGGAGTAGGTCTTGTCTATTACATATTGGGTTTATGGAACGGTATCTGAGCTAATTTGAAACTCTTGCTTTATGTATCACCCCACCTCGCTTTCCCGTTAAGCAGCCATAGTGTGTTTTCTGCATGTGTGACTCTGTTCTGTTTTGTAACTCAGTTCAAGTGTAACGGTTTTTACATTCCCTCTATAAGTGACACCTTATGAGAAGTGTCATTTTCTGTGTGACTTATTTCACTTAGAATCGTCGTACCTAAATCCATTCATCATGCTGCTACTAGCCTTATGACATTGATTTCATGGCTGAGTGGTATGCCATTGTACATAAGGACCTCAAATTTTTTATCCATTTTTCGCTTTCCTGGGATATTTAAGGTGGAATGAAGTGGAGGTCCTTGTCAACAGAGCAGCCCTAAACTTTGGGGTGCTTGTGTCTTGCTGATTTTTAATTTTCCCACTTTATCCCCCCATGCGTGGAAGTGCCCTATGCTCTCTAAGCTGTGTTTTTTAGATGTTTCAGGACACACCGTACACTTCTCCAGAGTGGCTGTTGGCAATTTACATCCCGCCCATCAGTGTAGCAAGGCTCCCATTTCTCCATGGCCTGTCCTGCATTTCTGGTTTTGACACTTTTTTCAGCATGGCCCTTTTGACTGATGGGAAGCGAGACTTCTTTGTAGCGCTGATTTGCCTTTCCAGGTTGCTTGGTTGGCCAAAAAGGGCGTATGCGTTTTTTCCTGAATATATTCAGGAAAAAATGCATACGCCCTTTTTGGCCAAGGGCATCATTGTCAACGTTTTGGCGCTTTTCATGTGCTTTAAAGGCGATTCGAATCTACCTCCTGAAATCTGTTTCCTGCAATTCTGCCTTGATTTCAATTCCTCGTCTTTGCCTTCCCTCAATATATTTGTGGACGAGAGTTATCATTTATAACTCTGTAGGATTGTGAATTGCAGTGCCCTGAAGCTCCATTTTACAACTCGCTTTTTTGGGAGGTGGCCGCAAAAGCACAGGATGGCTTCAGGCCCTGTTCTGGTTCCGAGGGGCAGGCTGAGCCTGTGGTTAATTCTTCTTCCTGATGGGAAAATAGAGTGACCTGTGCCTGTCCCAACACCAAGAGCTAAACTCTCATTGGTTCCCCGTCTTCCCGTTCATCCTCAGGACAAATTGCAACCTGTACGGAACAGTAGGTTAAAGGTGCTGATGTTCCAAGTAGGGAGATTGCTAGTAAAGTGGCTGGAATGGCAAACCCGAGCACAAGGAGATGAGAAATGAGGTGCGTTTTAGAAACCTTTCCCCATCACACGGTGTACCATCTTCTGGGTTTCTCATGCATGTTTTCGATGTAGGAAGATGCTCTTGAACCTGGAGATTTGGGACCAATGCGATGGGTAGCACGCAGTATTACTTTAAAGGGTCTGCGTTTGCTCACCCAACCTCACCAAACCTCTCAGCCCCAAGAGTGTCCACCCTTATGTCTCATCCAGCTGTGGGTCTAGATATGGTCAATCCAGGTTGCATCACAGCCCCTGAACGAATTGTGTAAGAATTTCTCTCTCTTTCACTGTCTTTGTTTCATGGGTTTTTAAAAGAAATTTATTTTTATAATGGAGTTTAGCTGCTTTTCACGGCTGTGTTTATGCCGCTTTACACCCACTTGACACACTAACAGAGAGATATCAACACATAGGTTTTAAGATTATTACTAGTCAGATATATTCTTGTGCGGTGAATCGGGCGTGTTGAGTCCAGTTCTCTGAGCAAGGAGTAGGTCTTGTCTATTACATATTGGGTTTATGGAACGGTATCTGAGCTAATTTGAAGCTCTTGCTTTATGTATCACCCCACCTCGCTTTCCCGTTAAGCAGCCATAGTGTGTTTTCTGCATGTGTGACTCTGTTCTGTTTTGTAACTCAGTTCAAGTGTAACGGTTTTTACATTCCCTCTATAAGTGACACCTTATGAGAAGTGTCCTTTTCTGTGTGACTTATTTCACTTAGAATCGTCTTACCTAAATCCACTCATCATGCTGCTACTAGCCTTATGACATTGATTTCATGGCTGAGTGGTATGCCATTGTACATAAGGACCTCAAATTTTTTATCCATTTTTCGCTTTCCTGGGATATTTAAGGTGGAATGAAGTAGAGGTCCTTGTCAACAGAGCAGCCCTAAACTTTGGGGTGCTTGTGTCTTGCTGATTTTTAATTTTCCCACTTTATACCACCATGCGTGGAAGTGCCCTATGCTCTCTAAGCTGTGTTTTTTAGATGTTTCAGGACACACCGTACACTTCTCCAGAGTGGCTGTTGGCAATTTACATCCCGCCCATCAGTGTAGCAAGGCTCCCATTTCTCCATGGCCTGTCCTGCATTTCTGGTTTTGACACTTTTTTCAGCATGGCCCTTTTGACTGATGGGAAGCGAGACTTCTTTATAGCGCTGATTTGCCTTTCCAGGTTGCTTGGTTGGCCAAAAAGGGCGTATGCGTTTTTTCCTGAATATATTCAGGAAAAAACGCATACGCCCTTTTTGGCCAAGGGCATCATTGTCAACGTTTTGGCGCTTTTCATGTGCTTTAAAGGCGATTCGAATCTACCTCCTGAAATCTGTTTCCTGCAATTCTGCCTTGATTTCAATTCCTCGTCTTTGCCTTCCCTCAATATATTTGTGGACGAGAGTTATCATTTATAACTCTGTAGGATTGTGAATTGCAGTGCCCTGAAGCTCCATTTTACAACTCGCTTTTTTGGGAGGTGGCCGCAAAAGCGCAGGATGGCTTCAGGCCCTGTTCTGGTTCCGGGGGGAAGGCTGAGCCTGTGGTTAATTCTTCTTCCTGATGGGAAAATAGAGTGACCTGTGCCTGTCCCAACACCAAGAGCTAGTCTCTCATTGGTGCCCCGTCTTCCCGTTCATCCTCAGGACAAATTGCAACCTGTACGGAACAGGAGGTTAAATATGCTGATGCTCCAAATAGGGAGATTGCTACTAAAGTGGCTGGAATGGCGAACCCGAGCACAAGGAGATGAGAAATGAGGTGCATTTTAGAAACCTTTCCCCAACACACGGTGTACCATCTTCTGGGTTTCTCATGCATGTTTTCGATGTAGGAAGATGCCCTTTAACCTGGAGATTTGGGACCCATGCGATGGGTAGCACGCAGTATTACTTTAAAGGGTCTGCGTTTGCTCACCCAACCTCACCAAACCTCTCAGCCCCAAGAGTATCCACCCTTATGTCTCATCCAGCTGTGGGTCAAGATATGGTCAATCCAGGTTGCATCACAGTCCCTGAACGAATTGTGTAAGAATTTCTCTCTCTTTCACTGTCTTTGTTTCATGGGTTTTTAAAAGAAATTTATTTTTATAATGGGGTTTAGCTGCTTTTCACGGCTGTGTTTATGCCGCTTTACACCCACTTGACACACTAACAGAGAGATATCAATACATAGGTTTTAAGATTATTACTAGTCAGATATATTCTTGTGCGGTGAATCGGGCATGTTGAGTCCAGTTCTCTGAGCAAGGAGTAGGTCTTGTCTATTACATATTGGGTTTATGGAACGGTATCTGAGCTAATTTGAAACTCTTGCTTTATGTATCACCCCACCTCGCTTTCCCGTTAAGCAGCCATAGTGTGTTTTCTGCATGTGTGACTCTGTTCTGTTTTGTAATTCAGTTCAAGTGTAACGGTTTTTACATTCCCTGTATAAGTGACACCTTATGAGAAGTGTCCTTTTCTGTGTGACTTATTTCACTTAGAATCGCCGTACCTAAATCCACTCATCATGCTGCTACTAGCCTTATGACATTGATTACATGGCTGAGTGGTATGCCATTGTACATAAGGACCTCAAATTTTTTATCCATTTTTCGCTTTCCTGGGATATTTAAGGTGGAATGAAGTGGAGGTCCTTGTCAACAGAGCAGCCCTAAACTTTGGGGTGCTTTTGTCTTGCTGATTTTTAATTTTCCCACTTTATACCCCCATGCGTGGAAGTGCCCTATGCTCTCTAAGCTGTGTTTTTTAGCTGTTTCAGGACACACCGTACCCTTCTCCAGAGTGGCTGTTGGCAATTTACATCCCGCCCATCAGTGTAGCAAGGCTCCCATTTCTCCATGGCCTGTCCTGCATTTCTGGTTTTGACACTTTTTTCAGCATGGCCCTTTTGACTGATGGGAAGCGAGACTTCTTTATAGCGCTGATTTGCCTTTCCAGGTTGCTTGGTTGGCCAAAAAGGGCGTATGCGTTTTTTACTGAATATATTCAGGAAAAAACGCATACGCCCTTTTTGGCCAAGGGCATCATTGTCAACGTTTTGGCGCTTTTCATGTGCTTTAAAGGCGATTCGAATCTACCTCCTGAAATCTGTTTCCTGCAATTCTGCCTTGATTTCAATTCCTCGTCTTTGCCTTCCCTCAATATATTTGTGGACGAGAGTTATCATTTATAACTCTGTAGGATTGTGAATTGCAGTGCCCTGAAGCTCCATTTTACAACTCGCTTTTTTGGGAGGTGGCCGCAAAAGCGCAGGATGGCTTCAGGCCCTGTTCTGGTTCCGGGGGGCAGGCTGAGCCTGTGGTTAATTCTTCTTCCTGATGGGAAAATAGAGTGACCTGTGCCTGTCCCAACACCAAGAGCTAATCTCTCATTGGTTCCCCGTCTTCCCGTTCATCCTCAGGACAAATAGCAACCTGTACGGAACAGGAGGTTAAAGGTGCTGATGCTCCAAGTAGGGAGATTGCTACTAAAGTGTCTGGAATGGCGAACCCGAGCACAAGGAGATGAGAAATGAGGTGCATTTTAGAAACCTTTCCCCATCACATGGTGTACCATCTTCTTGGTTTCTCATGCATGTTTTCGATGTAGGAAGATGCCCTTGAACCTGGAGATTTGGGACCCATGCGATGGGTAGCACGCAGTATTACTTTAAAGGGTCTGCGTTTGCTCACCCAACCTCACCAAACCTCTCAGCCCCAAGAGTGTCCACCCTTATGTCTCATCCAGCTGTGGGTCTAGATATGGTCAATCCAGGTTGCATCACAGCCCCTGAATGAATTGTGTAAGAATTTCTCTCTCTTTCACTGTCTTTGTTTCATGGGTTTTTAAAAGAAATTTATTTTTATAATGGGGTTTAGCTGCTTTTCACGGCTGTGTTTATGCCGCTTTACACCCACTTGACACACTAAGAGAGAGATATCAACACATAGGTTTTAAGATTATTACTAGTCAGATATATTCTTGTGCGGTGAATCGGGCGTGTTGAGTCCAGTTCTCTGAGCAAGGAGTAGGTCTTGTCTATTACATATTGGGTTTATGGAACGGTATCTGAGCTAATTTGAAGCTCTTGCTTTATGTATCACCCCACCTCGCTTTCCCGTTAAGCAGCCATAGTGTGTTTTCTGGATGTGAGACTCTGTTCTGTTTTGTAACTCAGTTCAAGTGTAACGGTTTTTACATTCCCTCTATAAGTGACACCTTATGAGAAGTGTCCTTTTCTGTGTGACTTATTTCACTTAGAATCGTCTTACCTAAATCCACTCATCATGCTGCTACTAGCCTTATGACATTGATTTCATGGCTGAGTGGTATGCCATTGTACATAAGGACCTCAAATTTTTTATCCATTTTTCGCTTT
This sequence comes from Balaenoptera physalus, assembly GCF_965194825.1. NCBI lineage: Eukaryota > Metazoa > Chordata > Mammalia > Artiodactyla > Balaenopteridae > Balaenoptera > Balaenoptera physalus. The sequence continues at coordinate 865,079 of NW_028126394.1, read as the reverse complement.
CCTGGGATATTTAAGGTGGAATGAAGTAGAGGTCCTTGTCAACAGAGCAGCCCTAAACTTTGGGGTGCTTGTGTCTTGCTGATTTTTAATTTTCCCACTTTATACCACCATGCGTGGAAGTGCCCTATGCTCTCTAAGCTGTGTTTTTTAGATGTTTCAGGACACACCGTACACTTCTCCAGAGTGGCTGTTGGCAATTTACATCCCGCCCATCAGTGTAGCAAGGCTCCCATTTCTCCATGGCCTGTCCTGCATTTCTGGTTTTGACACTTTTTTCAGCATGGCCCTTTTGACTGATGGGAAGCGAGACTTCTTTATAGCGCTGATTTGCCTTTCCAGGTTGCTTGGTTGGCCAAAAAGGGCGTATGCGTTTTTTCCTGAATATATTCAGGAAAAAACGCATACGCCCTTTTTGGCCAAGGGCATCATTGTCAACGTTTTGGCGCTTTTCATGTGCTTTAAAGGCGATTCGAATCTACCTCCTGAAATCTGTTTCCTGCAATTCTGCCTTGATTTCAATTCCTCGTCTTTGCCTTCCCTCAATATATTTGTGGACGAGAGTTATCATTTATAACTCTGTAGGATTGTGAATTGCAGTGCCCTGAAGCTCCATTTTACAACTCGCTTTTTTGGGAGGTGGCCGCAAAAGCGCAGGATGGCTTCAGGCCCTGTTCTGGTTCCGGGGGGAAGGCTGAGCCTGTGGTTAATTCTTCTTCCTGATGGGAAAATAGAGTGACCTGTGCCTGTCCCAACACCAAGAGCTAGTCTCTCATTGGTGCCCCGTCTTCCCGTTCATCCTCAGGACAAATTGCAACCTGTACGGAACAGGAGGTTAAATATGCTGATGCTCCAAATAGGGAGATTGCTACTAAAGTGGCTGGAATGGCGAACCCGAGCACAAGGAGATGAGAAATGAGGTGCATTTTAGAAACCTTTCCCCAACACACGGTGTACCATCTTCTGGGTTTCTCATGCATGTTTTCGATGTAGGAAGATGCCCTTTAACCTGGAGATTTGGGACCCATGCGATGGGTAGCACGCAGTATTACTTTAAAGGGTCTGCGTTTGCTCACCCAACCTCACCAAACCTCTCAGCCCCAAGAGTATCCACCCTTATGTCTCATCCAGCTGTGGGTCAAGATATGGTCAATCCAGGTTGCATCACAGCCCCTGAACGAATTGTGTAAGAATTTCTCTCTCTTTCACTGTCTTTGTTTCATGGGTTTTTAAAAGAAATTTATTTTTATAATGGGGTTTAGCTGCTTTTCACAGCTGTGTTTATGCCGCTTTACACCCACTTGACACACTAACAGAGAGATATCAATACATAGGTTTTAAGATTATTACTAGTCAGATATATTCTTGTGCGGTGAATCGGGCATGTTGAGTCCAGTTCTCTGAGCAAGGAGTAGGTCTTGTCTATTACATATTGGGTTTATGGAACGGTATCTGAGCTAATTTGAAACTCTTGCTTTATGTATCACCCCACCTCGCTTTCCCGTTAAGCAGCCATAGTGTGTTTTCTGCATGTGTGACTCTGTTCTGTTTTGTAATTCAGTTCAAGTGTAACGGTTTTTACATTCCCTGTATAAGTGACACCTTATGAGAAGTGTCCTTTTCTGTGTGACTTATTTCACTTAGAATCGCCGTACCTAAATCCACTCATCATGCTGCTACTAGCCTTATGACATTGATTACATGGCTGAGTGGTATGCCATTGTACATAAGGACCTCAAATTTTTTATCCATTTTTCGCTTTCCTGGGATATTTAAGGTGGAATGAAGTGGAGGTCCTTGTCAACAGAGCAGCCCTAAACTTTGGGGTGCTTTTGTCTTGCTGATTTTTAATTTTCCCACTTTATACCCCCATGCGTGGAAGTGCCCTATGCTCTCTAAGCTGTGTTTTTTAGCTGTTTCAGGACACACCGTACCCTTCTCCAGAGTGGCTGTTGGCAATTTACATCCCGCCCATCAGTGTAGCAAGGCTCCCATTTCTCCATGGCCTGTCCTGCATTTCTGGTTTTGAAACTTTTTTCAGCATGGCCCTTTTGACCGATGGGAAGCGTGACTTCTTTGTAGCGCTGATTGGCCTTTCCAGGTTGCTTGGTTGGCCAAAAAGGGCGTATGCGTTTTTTTCTGAATATATTCAGGAAAAAACGCATACGCCCTTTTTGGCCAAGGGCATCATTGTCAACGTTTTGCCGCTTTTCATGTGCTTTAAAGGCGATGCGAATCTACCTCCTAAAATCTGTTTCCTGCAATTCTGCCTTGATTTCAATTCCTCTTCTTTGCCTTCCCTCAATATATTTGTGGACGAGAGTTATCATTTATAACTCTGCAGGTTTGTGAATTGCAGTGCCCTGAAGCTCCATTTTACAACTCGCTTTTTTGGGAGCTGGCCGCAAAAGCGCAGGATGGCTTCAGGCCCTGTTCTGGTTCCGGGGGGCAGGCTGAGCCTGTGGTTAATTCTTCTTCCTGATGGGAAAATAGAGTGACCTGTGCCTGTCCCAACACCAAGAGCTAGTCTCTCATTGGTTCCCCGTCTTCCCGTTCATCCTCAGGACAAATTGCAACCTGTACGGAACAGGAGGTTAAAGGTGCTGATGCTCCAAGTAGGGAGATTGCTAGTAAAGTGGCTGGAATGGCGAACCCGAGCACAAGGAGATGAGAAATGAGGTGCGTTTTAGAAACCTTTCCCCATCACACGGTGTACCATCTTCTGGGTTTCTCATGCATGTTTTCGATGTAGGAAGATGCCCTTGAACCTGGAGATTTGGGACCCATGCGATGGGTAGCACGCAGTATTACTTTAAAGGGTCTGCGTTTGCTCACCCAACCTCACCAAACCTCTCAGCCCCAAGAGTGTCCACCCTTATGTCTCATCCAGCTGTGGGTCTAGATATGGTCAATCCAGGTTGCATCACAGCCCCTGAACGAATTGTGTAAGAATTTCTCTCTCTTTCCCTGTCTTTGTTTCATGGGTTTTTAAAAGTAATTTATTTTTATAATGGGGTTTAGCTGCTTTTCACGGCTGTGTTTATGCCGCTTTACACCCACTTGACACACTAACAGAGAGATATCAATACATAGGTTTTAAGATTATTACTAGTCAGATATATTCTTGTGCGGTGAATCGTGCGTGTTGAGTACAGTTCTCTGAGCAAGGAGTAGGTCTTGTCTATTACATATTGGGTTTACGGAACGGTATCTGAGCTAATTTGAAGCTCTTGTTTTATGTATCACCCCACCTCACCTTTCCCGTTAAGCAGCCATAGTGTGTTTTCTGCATGTGTGACTCTGTTCTGTTTTGTAATTCAGTTCAAGTGTAACGGTTTTTACATTCCCTCTATAAGTGACACCTTATGAGAAGTGTCCTTTTCTGTGTGACTTATTTCACTTAGAATCGTCTTACCTAAATCCACTCATCATGCTGCTACTAGCCTTATGACATTGATTTCATGGCTGAGTGATATTCCATTGTACATAAGGACCACAAATTTTTTATCCATTTTTCGCTTTCCTGGGATATTTAAGGTGGAATGAAGTGGAGGTCCTTGTCAACAGAGCAGCCCTAAACTTTGGGGTGCTTGTGTCTTGCTGATTTTCAATTTTCCCACTTTATCCCCCCATGCGTGGAAGTGCCCTGTGCTCTCTAAGCTGTGTTTTTTAGATGTTTCAGGACACACCGTACACTTCTCCAGAGTGGCTGTTGGCAATTTACATCCCGCCCATCAGTGTAGCAAGGCTCCCATTTCTCCATGGCCTGTCCTGCATTTCTGGTTTTGACACTTTTTTCAGCATAGCCCTTTTGACCGATGGGAAACGAGACTTCTTTGTAGCGCTGATTTGCCTTTCCAGGTTGCTTGGTTGGCCAAAAAGGGCGTATGCGTTTTTTCCTGAATATATTCAGGAAAAAACGCATACGCCCTTTTTGGCCAAGGGCATCATTGTCAACGTTTTGCCGCTTTTCATGTGCTTTAAAGGCGATTCGAATCTACCTCCTGAAATCTGTTTCCTGCAATTCTGCCTTGATTTCAAATCCTCTTCTTTGCCTTCCCTCAATATATTTGTGGACGAGAGTTATCATTTATAACTCTGCAGGTTTGTGAATTGCAGTGCCCTGAAGCTCCATTTTACAAGTCGCTTTTTTGGGAGCTGGCCGCAAAAGCGCAGGATGGCTTCAGGCCCTGTTCTGGTTCCGGGGGGCAGGCTGAGCCTGTGGTTAATTCTTCTTCCTGATGGGAAAATAGAGTGACCTGTGCCTGTCCCAACACCAAGAGCTAGTCTCTCATTGGTTCCCCGTCTTCCCGTTCATCCTCAGGACAAATTGCAACCTGTACGGAACAGGAGGTTAAAGGTGCTGATGCTCCAAGAAGGGAGATTGCTGGTAAAGTGGCTGGAATGGCGAACCCGAGCACAAGGAGATGAGAAATGAGGTGCGTTTTAGAAACCTTTCCCCATCACACGGTGTACCATCTTCTGGGTTTCTCATGCATGTTTTCGATGTAGGAAGATGCCCTTGAACCTGGAGATTTGGGACCCATGCGATGGGTAGCACGCAGTATTACTTTAAAGGGTCTGCGTTTGCTCACCCAACCTCACCAAACCTCTCAGCCCCAAGAGTGTCGACCCTTATGTCTCATCCAGCTGTGGGTCTAGATATGGTCAATCCAGGTTGCATCACAGCCCCTGAACGAATTGTGTAAGAATTTCTCTCTCTTTCCCTGTCTTTGTTTCATGGGTTTTTAAAAGTAATTTATTTTTATAATGGGGTTTAGCTGCTTTTCACGGCTGTGTTTATGCCGCTTTACACCCACTTGACACACTAACAGAGAGATATCAATACATAGGTTTTAAGATTATTACTAGTCAGATATATTCTTGTGCGGTGAATCGGGCGTGTTGAGTCCAGTTCTCTGAGCAAGGAGTAGGTCTTGTCTATTACATATTGGGTTTATGGAACGGTATCTGAGCTAATTTGAAGCTCTTGTTTTATGTATCACCCCACCTCACCTTTCCCGTTAAGCAGCCATAGTGTGTTTTCTGCATGTGTGACTCTGTTCTGTTTTGTAATTCAGTTCAAGTGTAACGGTTTTTACATTCCCTCTATAAGTGACACCTTATGAGAAGTGTCCTTTTCTGTGTGACTTATTTCACTTAGAATCGTCTTACCTAAATCCACTCATCATGCCGCTACTAGCCTTATGACATTGATTTCATGGCTGAGTGATATTCCATTGTACATAAGGACCACAAGTTTTTTATCCATTTTTCGCTTTCCTGGGATATTTAAGGTGGAATGAAGTGGAGGTCCTTGTCAACAGAGCCGCCTTAAACTTTGGGGTGCTTGTGTCTTGCTGATTTTCAATTTTCCCACTTTATCCCCCCATGCGTGGAAGTGCCCTATGCTTTCTAAGCTGTGTTTTTTAGATGTTTCAGGACACACCGTACACTTCTCCAGAGTGGCTGTTGGCAATTTACATCCCGCCCATCAGTGTAGCAAGGCTCCCATTTCTCCATGGCCTGTCCTGCATTTCTGGTTTTGACACTTTTTTCAGCATGGCCCTTTTGACCGATGGGAAGCGAGACTTCTTTGTAGCGCTGATTTGCCTTTCCAGGTTGCTTGGTTGGCCAAAAACGGCGTATGCGTTTTTTCCTGAATAGATTCAGGAAAAAACGCATACGCCCTTTTTGGCCCAGGGCATCATTGTCAAAGTTTTGCCGCTTTTCATGTGCTTTAAAGGCGATTCGAATCTACCTCCTGAAATCTGTTTCCTGCAATTCTGCCTTGATTTCAAATCCTCTTCTTTGCCTTCCCTCAATATATTTGTGGACAAGAGTTATCATTTATAACTCTGCAGGTTTGTGAATTGCAGTGCCCTGAAGCTCCATTTTACAAGTCGCTTTTTTGGGAGCTGGCCGCAAAAGCTCAGGATGGCTTCAGGCCCTGTTCTGGTTCCGGGGGGCAGGCTGAGCCTGTGGTTAATTCTTCTTCCTGATGGGAAAATAGAGTGACCTGTGCCTGTCCCAACACCAAGAGCTAGTCTCTCATTGGTTCCCCGTCTTCCCGTTCATCCTCAGGACAAATTGCAACCTGTACGGAACAGGAGGTTAAAGGTGCTGATGCTCCAAGTAGGGAGATTGCTAGTAAAGTGGCTGGAATGGCGAACCCGAGCACAAGGAGATGAGAAATGAGGTGCGTTTTAGAAACCTTTCCCCATCACACGGTGTACCATCTTCTGGGTTTCTCATGCATGTTTTCGATGTAGGAAGATGCCCTTGAACCTGGAGATTTGGGACCCATGCGATGGGTAGCACGCAGTATTACTTTAAAGGGTCTGCGTTTGCTCACCCAACCTCACCAAACCTCTCAGCCCCAAGAGTGTCCACCCTTATGTCTCAACCAGCTGTGGGTCTAGATATGGTAAATCCAGGTTGCATCACAGCCCCTGAACGAATTGTGTAAGAATTTCTCTCTCTTTCCCTGTCTTTGTTTCATGGGTTTTTAAAAGTAATTTATTTTTATAATGGGGTTTAGCTGCTTTTCACGGCTGTGTTTATGCCGCTTTACACCCACTTGACACACTAACAGAGAGATATCAATACATAGGTTTTAAGATTATTACTAGTCAGATATATTCTTGTGCGGTGAATCGGGCGTGTTGAGTCCAGTTCTCTGAGCAAGGAGTAGGTCTTGTCTATTACATATTGGGTTTATGGAACGGTATCTGAGCTAATTTGAAGCTCTTGTTTTATGTATCCCCCACCTCACCTTTCCCGTTAAGCAGCCATAGTGTGTTTTCTGCATGTGTGACTCTGTTCTGTTTTGTAATTCAGTTCAAGTGTAACGGTTTTTACATTCCCTCTATAAGTGACACCTTATGAGAAGTGTCCTTTTCTGTGTGACTTATTTCACTTAGAATCGTCTTACCTAAATCCACTCATCATGCTGCTACTAGCCTTATGACATTGATTTCATGGCTGAGTGATATTCCATTGTACATAAGGACCACAAATTTTAATCCATTTTTCGCTTTCCTGGGATATTTAAGGTGGAATGAAGTGGAGGTCCTTGTCAACAGAGCAGCCCTAAACTTTGGGGTGCTTGTGTCTTGCTGATTTTCAATTTTCCCACTTTATCCCCCCATGCGTGGAAGTACCCTATGCTCTCTAAGCTGTGTTTTTTAGATGTTTCAGGACACACCGTACACTTCTCCAGAGTGGCTGTTGGCAATTTACATCCCGCCCATCAGTGTAGCAAGGCTCCCATTTCTCCATGGCCTGTCCTGCATTTCTGGTTTTGACACTTTTTGCAGCATGGCCCTTTTGACCGATGGGAAGCGAGAATTCTTTGTAGCGCTGATTTGCCTTTCCAGGTTGCTTGGTTGGCCAAAAAGGGCGTATGCGTTTTTTCCTGAATAGATTCAGGAAAAAACGCATACGCCCTTTTTGGCCAAGGGCATCATTGTCAACGTTTTGCCGCTTTTCATGTGCTTTAAAGGCGATTCGAATCTACCTCCTGAAATCTGTTTCCTGCAATTCTGCCTTGATTTCAAATCCTCTTCTTTGCCTTCCCTCAATATATTTGTGGACGAGAGTTATCATTTATAACTCTGCAGGTTTGTGAATTGCAGTGCCCTGAAGCTCCATTTTACAAGTCGCTTTTTTGGGAGCTGGCCGCAAAAGCTCAGGATGGCTTCAGGCCCTGTTCTGGTTCCGGGGGGCAGGCTGAGCCTGTGGTTAATTCTTCTTCCTGATGGGAAAATAGAGTGACCTGTGCCTGTCCCAACACCAAGAGCTAGTCTCTCATTGGTTCCCCGTCTTCCCGTTCATCCTCAGGACAAATTGCAACCTGTACGGAACAGGAGGTTAAAGGTGCTGAGGCTCCAAGTAGGGAGATTGCTAGTAAAGTGACTGGAATGGCGAACCCGAGCACAAGGAGATGAGAAATGAGGTGCGTTTTAGAAACCTTTCCCCATCACACGGTGTACCATCTTCTGGGTTTCTCATGCATGTTTTCGATGTAGGAAGTTGCCCTTGAACCTGGAGATTTGGGACCCATGCGATGGGTAGCACGCAGTATTACTTTAAAGGGTCTGCGTTTGCTCACCCAACCTCACCAAACCTCTCAGCCCCAAGAGTGTCCACCCTTATGTCTCATCCAGCTGTGGGTCTAGATATGGTCAATCCAGGTTGCATCACAGCCCCTGAACGAATTGTGTAAGAATTTCTCTCTCTTTCCCTGTCTTTGTTTCATGGGTTTTTAAAAGTAATTTATTTTTATAATGGGGTTTAGCTGCTTTTCACGGCTGTGTTTATGCCGCTTTACACCCACTTGACACACTAACAGAGAGATATCAATACATAGGTTTTAAGATTATTACTAGTCAGATATATTCTTGTGCGGTGAATCGGGCGTGTTGAGTCCAGTTCTCTGAGCAAGGAGTAGGTCTTGTCTATTACATATTGGGTTTATGGAACGGTATCTGAGCTAATTTGAAGCTCTTGTTTTATGTATCACCCCACCTCACCTTTCCCGTTAAGCAGCCATAGTGTGTTTTCTGCATGTGTGACTCTGTTCTGTTTTGTAATTCAGTTCAAGTGTAACGGTTTTTACATTCCCTCTATAAGTGACACCTTATGAGAAGTGTCCTTTTCTGTGTGACTTATTTCACTTAGAATCGTCTTACCTAAATCCACTCATCATGCTGCTACTAGCCTTATGACATTGATTTCATGGCTGAGTGATATTCCATTGTACATAAGGACCACAACTTTTTTATCCATTTTTCGCTTTCCTGGGATATTTAAGGTGGAATGAAGTGGAGGTCTTGTCAACAGAGCAGCCCTAAACTTTGGGGTGCTTGTGTCTTGCTGATTTTCAATTTTCCCACTTTATCCCCCCATGCGCGGAAGTGCCCTGTGCTCTCTAAGCTGTGTTTTTTAGATGTTTCAGGACACACCGTACACTTCTCCAGAGTGGCTGTTGGCAATTTACATCCCGCCCATCAGTGTAGCAAGGCTCCCATTTCTCCATGGCCTGTCCTGCATTTCTGGTTTTGACACATTTTTCAGCATGGCCCTTTTGACCGATGGGAAACGAGACTTCTTTGTAGCGCTGATTTGCCTTTCCAGGTTGCTTGGTTGGCCAAAAAGGGCGTATGCGTTTTTTCCTGAATATATTCAGAAAAAAACGCATACGCCCTTTTTGGCCAAGGGCATCATTGTCAACGTTTTGCCGCTTTTCATGTGCTTTAAAGGCGATTCGAATCTACCTCCTGAAATCTGTTTCCTGCAATTCTGCCTTGATTTCAAATCCTCTTCTTTGCCTTCCCTCAATATATTTGTGGACGAGAGTTATCATTTATAACTCTGCAGGTTTGTGAATTGCAGTGCCCTGAAGCTCCATTTTACAAGTCGCTTTTTTGGGAGCTGGCCGCAAAAGCGCAGGATGGCTTCAGGCCCTGTTCTGGTTCCGGCGGGCAGGCTGAGCCTGTGGTTAATTCTTCTTCCTGATGGGAAAATAGAGTGACCTGTGCCTGTCCCAACACCAAGAGCTAGTCTCTCATTGGTTCCCCGTCTTCCCGTTCATCCTCAGGACAAATTGCAACCTGTACGGAACAGGAGGTTAAAGATGCTGATGCTCCAAGTAGGGAGATTGCTACTAAAGTGGCTGGAATGGCGAACCCGAGCACAAGGAGATGAGAAATGAGGTGCGTTTTAGAAACCTTTCCCCATCACACGGTGTACCATCTTCTGGGTTTCTCATGCATGTTTTCGATGTAGGAAGATGCCCTTGAACCTGGAGATTTGGGACCCATGCGATGGGTAGCACGCAGTATTACTTTAAAGGGTCTGCGTTTGCTCACCCAACCTCACCAAACCTCTCAGCCCCAAGAGTGTCCACCCTTATGTCTCATCCAGCTGTGGGTCTAGATATGGTCAATCCAGGTTGCATCACAAACACTGAACGAATTGTGTAAGAATTTCTCTCTCTTTCCCTGTCTTTGTTTCATGGGTTTTTAAAAGTAATTTATTTTTATAATGGGGTTTAGCTGCTTTTCACGGCTGTGTTTATGCCGCTTTACACCCACTTGACACACTAACAGAGAGATATCAATACATAGGTTTTAAGATTATTACTAGTCAGATATATTCTTGTGCGGTGAATCGTGCGTGTTGAGTCCAGTTCTCTGAGCAAGGAGTAGGTCTTCTCTATTACATATTGGGTTTATGGAATGGTATCTGAGCTAATTTGAAGCTCTTGTTTTATGTATCACCCCACCTCACCTTTCCCGTTAAGCAGCCATAGTGTGTTTTCTGCATGTGTGACTCTGTTCTGTTTTGTAATTCAGTTCAAGTGTAACGGTTTTTACATTCCCTCTATAAGTGACACCTTATGAGAAGTGTCCTTTTCTGTGTGACTTATTTCACTTAGAATCGTCTTACCTAAATCCACTCATCATGCTGCTACTAGCCTTATGACATTGATTTCATGGGTGAGTGATATTCCATTGTACATAAGGATCACAACTTTTTTATCCATTTTTCGCTTTCCTGGGATATTTAAGGTGGAATGAAGTGGAGGTCCTTGTCAACAGAGCAGCCCTAAACTTTGGGGTGCTTGTGTCTTGCTGATTTTCAATTTTCCCACTTTATCCCCCCATGCGTGAAAGTGCACTGTGCTCTCTAAGCTGTGTTTTTTAGATGTTTCAGGACACACCGTACACTTCTCCAGAGTGTCTGTTGGCAATTTACATCCCGCCCATCAGTGTAGCAAGGCTCCCATTTCTCCATGGCCTGTCCTGCATTTCTGGTTTTGACACGTTTTTCAGCATGGCCATTTTGACCGATGGGAAACGAGACTTCTTTGTAGCGCTGATTTGCCTTTCCAGGTTGCTTGGTTGGCCAAAAAGGGCGTATGCGTTTTTTCCTGAATAGATTCAGGAAAAAACGCATACGCCCTTTTTGGCCAAGGGCATCATTGTCAACGTTTTGCCGCTTTTCATGTGCTTTAAAGGCGATTCGAATCTACCTCCTGAAATCTGTTTCCTGCAATTCTGCCTTGATTTCAAATCCTCTTCTTTGCCTTCCCTCAATATATTTGTGGACGAGAGTTATCATTTATAACTCTGCAGGTTTGTGAATTGCAGTGCCCTGAAGCTCCATTTTACAAGTCGCTTTTTTGGGAGCTGGCCGCAAAAGCGCAGGATGGCTTCAGGCCCTGTTCTGGTTCCGGGGAGCAGGCTGAGCCTGTGGTTAATTCTTCTTCCTGATGGGAAAATAGAGTGACCTGTGCCTGTCCCAACACCAAGAGCTAGTCTCTCATTGGTTCCCCGTCTTCCCGTTCATCCTCAGGACAAATTGCAACCTGTACGGAACAGGAGGTTAAAGGTGCTGATGCTCCAAGAAGGGAGATTGCTGGTAAAGTGGCTGGAATGGCGAACCCGAGCACAAGGAGATGAGAAATGAGGTGCATTTTAGAAACCTTTCCCCATCACACGGTGTACCATCTTCTGGGTTTCTCATGCATGTTTTCGATGTAGGAAGATGCCCTTGAACCTGGAGATTTGGGACCCATGCGATGGGTAGCACGCAGTATTACTTTAAAGGGTCTGCGTTTGCTCACCCAACCTCACCAAACCTCTCAGCCCCAAGAGTGTCGACCCTTATGTCTCATCCAGCTGTGGGTCTAGATATGGTCAATCCAGGTTGCATCACAGCCCCTGAACGAATTGTGTAAGAATTTCTCTCTCTTTCCCTGTCTTTGTTTCATGGGTTTTTAAAAGTAATTTATTTTTATAATGGGGTTTAGCTGCTTTTCACGGCTGTGTTTATGCCGCTTTACACCCACTTGACACACTAACAGAGAGATATCAATACATAGCTTTTAAGATTATTAGTAGTCAGATATATTCTTGTGCGGTGAATCGGGCGTGTTGAGTCCAGTTCTCTGAGCAAGGAGTAGGTCTTGTCTATTACATATTGGGTTTATGGAACGGTATCTGAGCTAATTTGAAGCTCTTGTTTTATGTATCACCCCACCTCACCTTTCCCGTTAAGCAGCCATAGTGTGTTTTCTGCATGTGTGACTCTGTTCTGTTTTGTAATTCAGTTCAAGTGTAACGGTTTTTACATTCCCTCTATAAGTGACACCTTATGAGAAGTGTCCTTTTCTGTGTGACTTATTTCACTTAGAATCGTCTTACCTAAATCCACTCATCATGCTGCTACTAGCCTTATGACATTGATTTCATGGCTGAGTGATATTCCATTGTACATAAGGACCACAACTTTTTTATCCATTTTTCGCTTTCCTGGGATATTTAAGGTGGAATGAAGTGGAGGTCCTTGTCAACAGAGCAGCCCTAAACTTTGGGGTGCTTGTGTCTTGCTGATTTTCAATTTTCCCACTTTATCCTCCCATGCGTGGAAGTGCCCTATGCTTTCTAAGCTGTGTTTTTTAGATGTTTCAGGACACACCGTACACTTCTCCAGAGTGGCTGTTGGCAATTTACATCCCGCCCATAAGTGTAGCAAGGCTCCCATTTCTCCATGGCCTGTCCTGCATTTCTGGTTTTGACACTTTTTTCAGCATGGCCCTTTTGACCGATGGGAAGCGAGACTTCTTTGTAGCGCTGATTTGCCTTTCCAGGTTGCTTGGTTGGCCAAAAACGGCGTATGCGTTTTTTCCTGAATAGATTCAGGAAAAAACGCATACGCCCTTTTTGGCCAAGGGCATCATTGTCAACGTTTTGCCGCTTTTCATGTGCTTTAAAGGCGATTCGAATCTACCTCCTGAAAACTGTTTCCTGCAATTCTGCCTTGATTTCAAATCCTCTTCTTTGCCTTCCCTCAATATATTTGTGGACAAGAGTTATCATTTATAACTCTGCAGGTTTGTGAATTGCAATGCCCTGAAGCTCCATTTTACAAGTTGCTTTTTTGGGAGCTGGCCGCAAAAGCTCAGGATGGCTTCAGGCCCTGTTCTGGTTCCGGGGGGCAGGATGAGCCTGTGGTTAATTCTTCTTCCTGATGGGAAAATAGAGTGACCTGTGCCTGTCCCAACACCAAGAGCTAGTCTCTCATTGGTTCCCCGTCTTCCCGTTCATCCTCAGGACAAATTGCAACCTGTACGGAACAGGAGGTTAAAGGTGCTGAGGCTCCAAGTAGGGAGATTGCTAGTAAAGTGGCTGGAATGGCGAACCCGAGCACAAGGAGATGAGAAATGAGGTGCGTTTTAGAAACCTTTCCCCATCACACGGTGTACCATCTTCTGGGTTTCTCATGCATGTTTTCGATGCAGGAAGATGCCCTTGAACCTGGAGATTTGGGATCCATGCGATGGGTAGCACGCAGTATTACTTTAAAGGGTCTGCGTTTGCTCACCCAACCTCACCAAACCTCTCAGCCCCAAGAGTGTCCACCCTTATGTCTCATCCAGCTGTGGGTCTAGATATGGTCAATCCAGGTTGCATCACAGCCCCTGAACGAATTGTGTAAGAATTTCTCTCTCTTTCCCTGTCTTTGTTTCATGGGTTTTTAAAAGTAATTTATTTTTATAATGGGGTTTAGCTGCTTTTCACGGCTGTGTTTATGCCGCTTTACACCCACTTGACACACTAACAGAGAGATATCAATTCATAGGTTTTAAGATTATTACTAGTCAGATATATTCTTGTGCGGTGAATCAGGCGTGTTGAGTCCAGTTCTCTGAGCAAGGAGTAGGTTTTGTCTATTACATATTGGGTTTATGGAACGGTATCTGAGCTAATTTGAAACTCTTGTTTTATGTATCACCCCACCTCACCTTTCCAGTTAAGCAGCCATAGTGTGTTTTCTGCATGTGTGACTCTGTTCTGTTTTGTAATTCAGTTCAAGTGTAACGGTTTTTACATTCCCTCTATAAGTGACACCTTATGAGAAGTGTCCTTTTCTGTGTGACTTATTTCACTTAGAATCGTCGTACCTAAATCCACTCATCATGCTGCTACTAGCTTATGATATTGATTTCATGGCTGAGTGATATTCCATTGTACATAAGGACTACAACTTTTTTATCCATTTTTCGCTTTCCTGGGATATTTAAGGTGGAATGAAGTGGAGGTCCTTGTCAAAAGAGCAGCCCTAAACTATGGGGTGCTTGTGTCTTGCTGATTTTTAATTTTCCCACTTTATACCCCCATGCGTGGAAGTGCCCTATGCTCTCTAAGCTGTGTTTTTTAGCTGTTTCAGGACACACCGTACCCTTCTCCAGAGTGGCTGTTGGCAATTTACATCCCGCCCATCAGTGTAGCAAGGCTCCCATTTCTCCATGGCCTGTCCTGCATTTCTGGTTTTGAAACTTTTTTCAGCATGGCCCTTTTGACCGATGGGAAGCGTGACTTCTTTGTAGCGCTGATTTGCCTTTCCAGATTGCTTGGTTGGCCAAAAAGGGCGTATGCGTTTTTTTCTGAATATTCAGGAAAAAACGCATACGCCCTTTTTGGCCAAGGGCATCATTGTCAACGTTTTGCCGCTTTTCATGTGCTTTAAAGGCGATTCGAATCTACCTCCTAAAATCTGTTTCCTGCAATTCTGCCTTGATTTCAATTCCTCTTCTTTGCCTTCCCTCAATATATTTGTGGACGAGAGTTATCATTTATAACTCTGCAGGTTTGTGAATTGCAGTGCCCTGAAGCTCCATTTTACAAGTCGCTTTTTTGGGAGCTGGCCGCAAAAGCGCAGGATGGCTTCAGGCCCTGTTCTGGTTCCGGGGGGCAGGCTGAGCCTGTGGTTAATTCTTCTTCCTGATGGGAAAATAGAGTGACCTGTGCCTGTCCCAACACCAAGAGCTAGTCTCTCATTGGTTCCCCGTCTTCCCGTTCATCCTCAGGACAAATTGCAACCTGTACGGAACAGGAGGTTAAAGGTGCTGATGCTCCAAGTAGGGAGATTGCTACTAAAGTGGCTGGAATGGCGAACCCGAGCACAAGGAGATGAGAAATGAGGTGCGTTTTAGAAACCTTTCCCCATCACACGGTGTACCATCTTCTGGGTTTCTCATGCATGTTTTCGATGTAGGAAGATGCCCTTGAACCTGGAGATTTGGGACCCATGCGATGGGTAGCACGCAGTATTACTTTAAAGGGTCTGCGTTTGCTCACCCAACCTCACCAAACCTCTCAGCCCCAAGAGTGTCCACCCTTATGTCTCATCCAGCTGTGGGTCTAGATATGGTCAATCCAGGTTGCATCACAGCCCCTGAACGAATTGTGTAAGAATTTCTCTCTCTTTCCCTGTCTTTGTTTCATGGGTTTTTAAAAGTAATTTATTTTTATAATGGGGTTTAGCTGCTTTTCACGGCTGTGTTTATGCCGCTTTACACCCACTTGACACACTAACAGAGAGATATCAATACATAGGTTTTAATATTATTACTAGTCAGATATATTCTTGTGCGGTGAATCGTGCGTGTTGAGTCCAGTTCTCTGAGCAAGGAGTAGGTCTTGTCTATTACATATTGGGTTTACGGAACGGTATCTGAGCTAATTTGAAGCTCTTGTTTTATGTATCACCCCACCTCACCTTTCCCGTTAAGCAGCCATAGTGTGTTTTCTGCATGTGTGACTCTGTTCTGTTTTGTAATTCAGTTCAAGTGTAACGGTTTTTACATTCCCTCTATAAGTGACACCTTATGAGAAGTTTCCTTTTCTGTGTGACTTATTTCACTTAGAATCGTCTTACCTAAATCCACTCATCATGCTGCTACTAGCCTTATGACATTGATTTCATGGCTGAGTGATATTCCATTGTACATAAGGACCACAACTTTTTTATCCATTTTTCGCTTTCCTGGGATATTTAAGGTGGAATGAAGTGGAGGTCCTTGTCAACAGAGCAGCCCTAAACTTTGGGGTGCTTGTGTCTTGCTGATTTTCAATTTTCCCACTTTATCCTCCCATGCGTGGAAGTGCCCTATGCTTTCTAAGCTGTGTTTTTTAGATGTTTCAGGACACACCGTACACTTCTCCAGAGTGGCTGTTGGCAATTTACATCCCGCCCATCAGTGTAGCAAGGCTCCCATTTCTCCATGGCCTGTCCTGCATTTCTGGTTTTGACACTTTTTTCAGCATGGCCCTTTTGACCGATGGGAAGCGAGACTTCTTTGTAGCGCTGATTTGCCTTTCCAGGTTGCTTGGTTGGCCAAAAACGGCGTATGCGTTTTTTCCTGAATAGATTCAGGAAAAAACGCATACGCCCTTTTTGGCCAAGGGCATCATTGTCAACGTTTTGCCGCTTTTCATGTGCTTTAAAGGCGATTCGAATCTACCTCCTGAAAACTGTTTCCTGCAATTCTGCCTTGATTTCAAATCCTCTTCTTTGCCTTCCCTCAATATATTTGTGGACAAGAGTTATCATTTATAACTCTGCAGGTTTGTGAATTGCAGTGCCCTGAAGCTCCATTTTACAAGTTGCTTTTTTGGGAGCTGGCCGCAAAAGCTCAGGATGGCTTCAGGCCCTGTTCTGGTTCCGGGGGGCAGGCTGAGCCTGTGGTTAATTCTTCTTCCTGATGGGAAAATAGAGTGACCTGTGCCTGTCCCAACACCAAGAGCTAGTCTCTCATTGGTTCCCCGTCTTCCCGTTCATCCTCAGGACAAATTGCAACCTGTACGGAACAGGAGGTTAAAGGTGCTGATGCTCCAAGTAGGGAGATTGCTAGTAAAGTGGCTGGAATGGCGAACCCGAGCACAAGGAGATGAGAAATGAGGTGCGTTTTAGAAACCTTTCCCCATCACACGGTGTACCATCTTCTGGGTTTCTCATGCATGTTTTCGATGCGGGAAGATGCCCTTGAACCTGGAGATTTGGGATCCATGCGATGGGTAGCACGCAGTATTACTTTAAAGGGTCTGCGTTTGCTCACCCAACCTCACCAAACCTCTCAGCCCCAAGAGTGTCCACCCTTATGTCTCATCCAGCTGTGGGTCTAGATATGGTCAATCCAGGTTGCATCACAGCCCCTGAACGAATTGTGTAAGAATTTCTCTCTCTTTCCCTGTCTTTGTTTCATGGGTTTTTAAAAGTAATTTATTTTTATAATGGGGTTTAGCTGCTTTTCACGGCTGTGTTTATGCCGCTTTACACCCACTTGACACACTAACAGAGAGATATCAATTCATAGGTTTTAAGATTATTACTAGTCAGATATATTCTTGTGCGGTGAATCAGGCGTGTTGAGTCCAGTTCTCTGAGCAAGGAGTAGGTCTTGTCTATTACATATTGGGTTTATGGAACGGTATCTGAGCTAATTTGAAGCTCTTGCTTTATGTATCACCCCACCTCGCTTTCCCGTTAAGCAGCCATAGTGTGTTTTCTGCATGTGTGACTCTGTTCTGTTTTGTAATTCAGTTCAAGTGTAACGGTTTTTACATTCCCTCTATAAGTGACACCTTATGAGAAGTGTCCTTTTCTGTGTGACTTATTTCACTTAGAATCGTCTTACCTAAATCCACTCATCATGCTGCTACTAGCCTTATGACATTGATTTCATGGCTGAGTGATATTCCATTGTACATAAGGACCACAACTTTTTTATCCATTTTTCGCTTTCCTGGTATATTTAAGGTGGAATGAAGTGGAGGTCCTTGTCAACAGAGCAGCCCTAAACTTTGGGGTGCTTGTGTCTTGCTGATTTTCAATTTTCCCACTTTATCCCCCCATGCGTGGAAGTGTCCTGTGCTCTCTAAGCTGTGTTTTTTAGATGTTTCAGGACACACCGTACACTTCTCCAGAGTGGCTGTTGGCAATTTACATCCCGCCCATCAGTGTAGCAAGGCTCCCATTTCTCCATGGCCTGTCCTGCATTTCTGGTTTTGACACATTTTTCAGCATGGCCCTTTTGACCGATGGGAAACGAGACTTCTTTGTAGCGCTGATTTGCCTTTCCAGGTTGCTTGGTTGGCCAAAAAGGGCGTATGCGTTTTTTCCTGAATAGATTCAGGAAAAAACGCATACGCCCTTTTTGGCCAAGGGCATCATTGTCAACGTTTTGCCGCTTTTCATGTGCTTTAAAGGCGATTCGAATCTACCTCCTGAAATCTGTTTCCTGCAATTCTGCCTTGATTTCAAATCCTCTTCTTTGCCTTCCCTCAATATATTTGTGGACGAGAGTTATCATTTATAACTCTGCAGGTTTGTGAATTGCAGTGCCCTGAAGCTCCATTTTACAAGTCGCTTTTTTGGGAGCTGGCCGCAAAAGCGCAGGATGGCTTCAGGCCCTGTTCTGGTTCCGGGGGGCAGGCTGAGCCTGTGGTTAATTCTTCTTCCTAATGGGAAAATAGAGTGACCTGTGCCTGGCCCAACACCAAGAGCTAGTCTCTCATTGGTTCCCCGTCTTCCCGTTCATCCTCAGGACAAATTGCAACCTGTACGGAACAGGAGGTTAAAGGTGCTGATGCTCCAAGAAGGGAGATTGCTGGTAAAGTGGCTGGAATGGCGAACCCGAGCACAAGGAGATGAGAAATGAGGTGCGTTTTAGAAACCTTTCCCCATCACACGGTGTACCATCTTCTGGGTTTCTCATGCATGTTTTCGATGTAGGAAGATGCCCTTGAACCTGGAGATTTGGGACCCATGCGATGGGTAGCACGCAGTATTACTTTAAAGGGTCTGCGTTTGCTCACCCAACCTCACCAAACCTCTCAGCCCCAAGAGTGTCCACCCTTATGTCTCATCCAGCTGTGGGTCTAGATATGGTCAATCCAGGTTGCATCACAAACCCTGAACGAATTGTGTAAGAATTTCTCTCTCTTTCCCTGTCTTTGTTTCATGGGTTTTTAAAAGTAATTTATTTTTATAATGGGGTTTAGCTGCTTTTCACGGCTGTGTTTATGCCGCTTTACACCCACTTGACACACTAACAGAGAGATATCAATACATAGGTTTTAAGATTATTACTAGTCAGATATATTCTTGTGCGGTGAATCGTGCGTGTTGAGTCCAGTTCTCTGAGCAAGGAGTAGGTCTTGTCTATTACATATTGGGTTTATGGAATGGTATCTGAGCTAATTTGAAGCTCTTGTTTTATGTATCACCCCACCTCACCTTTCCCGTTAAGCAGCCATAGTGTGTTTTCTGCATGTGTGACTCTGTTCTGTTTTGTAATTCAGTTCAAGTGTAACGGTTTTTACATTCCCTCTATAAGTGACACCTTATGAGAAGTGTCCTTTTCTGTGTGACTTATTTCACTTAGAATCGTCTTACCTAAATCCACTCATCATGCTGCTACTAGCCTTATGACATTGATTTCATGGCTGAGTGATATTCCATTGTACATAAGGATCACAACTTTTTTATCCATTTTTCGCTTTCCTGGGATATTTAAGGTGGAATGAAGTGGAGGTCCTTGTCAACAGAGCAGCCCTAAACTTTGGGGTGCTTGTGTCTTGCTGATTTTCAATTTTCCCACTTTATCCCCCCATGCGTGAAAGTGCACTGTGCTCTCTAAGCTGTGTTTTTTAGATGTTTCAGGACACACCGTACACTTCTCCAGAGTGGCTGTTGGCAATTTACATCCCGCCCATCAGTGTAGCAAGGCTCCCATTTCTCCATGGCCTGTCCTGCATTTCTGGTTTTGACACTTTTTTCAGCATGGCCCTTTTGACCGATGGGAAACGAGACTTCTTTGTAGCGCTGATTTGCCTTTCCAGGTTGCTTGGTTGGCCAAAAAGGGCGTATGCGTTTTTTCCTGAATAGATTCAGGAAAAAACGCATACGCCCTTTTTGGCCAAGGGCATCATTGTCAACGTTTTGCCGCTTTTCATGTGCTTTAAAGGCGATTCGAATCTACCTCCTGAAATCTGTTTCCTGCAATTCTGCCTTGATTTCAAATCCTCTTCTTTGCCTTCCCTCAATATATTTGTGGACGAGAGTTATCATTTATAACTCTGCAGGTTTGTGAATTGCAGTGCCCTGAAGCTCCATTTTACAAGTCGCTTTTTTGGGAGCTGGCCGCAAAAGCTCAGGATGGCTTCAGGCCCTGTTCTGGTTCCGGGGGGCAGGCTGAGCCTGTGGTTAATTCTTCTTCCTGATGGGAAAATAGAGTGACCTGTGCCTGTCCCAACACCAAGAGCTAGACTCTCATTGGTTCCCCGTCTTCCCGTTCATCCTCAGGACAAATTGCAACCTGTACGGAACAGGAGGTTAAAGGTGCTGATGCTCCAAGAAGGGAGATTGCTGGTAAAGTGGCTGGAATGGCGAACCCGAGCACAAGGAGATGAGAAATGAGGTGCATTTTAGAAACCTTTCCCCATCACACGGTGTACCATCTTCTGGGTTTCTCATGCATGTTTTCGATGTAGGAAGATGCCCTTGAACCTGGAGATTTGGGACCCATGCGATGGGTAGCACGCAGTATTACTTTAAAGGGTCTGCGTTTGCTCACCCAACCTCACCAAATCTCTCAGCCCAAAGAGTGTCGACCCTTATGTCTCATCCAGCTGTGGGTCTAGATATGGTCAATCCAGGTTGCATCACAGCCCCTGAACGAATTGTGTAAGAATTTCTCTCTCTTTCCCTGTCTTTGTTTCATGGGTTTTTAAAAGTAATTTATTTTTATAATGGGGTTTAGCTGCTTTTCACGGCTGTGTTTATGCCGCTTTACACCCACTTGACACACTAACAGAGAGATATCAATACATAGCTTTTAAGATTATTACTAGTCAGATATATTCTTGTGCGGTGAATCGGGCGTGTTGAGTCCAGTTCTCTGAGCAAGGAGTAGGTCTTGTCTATTACATATTGGGTTTATGGAACGGTATCTGAGCTAATTTGAAGCTCTTGTTTTATGTATCACCCCACCTCACCTTTCCCGTTAAGCAGCCATAGTGTGTTTTCTGCATGTGTGACTCTGTTCTGTTTTGTAATTCAGTTCAAGTGTAACGGTTTTTACATTCCCTCTATAAGTGACACCTTATGAGAAGTGTCCTTTTCTGTGTGACTTATTTCACTTAGAATCGTCTTACCTAAATCCACTCATCATGCTGCTACTAGCCTTATGACATTGATTTCATGGCTGAGTGATATTCCATTGTACATAAGGACCACAACTTTTTTATCCATTTTTCGCTTTCCTGGGATATTTAAGGTGGAATGAAGTGGAGGTCCTTGTCAACAGAGCAGCCCTAAACTTTGGGGTGCTTGTGTCTTGCTGATTTTCAATTTTCCCACTTTATCCCCCCATGCGTGGAAGTGCCCTGTGCTCTCTAAGCTGTGTTTTTTAGATGTTTCAGGACACACCGTACACTTCTCCAGAGTGGCTGTTGGCAATTTACATCCCGCCCATAAGTGTAGCAAGGCTCCCATTTCTCCATGGCCTGTCCTGCATTTCTGGTTTTGACACATTTTTCAGCATGGCCCTTTTGACCGATGGGAAACGAGACTTCTTTGTAGCGCTGATTTGCCTTTCCAGGTTGCTTGGTTGGCCAAAAAGGGCGTATGCGTTTTTTCCTGAATAGATTCAGGAAAAAACGCATACGACCTTTTTGGCCAAGGGCATCATTGTCAACGTTTTGCCGCTTTTCATGTGCTTTAAAGGCGATTCGAATCTACCTCCTGAAATCTGTTTCCTGCAATTCTGCCTTGATTTCAAATCCTCTTCTTTGCCTTCCCTCAATATATTTGTGGACGAGAGTTATCATTTATAACTCTGCAGGTTTGTGAATTGCAGTGCCCTGAAGCTCCATTTTACAAGTCGCTTTTTTGGGAGCTGGCCGCAAAAGCTCAGGATGGCTTCAGGCCCTGTTCTGGTTCCGGGGGGCAGGCTGAGCCTGTGGTTAATTCTTCTTCCTGATGGGAAAATAGAGTGACCTGTGCCTGTCCCAACACCAAGAGCTAGACTCTCATTGGTTCCCCGTCTTCCCGTTCATCCTCAGGACAAATTGCAACCTGTACGGAACAGGAGGTTAAAGGTGCTGATGCTCCAAGAAGGGAGATTGCTGGTAAAGTGGCTGGAATGGCGAACCCGAGCACAAGGAGATGAGAAATGAGGTGCATTTTAGAAACCTTTCCCCATCACACGGTGTACCATCTTCTGGGTTTCTCATGCATGTTTTCGATGTAGGAAGATGCCTTTGAACCTGGAGATTTGGGACCCATGCGATGGGTAGCACGCAGTATTACTTTAAAGGGTCTGCGTTTGCTCACCCAACCTCACCAAATCTCTCAGCCCCAAGAGTGTCGACCCTTATGTCTCATCCAGCTGTGGGTCTAGATATGGTCAATCCAGGTTGCATCACAGCCCCTGAACGAATTGTGTAAGAATTTCTCTCTCTTTCCCTGTCTTTGTTTCATGGGTTTTTAAAAGTAATTTATTTTTATAATGGGGTTTAGCTGCTTTTCACGGCTGTGTTTATGCCGCTTTACACCCACTTGACACACTAACAGAGAGATATCAATACATAGCTTTTAAGATTATTACTAGTCAGATATATTCTTGTGCGGTGAATCGGGCGTGTTGAGTCCAGTTCTCTGAGCAAGGAGTAGGTCTTGTCTATTACATATTGGGTTTATGGAACGGTATCTGAGCTAATTTGAAGCTCTTGTTTTATGTATCACCCCACCTCACCTTTCCCGTTAAGCAGCCATAGTGTGTTTTCTGCATGTGTGACTCTGTTCTGTTTTGTAATTCAGTTCAAGTGTAACGGTTTTTACATTCCCTCTATAAGTGACACCTTATGAGAAGTGTCCTTTTCTGTGTGACTTATTTCACTTAGAATCGTCTTACCTAAATCCACTCATCATGCTGCTACTAGCCTTATGACATTGATTTCATGGCTGAGTGATATTCCATTGTACATAAGGACCACAACTTTTTTATCCATTTTTCGCTTTCCTGGGATATTTAAGGTGGAATGAAGTGGAGGTCCTTGTCAACAGAGCAGCCCTAAACTTTGGGGTGCTTGTGTCTTGCTGATTTTCAATTTTCCCACTTTATCCCCCCATGCGTGGAAGTGCCCTGTGCTCTCTAAGCTGTGTTTTTTAGATGTTTCAGGACACACCGTACACTTCTCCAGAGTGGCTGTTGGCAATTTACATCCCGCCCATAAGTGTAGCAAGGCTCCCATTTCTCCATGGCCTGTCCTGCATTTCTGGTTTTGACACATTTTTCAGCATGGCCCTTTTGACCGATGGGAAACGAGACTTCTTTGTAGCGCTGATTTGCCTTTCCAGGTTGCTTGGTTGGCCAAAAAGGGCGTATGCGTTTTTTCCTGAATATATTCAGGAAAAAACGCATACGCCCTTTTTGGCCAAGGGCATCATTGTCAACGTTTTGCCGCTTTTCATGTGCTTTAAAGGCGATTCGAATCTACCTCCTGAAATCTGTTTCCTGCAATTCTGCCTTGATTTCAAATCCTCTTCTTTGCCTTCCCTCAATATATTTGTGGACGAGAGTTATCATTTATAACTCTGCAGGTTTGTGAATTGCAGTGCCCTGAAGCTCCATTTTACAAGTCGCTTTTTTGGGAGCTGGCCGCAAAAGCGCAGGATGGCTTCAGGCCCTGTTCTGGTTCCGGGGGGCAGGCTGAGCCTGTGGTTAATTCTTCTTCCTGATGGGAAAATAGAGTGACCTGTGCCTGTCCCAACACCAAGAGCTAGTCTCTCATTGGTTCCCCGTCTTCCCGTTCATCCTCAGGACAAATTGCAACCTGTACGGAACAGGAGGTTAAAGGTGCTGATGCTCCAAGAAGGGAGATTGCTGGTAAAGTGGCTGGAATGGCGAACCCGAGCACAAGGAGATGAGAAATGAGGTGCGTTTTAGAAACCTTTCCCCATCACACGGTGTACCATCTTCTGGGTTTCTCATGCATGTTTTCGATGTAGGAAGATGCCCTTGAACCTGGAGATTTGGGACCCATGCGATGGGTAGCACGCAGTATTACTTTAAAGGGTCTGCGTTTGCTCACCCAACCTCACCAAACCTCTCAGCCCCAAGAGTGTCCACCCTTATGTCTCATCCAGCTGTGGGTCTAGATATGGTCAATCCAGGTTGCATCACAAACACTGAACGAATTGTGTAAGAATTTCTCTCTCTTTCCCTGTCTTTGTTTCATGGGTTTTTAAAAGTAATTTATTTTTATAATGGGGTTTAGCTGCTTTTCACGGCTGTGTTTATGCCGCTTTACACCCACTTGACACACTAACAGAGAGATATCAATACATAGGTTTTAAGATTATTACTAGTCAGATATATTCTTGTGCGGTGAATCGTGCGTGTTGAGTCCAGTTCTCTGAGCAAGGAGTAGGTCTTCTCTATTACATATTGGGTTTATGGAATGGTATCTGAGCTAATTTGAAGCTCTTGTTTTATGTATCACCCCACCTCACCTTTCCCGTTAAGCAGCCATAGTGTGTTTTCTGCATGTGTGACTCTGTTCTGTTTTGTAATTCAGTTCAAGTGTAACGGTTTTTACATTCCCTCTATAAGTGACACCTTATGAGAAGTGTCCTTTTCTGTGTGACTTATTTCACTTAGAATCGTCTTACCTAAATCCACTCATCATGCTGCTACTAGCCTTATGACATTGATTTCATGGGTGAGTGATATTCCATTGTACATAAGGATCACAACTTTTTTATCCATTTTTCGCTTTCCTGGGATATTTAAGGTGGAATGAAGTGGAGGTCCTTGTCAACAGAGCAGCCCTAAACTTTGGGGTGCTTGTGTCTTGCTGATTTTCAATTTTCCCACTTTATCCCCCCATGCGTGAAAGTGCACTGTGCTCTCTAAGCTGTGTTTTTTAGATGTTTCAGGACACACCGTACACTTCTCCAGAGTGGCTGTTGGCAATTTACATCCCGCCCATCAGTGTAGCAAGGCTCCCATTTCTCCATGGCCTGTCCTGCATTTCTGGTTTTGACACTTTTTTCAGCATGGCCCTTTTGACCGATGGGAAACGAGACTTCTTTGTAGCGCTGATTTGCCTTTCCAGGTTGCTTGGTTGGCCAAAAAGGGCGTATGCGTTTTTTCCTGAATAGATTCAGGAAAAAACGCATACGCCCTTTTTGGCCAAGGGCATCATTGTCAACGTTTTGCCGCTTTTCATGTGCTTTAAAGGCGATTCGAATCTACCTCCTGAAATCTGTTTCCTGCAATTCTGCCTTGATTTCAAATCCTCTTCTTTGCCTTCCCTCAATATATTTGTGGACGAGAGTTATCATTTATAACTCTGCAGGTTTGTGAATTGCAGTGCCCTGAAGCTCCATTTTACAAGTCGCTTTTTTGGGAGCTGGCCGCAAAAGCGCAGGATGGCTTCAGGCCCTGTTCTGGTTCCGGGGGGCAGGCTGAGCCTGTGGTTAATTCTTCTTCCTGATGGGAAAATAGAGTGACCTGTGCCTGTCCCAACACCAAGAGCTAGTCTCTCATTGGTTCCCCGTCTTCCCGTTCATCCTCAGGACAAATTGCAACCTGTACGGAACAGGAGGTTAAAGGTGCTGATGCTCCAAGAAGGGAGATTGCTGGTAAAGTGGCTGGAATGGCGAACCCGAGCACAAGGAGATGAGAAATGAGGTGCATTTTAGAAACCTTTCCCCATCACACGGTGTACCATCTTCTGGGTTTCTCATGCATGTTTTCGATGTAGGAAGATGCCCTTGAACCTGGAGATTTGGGACCCATGCGATGGGTAGCACGCAGTATTACTTTAAAGGGTCTGCGTTTGCTCACCCAACCTCACCAAACCTCTCAGCCCCAAGAGTGTCGACCCTTATGTCTCATCCAGCTGTGGGTCTAGATATGGTCAATCCAGGTTGCATCACAGCCCCTGAACGAATTGTGTAAGAATTTCTCTCTCTTTCCCTGTCTTTGTTTCATGGGTTTTTAAAAGTAATTTATTTTTATAATGGGGTTTAGCTGCTTTTCACGGCTGTGTTTATGCCGCTTTACACCCACTTGACACACTAACAGAGAGATATCAATACATAGCTTTTAAGATTATTAGTAGTCAGATATATTCTTGTGCGGTGAATCGGGCGTGTTGAGTCCAGTTCTCTGAGCAAGGAGTAGGTCTTGTCTATTACATATTGGGTTTATGGAACGGTATCTGAGCTAATTTGAAGCTCTTGTTTTATGTATCACCCCACCTCACCTTTCCCGTTAAGCAGCCATAGTGTGTTTTCTGCATGTGTGACTCTGTTCTGTTTTGTAATTCAGTTCAAGTGTAACGGTTTTTACATTCCCTCTATAAGTGACACCTTATGAGAAGTGTCCTTTTCTGTGTGACTTATTTCACTTAGAATCGTCTTACCTAAATCCACTCATCATGCTGCTACTAGCCTTATGACATTGATTTCATGGCTGAGTGATATTCCATTGTACATAAGGACCACAACTTTTTTATCCATTTTTCGCTTTCCTGGGATATTTAAGGTGGAATGAAGTGGAGGTCCTTGTCAACAGAGCAGCCCTAAACTTTGGGGTGCTTGTGTCTTGCTGATTTTCAATTTTCCCACTTTATCCTCCCATGCGTGGAAGTGCCCTATGCTTTCTAAGCTGTGTTTTTTAGATGTTTCAGGACACACCGTACACTTCTCCAGAGTGGCTGTTGGCAATTTACATCCCGCCCATAAGTGTAGCAAGGCTCCCATTTCTCCATGGCCTGTCCTGCATTTCTGGTTTTGACACTTTTTTCAGCATGGCCCTTTTGACCGATGGGAAGCGAGACTTCTTTGTAGCGCTGATTTGCCTTTCCAGGTTGCTTGGTTGGCCAAAAACGGCGTATGCGTTTTTTCCTGAATAGATTCAGGAAAAAACGCATACGCCCTTTTTGGCCAAGGGCATCATTGTCAACGTTTTGCCGCTTTTCATGTGCTTTAAAGGCGATTCGAATCTACCTCCTGAAAACTGTTTCCTGCAATTCTGCCTTGATTTCAAATCCTCTTCTTTGCCTTCCCTCAATATATTTGTGGACAAGAGTTATCATTTATAACTCTGCAGGTTTGTGAATTGCAATGCCCTGAAGCTCCATTTTACAAGTTGCTTTTTTGGGAGCTGGCCGCAAAAGCTCAGGATGGCTTCAGGCCCTGTTCTGGTTCCGGGGGGCAGGATGAGCCTGTGGTTAATTCTTCTTCCTGATGGGAAAATAGAGTGACCTGTGCCTGTCCCAACACCAAGAGCTAGTCTCTCATTGGTTCCCCGTCTTCCCGTTCATCCTCAGGACAAATTGCAACCTGTACGGAACAGGAGGTTAAAGGTGCTGAGGCTCCAAGTAGGGAGATTGCTAGTAAAGTGGCTGGAATGGCGAACCC
Organism: Balaenoptera physalus; assembly: GCF_965194825.1. NCBI lineage: Eukaryota > Metazoa > Chordata > Mammalia > Artiodactyla > Balaenopteridae > Balaenoptera > Balaenoptera physalus. The sequence continues at coordinate 837,794 of NW_028126394.1, read as the reverse complement.
GAGCACAAGGAGATGAGAAATGAGGTGCGTTTTAGAAACCTTTCCCCATCACACGGTGTACCATCTTCTGGGTTTCTCATGCATGTTTTCGATGCAGGAAGATGCCCTTGAACCTGGAGATTTGGGATCCATGCGATGGGTAGCACGCAGTATTACTTTAAAGGGTCTGCGTTTGCTCACCCAACCTCACCAAACCTCTCAGCCCCAAGAGTGTCCACCCTTATGTCTCATCCAGCTGTGGGTCTAGATATGGTCAATCCAGGTTGCATCACAGCCCCTGAACGAATTGTGTAAGAATTTCTCTCTCTTTCCCTGTCTTTGTTTCATGGGTTTTTAAAAGTAATTTATTTTTATAATGGGGTTTAGCTGCTTTTCACGGCTGTGTTTATGCCGCTTTACACCCACTTGACACACTAACAGAGAGATATCAATTCATAGGTTTTAAGATTATTACTAGTCAGATATATTCTTGTGCGGTGAATCAGGCGTGTTGAGTCCAGTTCTCTGAGCAAGGAGTAGGTTTTGTCTATTACATATTGGGTTTATGGAACGGTATCTGAGCTAATTTGAAACTCTTGTTTTATGTATCACCCCACCTCACCTTTCCAGTTAAGCAGCCATAGTGTGTTTTCTGCATGTGTGACTCTGTTCTGTTTTGTAATTCAGTTCAAGTGTAACGGTTTTTACATTCCCTCTATAAGTGACACCTTATGAGAAGTGTCCTTTTCTGTGTGACTTATTTCACTTAGAATCGTCGTACCTAAATCCACTCATCATGCTGCTACTAGCTTATGATATTGATTTCATGGCTGAGTGATATTCCATTGTACATAAGGACTACAACTTTTTTATCCATTTTTCGCTTTCCTGGGATATTTAAGGTGGAATGAAGTGGAGGTCCTTGTCAAAAGAGCAGCCCTAAACTATGGGGTGCTTGTGTCTTGCTGATTTTTAATTTTCCCACTTTATACCCCCATGCGTGGAAGTGCCCTATGCTCTCTAAGCTGTGTTTTTTAGCTGTTTCAGGACACACCGTACCCTTCTCCAGAGTGGCTGTTGGCAATTTACATCCCGCCCATCAGTGTAGCAAGGCTCCCATTTCTCCATGGCCTGTCCTGCATTTCTGGTTTTGAAACTTTTTTCAGCATGGCCCTTTTGACCGATGGGAAGCGTGACTTCTTTGTAGCGCTGATTTGCCTTTCCAGATTGCTTGGTTGGCCAAAAAGGGCGTATGCGTTTTTTTCTGAATATTCAGGAAAAAACGCATACGCCCTTTTTGGCCAAGGGCATCATTGTCAACGTTTTGCCGCTTTTCATGTGCTTTAAAGGCGATTCGAATCTACCTCCTAAAATCTGTTTCCTGCAATTCTGCCTTGATTTCAATTCCTCTTCTTTGCCTTCCCTCAATATATTTGTGGACGAGAGTTATCATTTATAACTCTGCAGGTTTGTGAATTGCAGTGCCCTGAAGCTCCATTTTACAAGTCGCTTTTTTGGGAGCTGGCCGCAAAAGCGCAGGATGGCTTCAGGCCCTGTTCTGGTTCCGGGGGGCAGGCTGAGCCTGTGGTTAATTCTTCTTCCTGATGGGAAAATAGAGTGACCTGTGCCTGTCCCAACACCAAGAGCTAGTCTCTCATTGGTTCCCCGTCTTCCCGTTCATCCTCAGGACAAATTGCAACCTGTACGGAACAGGAGGTTAAAGGTGCTGATGCTCCAAGTAGGGAGATTGCTACTAAAGTGGCTGGAATGGCGAACCCGAGCACAAGGAGATGAGAAATGAGGTGCGTTTTAGAAACCTTTCCCCATCACACGGTGTACCATCTTCTGGGTTTCTCATGCATGTTTTCGATGTAGGAAGATGCCCTTGAACCTGGAGATTTGGGACCCATGCGATGGGTAGCACGCAGTATTACTTTAAAGGGTCTGCGTTTGCTCACCCAACCTCACCAAACCTCTCAGCCCCAAGAGTGTCCACCCTTATGTCTCATCCAGCTGTGGGTCTAGATATGGTCAATCCAGGTTGCATCACAGCCCCTGAACGAATTGTGTAAGAATTTCTCTCTCTTTCCCTGTCTTTGTTTCATGGGTTTTTAAAAGTAATTTATTTTTATAATGGGGTTTAGCTGCTTTTCACGGCTGTGTTTATGCCGCTTTACACCCACTTGACACACTAACAGAGAGATATCAATACATAGGTTTTAATATTATTACTAGTCAGATATATTCTTGTGCGGTGAATCGTGCGTGTTGAGTCCAGTTCTCTGAGCAAGGAGTAGGTCTTGTCTATTACATATTGGGTTTACGGAACGGTATCTGAGCTAATTTGAAGCTCTTGTTTTATGTATCACCCCACCTCACCTTTCCCGTTAAGCAGCCATAGTGTGTTTTCTGCATGTGTGACTCTGTTCTGTTTTGTAATTCAGTTCAAGTGTAACGGTTTTTACATTCCCTCTATAAGTGACACCTTATGAGAAGTTTCCTTTTCTGTGTGACTTATTTCACTTAGAATCGTCTTACCTAAATCCACTCATCATGCTGCTACTAGCCTTATGACATTGATTTCATGGCTGAGTGATATTCCATTGTACATAAGGACCACAACTTTTTTATCCATTTTTCGCTTTCCTGGGATATTTAAGGTGGAATGAAGTGGAGGTCCTTGTCAACAGAGCAGCCCTAAACTTTGGGGTGCTTGTGTCTTGCTGATTTTCAATTTTCCCACTTTATCCTCCCATGCGTGGAAGTGCCCTATGCTTTCTAAGCTGTGTTTTTTAGATGTTTCAGGACACACCGTACACTTCTCCAGAGTGGCTGTTGGCAATTTACATCCCGCCCATCAGTGTAGCAAGGCTCCCATTTCTCCATGGCCTGTCCTGCATTTCTGGTTTTGACACTTTTTTCAGCATGGCCCTTTTGACCGATGGGAAGCGAGACTTCTTTGTAGCGCTGATTTGCCTTTCCAGGTTGCTTGGTTGGCCAAAAACGGCGTATGCGTTTTTTCCTGAATAGATTCAGGAAAAAACGCATACGCCCTTTTTGGCCAAGGGCATCATTGTCAACGTTTTGCCGCTTTTCATGTGCTTTAAAGGCGATTCGAATCTACCTCCTGAAAACTGTTTCCTGCAATTCTGCCTTGATTTCAAATCCTCTTCTTTGCCTTCCCTCAATATATTTGTGGACAAGAGTTATCATTTATAACTCTGCAGGTTTGTGAATTGCAGTGCCCTGAAGCTCCATTTTACAAGTTGCTTTTTTGGGAGCTGGCCGCAAAAGCTCAGGATGGCTTCAGGCCCTGTTCTGGTTCCGGGGGGCAGGCTGAGCCTGTGGTTAATTCTTCTTCCTGATGGGAAAATAGAGTGACCTGTGCCTGTCCCAACACCAAGAGCTAGTCTCTCATTGGTTCCCCGTCTTCCCGTTCATCCTCAGGACAAATTGCAACCTGTACGGAACAGGAGGTTAAAGGTGCTGATGCTCCAAGTAGGGAGATTGCTAGTAAAGTGGCTGGAATGGCGAACCCGAGCACAAGGAGATGAGAAATGAGGTGCGTTTTAGAAACCTTTCCCCATCACACGGTGTACCATCTTCTGGGTTTCTCATGCATGTTTTCGATGCGGGAAGATGCCCTTGAACCTGGAGATTTGGGATCCATGCGATGGGTAGCACGCAGTATTACTTTAAAGGGTCTGCGTTTGCTCACCCAACCTCACCAAACCTCTCAGCCCCAAGAGTGTCCACCCTTATGTCTCATCCAGCTGTGGGTCTAGATATGGTCAATCCAGGTTGCATCACAGCCCCTGAACGAATTGTGTAAGAATTTCTCTCTCTTTCCCTGTCTTTGTTTCATGGGTTTTTAAAAGTAATTTATTTTTATAATGGGGTTTAGCTGCTTTTCACGGCTGTGTTTATGCCGCTTTACACCCACTTGACACACTAACAGAGAGATATCAATTCATAGGTTTTAAGATTATTACTAGTCAGATATATTCTTGTGCGGTGAATCAGGCGTGTTGAGTCCAGTTCTCTGAGCAAGGAGTAGGTCTTGTCTATTACATATTGGGTTTATGGAACGGTATCTGAGCTAATTTGAAGCTCTTGTTTTATGTATCACCCCACCTCACCTTTCCCGTTAAGCAGCCATAGTGTGTTTTCTGCATGTGTGACTCTGTTCTGTTTTGTAATTCAGTTCAAGTGTAACGGTTTTTACATTCCCTCTATAAGTGACACCTTATGAGAAGTGTCCTTTTCTGTGTGACTTATTTCACTTAGAATCGTCTTACCTAAATCCACTCATCATGCTGCTACTAGCCTTATGACATTGATTTCATGGCTGAGTGATATTCCATTGTACATAAGGACCACAACTTTTTTATCCATTTTTCGCTTTCCTGGTATATTTAAGGTGGAATGAAGTGGAGGTCCTTGTCAACAGAGCAGCCCTAAACTTTGGGGTGCTTGTGTCTTGCTGATTTTCAATTTTCCCACTTTATCCCCCCATGCGTGGAAGTGTCCTGTGCTCTCTAAGCTGTGTTTTTTAGATGTTTCAGGACACACCGTACACTTCTCCAGAGTGGCTGTTGGCAATTTACATCCCGCCCATCAGTGTAGCAAGGCTCCCATTTCTCCATGGCCTGTCCTGCATTTCTGGTTTTGACACATTTTTCAGCATGGCCCTTTTGACCGATGGGAAACGAGACTTCTTTGTAGCGCTGATTTGCCTTTCCAGGTTGCTTGGTTGGCCAAAAAGGGCGTATGCGTTTTTTCCTGAATAGATTCAGGAAAAAACGCATACGCCCTTTTTGGCCAAGGGCATCATTGTCAACGTTTTGCCGCTTTTCATGTGCTTTAAAGGCGATTCGAATCTACCTCCTGAAATCTGTTTCCTGCAATTCTGCCTTGATTTCAAATCCTCTTCTTTGCCTTCCCTCAATATATTTGTGGACGAGAGTTATCATTTATAACTCTGCAGGTTTGTGAATTGCAGTGCCCTGAAGCTCCATTTTACAAGTCGCTTTTTTGGGAGCTGGCCGCAAAAGCGCAGGATGGCTTCAGGCCCTGTTCTGGTTCCGGGGGGCAGGCTGAGCCTGTGGTTAATTCTTCTTCCTAATGGGAAAATAGAGTGACCTGTGCCTGGCCCAACACCAAGAGCTAGTCTCTCATTGGTTCCCCGTCTTCCCGTTCATCCTCAGGACAAATTGCAACCTGTACGGAACAGGAGGTTAAAGGTGCTGATGCTCCAAGAAGGGAGATTGCTGGTAAAGTGGCTGGAATGGCGAACCCGAGCACAAGGAGATGAGAAATGAGGTGCGTTTTAGAAACCTTTCCCCATCACACGGTGTACCATCTTCTGGGTTTCTCATGCATGTTTTCGATGTAGGAAGATGCCCTTGAACCTGGAGATTTGGGACCCATGCGATGGGTAGCACGCAGTATTACTTTAAAGGGTCTGCGTTTGCTCACCCAACCTCACCAAACCTCTCAGCCCCAAGAGTGTCCACCCTTATGTCTCATCCAGCTGTGGGTCTAGATATGGTCAATCCAGGTTGCATCACAAACCCTGAACGAATTGTGTAAGAATTTCTCTCTCTTTCCCTGTCTTTGTTTCATGGGTTTTTAAAAGTAATTTATTTTTATAATGGGGTTTAGCTGCTTTTCACGGCTGTGTTTATGCCGCTTTACACCCCCTTGACACACTAACAGAGAGATATCAATACATAGGTTTTAAGATTATTACTAGTCAGATATATTCTTGTGCGGTGAATCGTGCGTGTTGAGTCCAGTTCTCTGAGCAAGGAGTAGGTCTTGTCTATTACATATTGGGTTTATGGAATGGTATCTGAGCTAATTTGAAGCTCTTGTTTTATGTATCACCCCACCTCACCTTTCCCGTTAAGCAGCCATAGTGTGTTTTCTGCATGTGTGACTCTGTTCTGTTTTGTAATTCAGTTCAAGTGTAACGGTTTTTACATTCCCTCTATAAGTGACACCTTATGAGAAGTGTCCTTTTCTGTGTGACTTATTTCACTTAGAATCGTCTTACCTAAATCCACTCATCATGCTGCTACTAGCCTTATGACATTGATTTCATGGCTGAGTGATATTCCATTGTACATAAGGATCACAACTTTTTTATCCATTTTTCGCTTTCCTGGGATATTTAAGGTGGAATGAAGTGGAGGTCCTTGTCAACAGAGCAGCCCTAAACTTTGGGGTGCTTGTGTCTTGCTGATTTTCAATTTTCCCACTTTATCCCCCCATGCGTGAAAGTGCACTGTGCTCTCTAAGCTGTGTTTTTTAGATGTTTCAGGACACACCGTACACTTCTCCAGAGTGGCTGTTGGCAATTTACATCCCGCCCATCAGTGTAGCAAGGCTCCCATTTCTCCATGGCCTGTCCTGCATTTCTGGTTTTGACACTTTTTTCAGCATGGCCCTTTTGACCGATGGGAAACGAGACTTCTTTGTAGCGCTGATTTGCCTTTCCAGGTTGCTTGGTTGGCCAAAAAGGGCGTATGCGTTTTTTCCTGAATAGATTCAGGAAAAAACGCATACGCCCTTTTTGGCCAAGGGCATCATTGTCAACGTTTTGCCGCTTTTCATGTGCTTTAAAGGCGATTCGAATCTACCTCCTGAAATCTGTTTCCTGCAATTCTGCCTTGATTTCAAATCCTCTTCTTTGCCTTCCCTCAATATATTTGTGGACGAGAGTTATCATTTATAACTCTGCAGGTTTGTGAATTGCAGTGCCCTGAAGCTCCATTTTACAAGTCGCTTTTTTGGGAGCTGGCCGCAAAAGCTCAGGATGGCTTCAGGCCCTGTTCTGGTTCCGGGGGGCAGGCTGAGCCTGTGGTTAATTCTTCTTCCTGATGGGAAAATAGAGTGACCTGTGCCTGTCCCAACACCAAGAGCTAGACTCTCATTGGTTCCCCGTCTTCCCGTTCATCCTCAGGACAAATTGCAACCTGTACGGAACAGGAGGTTAAAGGTGCTGATGCTCCAAGAAGGGAGATTGCTGGTAAAGTGGCTGGAATGGCGAACCCGAGCACAAGGAGATGAGAAATGAGGTGCATTTTAGAAACCTTTCCCCATCACACGGTGTACCATCTTCTGGGTTTCTCATGCATGTTTTCGATGTAGGAAGATGCCCTTGAACCTGGAGATTTGGGACCCATGCGATGGGTAGCACGCAGTATTACTTTAAAGGGTCTGCGTTTGCTCACCCAACCTCACCAAATCTCTCAGCCCCAAGAGTGTCGACCCTTATGTCTCATCCAGCTGTGGGTCTAGATATGGTCAATCCAGGTTGCATCACAGCCCCTGAACGAATTGTGTAAGAATTTCTCTCTCTTTCCCTGTCTTTGTTTCATGGGTTTTTAAAAGTAATTTATTTTTATAATGGGGTTTAGCTGCTTTTCACGGCTGTGTTTATGCCGCTTTACACCCACTTGACACACTAACAGAGAGATATCAATACATAGCTTTTAAGATTATTACTAGTCAGATATATTCTTGTGCGGTGAATCGGGCGTGTTGAGTCCAGTTCTCTGAGCAAGGAGTAGGTCTTGTCTATTACATATTGGGTTTATGGAACGGTATCTGAGCTAATTTGAAGCTCTTGTTTTATGTATCACCCCACCTCACCTTTCCCGTTAAGCAGCCATAGTGTGTTTTCTGCATGTGTGACTCTGTTCTGTTTTGTAATTCAGTTCAAGTGTAACGGTTTTTACATTCCCTCTATAAGTGACACCTTATGAGAAGTGTCCTTTTCTGTGTGACTTATTTCACTTAGAATCGTCTTACCTAAATCCACTCATCATGCTGCTACTAGCCTTATGACATTGATTTCATGGCTGAGTGATATTCCATTGTACATAAGGACCACAACTTTTTTATCCATTTTTCGCTTTCCTGGGATATTTAAGGTGGAATGAAGTGGAGGTCCTTGTCAACAGAGCAGCCCTAAACTTTGGGGTGCTTGTGTCTTGCTGATTTTCAATTTTCCCACTTTATCCCCCCATGCGTGGAAGTGCCCTGTGCTCTCTAAGCTGTGTTTTTTAGATGTTTCAGGACACACCGTACACTTCTCCAGAGTGGCTGTTGGCAATTTACATCCCGCCCATAAGTGTAGCAAGGCTCCCATTTCTCCATGGCCTGTCCTGCATTTCTGGTTTTGACACATTTTTCAGCATGGCCCTTTTGACCGATGGGAAACGAGACTTCTTTGTAGCGCTGATTTGCCTTTCCAGGTTGCTTGGTTGGCCAAAAAGGGCGTATGCGTTTTTTCCTGAATAGATTCAGGAAAAAACGCATACGACCTTTTTGGCCAAGGGCATCATTGTCAACGTTTTGCCGCTTTTCATGTGCTTTAAAGGCGATTCGAATCTATCTCCTGAAATCTGTTTCCTGCAATTCTGCCTTGATTTCAAATCCTCTTCTTTGCCTTCCCTCAATATATTTGTGGACGAGAGTTATCATTTATAACTCTGCAGGTTTGTGAATTGCAGTGCCCTGAAGCTCCATTTTACAAGTCGCTTTTTTGGGAGCTGGCCGCAAAAGCTCAGGATGGCTTCAGGCCCTGTTCTGGTTCCGGGGGGCAGGCTGAGCCTGTGGTTAATTCTTCTTCCTGATGGGAAAATAGAGTGACCTGTGCCTGTCCCAACACCAAGAGCTAGACTCTCATTGGTTCCCCGTCTTCCCGTTCATCCTCAGGACAAATTGCAACCTGTACGGAACAGGAGGTTAAAGGTGCTGATGCTCCAAGAAGGGAGATTGCTGGTAAAGTGGCTGGAATGGCGAACCCGAGCACAAGGAGATGAGAAATGAGGTGCATTTTAGAAACCTTTCCCCATCACACGGTGTACCATCTTCTGGGTTTCTCATGCATGTTTTCGATGTAGGAAGATGCCTTTGAACCTGGAGATTTGGGACCCATGCGATGGGTAGCACGCAGTATTACTTTAAAGGGTCTGCGTTTGCTCACCCAACCTCACCAAATCTCTCAGCCCCAAGAGTGTCGACCCTTATGTCTCATCCAGCTGTGGGTCTAGATATGGTCAATCCAGGTTGCATCACAGCCCCTGAACGAATTGTGTAAGAATTTCTCTCTCTTTCCCTGTCTTTGTTTCATGGGTTTTTAAAAGTAATTTATTTTTATAATGGGGTTTAGCTGCTTTTCACGGCTGTGTTTATGCCGCTTTACACCCACTTGACACACTAACAGAGAGATATCAATACATAGCTTTTAAGATTATTACTAGTCAGATATATTCTTGTGCGGTGAATCGGGCGTGTTGAGTCCAGTTCTCTGAGCAAGGAGTAGGTCTTGTCTATTACATATTGGGTTTATGGAACGGTATCTGAGCTAATTTGAAGCTCTTGTTTTATGTATCACCCCACCTCACCTTTCCCGTTAAGCAGCCATAGTGTGTTTTCTGCATGTGTGACTCTGTTCTGTTTTGTAATTCAGTTCAAGTGTAACGGTTTTTACATTCCCTCTATAAGTGACACCTTATGAGAAGTGTCCTTTTCTGTGTGACTTATTTCACTTAGAATCGTCTTACCTAAATCCACTCATCATGCTGCTACTAGCCTTATGACATTGATTTCATGGCTGAGTGATATTCCATTGTACATAAGGACCACAACTTTTTTATCCATTTTTCGCTTTCCTGGGATATTTAAGGTGGAATGAAGTGGAGGTCCTTGTCAACAGAGCAGCCCTAAACTTTGGGGTGCTTGTGTCTTGCTGATTTTCAATTTTCCCACTTTATCCCCCCATGCGTGGAAGTGCCCTGTGCTCTCTAAGCTGTGTTTTTTAGATGTTTCAGGACACACCGTACACTTCTCCAGAGTGGCTGTTGGCAATTTACATCCCGCCCATAAGTGTAGCAAGGCTCCCATTTCTCCATGGCCTGTCCTGCATTTCTGGTTTTGACACATTTTTCAGCATGGCCCTTTTGACCGATGGGAAACGAGACTTCTTTGTAGCGCTGATTTGCCTTTCCAGGTTGCTTGGTTGGCCAAAAAGGGCGTATGCGTTTTTTCCTGAATATATTCAGGAAAAAACGCATACGCCCTTTTTGGCCAAGGGCATCATTGTCAACGTTTTGCCGCTTTTCATGTGCTTTAAAGGCGATTCGAATCTACCTCCTGAAATCTGTTTCCTGCAATTCTGCCTTGATTTCAAATCCTCTTCTTTGCCTTCCCTCAATATATTTGTGGACGAGAGTTATCATTTATAACTCTGCAGGTTTGTGAATTGCAGTGCCCTGAAGCTCCATTTTACAAGTCGCTTTTTTGGGAGCTGGCCGCAAAAGCGCAGGATGGCTTCAGGCCCTGTTCTGGTTCCGGGGGGCAGGCTGAGCCTGTGGTTAATTCTTCTTCCTGATGGGAAAATAGAGTGACCTGTGCCTGTCCCAACACCAAGAGCTAGTCTCTCATTGGTTCCCCGTCTTCCCGTTCATCCTCAGGACAAATTGCAACCTGTACGGAACAGGAGGTTAAAGGTGCTGATGCTCCAAGAAGGGAGATTGCTGGTAAAGTGGCTGGAATGGCGAACCCGAGCACAAGGAGATGAGAAATGAGGTGCGTTTTAGAAACCTTTCCCCATCACACGGTGTACCATCTTCTGGGTTTCTCATGCATGTTTTCGATGTAGGAAGATGCCCTTGAACCTGGAGATTTGGGACCCATGCGATGGGTAGCACGCAGTATTACTTTAAAGGGTCTGCTTTTGCTCACCCAACCTCACCAAACCTCTCAGCCCCAAGAGTGTCCACCCTTATGTCTCATCCAGCTGTGGGTCTAGATATGGTCAATCCAGGTTGCATCACAAACCCTGAACGAATTGTGTAAGAATTTCTCTCTCTTTCCCTGTCTTTGTTTCATGGGTTTTTAAAAGTAATTTATTTTTATAATGGGGTTTAGCTGCTTTTCACGGCTGTGTTTATGCCGCTTTACACCCACTTGACACACTAACAGAGAGATATCAATACATAGGTTTTAAGATTATTACTAGTCAGATATATTCTTGTGCGGTGAATCGGGCGTGTTGAGTCCAGTTCTCTGAGCAAGGAGTAGGTCTTGTCTATTACATATTGGGTTTATGGAACGGTATCTGAGCTAATTTGAAGCTCTTGTTTTATGTATCACCCCACCTCACCTTTCCCGTTAAGCAGCCATAGTGTGTTTTCTGCATGTGTGACTCTGTTCTGTTTTGTAATTCAGTTCAAGTGTAACGGTTTTTACATTCCCTCTATAAGTGACACCTTATGAGAAGTGTCCTTTTCTGTGTGACTTATTTCACTTAGAATCGTCTTACCTAAATCCACTCATCATGCTGCTACTAGCCTTATGACATTGATTTCATGGCTGAGTGATATTCCATTGTACATAAGGACCACAACTTTTTTATCCATTTTTCGCTTTCCTGGTATATTTAAGGTGGAATGAAGTGGAGGTCCTTGTCAACAGAGCAGCCCTAAACTTTGGGGTGCTTGTGTCTTGCTGATTTTCAATTTTCCCACTTTATCCCCCCATGCGTGGAAGTGTCCTGTGCTCTCTAAGCTGTGTTTTTTAGATGTTTCAGGACACACCGTACACTTCTCCAGAGTGGCTGTTGGCAATTTACATCCCGCCCATCAGTGTAGCAAGGCTCCCATTTCTCCATGGCCTGTCCTGCATTTCTGGTTTTGACACATTTTTCAGCATGGCCCTTTTGACCGATGGGAAACGAGACTTCTTTGTAGCGCTGATTTGCCTTTCCAGGTTGCTTGGTTGGCCAAAAACGGCGTATGCGTTTTTTCCTGAATAGATTCAGGAAAAAACGCATACGCCCTTTTTGGCCAAGGGCATCATTGTCAACGTTTTGCCGCTTTTCATGTGCTTTAAAGGCGATTCGAATCTACCTCCTGAAATCTGTTTCCTGCAATTCTGCCTTGATTTCAAATCCTCTTCTTTGCCTTCCCTCAATATATTTGTGGACGAGAGTTATCATTTATAACTCTGCAGGTTTGTGAATTGCAGTGCCCTGAAGCTCCATTTTACAAGTCGCTTTTTTGGGAGCTGGCCGCAAAAGCGCAGGATGGCTTCAGGCCCTGTTCTGGTTCCGGGGGGCAGGCTGAGCCTGTGGTTAATTCTTCTTCCTAATGGGAAAATAGAGTGACCTGTGCCTGGCCCAACACCAAGAGCTAGTCTCTCATTGGTTCCCCGTCTTCCCGTTCATCCTCAGGACAAATTGCAACCTGTACGGAACAGGAGGTTAAAGGTGCTGATGCTCCAAGAAGGGAGATTGCTGGTAAAGTGGCTGGAATGGCGAACCCGAGCACAAGGAGATGAGAAATGAGGTGCGTTTTAGAAACCTTTCCCCATCACACGGTGTACCATCTTCTGGGTTTCTCATGCATGTTTTCGATGTAGGAAGATGCCCTTGAACCTGGAGATTTGGGACCCATGCGATGGGTAGCACGCAGTATTACTTTAAAGGGTCTGCGTTTGCTCACCCAACCTCACCAAACCTCTCAGCCCCAAGAGTGTCCACCCTTATGTCTCATCCAGCTGTGGGTCTAGATATGGTCAATCCAGGTTGCATCACAAACCCTGAACGAATTGTGTAAGAATTTCTCTCTCTTTCCCTGTCTTTGTTTCATGGGTTTTTAAAAGTAATTTATTTTTATAATGGGGTTTAGCTGCTTTTCACGGCTGTGTTTATGCCGCTTTACACCCACTTGACACACTAACAGAGAGATATCAATACATAGGTTTTAAGATTATTACTAGTCAGATATATTCTTGTGCGGTGAATCGTGCGTGTTGAGTCCAGTTCTCTGAGCAAGGAGTAGGTCTTGTCTATTACATATTGGGTTTATGGAATGGTATCTGAGCTAATTTGAAGCTCTTGTTTTATGTATCACCCCACCTCACCTTTCCCGTTAAGCAGCCATAGTGTGTTTTCTGCATGTGTGACTCTGTTCTGTTTTGTAATTCAGTTCAAGTGTAACGGTTTTTACATTCCCTCTATAAGTGACACCTTATGAGAAGTGTCCTTTTCTGTGTGACTTATTTCACTTAGAATCGTCTTACCTAAATCCACTCATCATGCTGCTACTAGCCTTATGACATTGATTTCATGGCTGAGTGATATTCCATTGTACATAAGGATCACAACTTTTTTATCCATTTTTCGCTTTCCTGGGATATTTAAGGTGGAATGAAGTGGAGGTCCTTGTCAACAGAGCAGCCCTAAACTTTGGGGTGCTTGTGTCTTGCTGATTTTCAATTTTCCCACTTTATCCCCCCATGCGTGAAAGTGCACTGTGCTCTCTAAGCTGTGTTTTTTAGATGTTTCAGGACACACCGTACACTTCTCCAGAGTGGCTGTTGGCAATTTACATCCCGCCCATCAGTGTAGCAAGGCTCCCATTTCTCCATGGCCTGTCCTGCATTTCTGGTTTTGACACTTTTTTCAGCATGGCCCTTTTGACCGATGGGAAACGAGACTTCTTTGTAGCGCTGATTTGCCTTTCCAGGTTGCTTGGTTGGCCAAAAAGGGCGTATGCGTTTTTTCCTGAATAGATTCAGGAAAAAACGCATACGCCCTTTTTGGCCAAGGGCATCATTGTCAACGTTTTGCCGCTTTTCATGTGCTTTAAAGGCGATTCGAATCTACCTCCTGAAATCTGTTTCCTGCAATTCTGCCTTGATTTCAAATCCTCTTCTTTGCCTTCCCTCAATATATTTGTGGACGAGAGTTATCATTTATAACTCTGCAGGTTTGTGAATTGCAGTGCCCTGAAGCTCCATTTTACAAGTCGCTTTTTTGGGAGCTGGCCGCAAAAGCTCAGGATGGCTTCAGGCCCTGTTCTGGTTCCGGGGGGCAGGCTGAGCCTGTGGTTAATTCTTCTTCCTGATGGGAAAATAGAGTGACCTGTGCCTGTCCCAACACCAAGAGCTAGACTCTCATTGGTTCCCCGTCTTCCCGTTCATCCTCAGGACAAATTGCAACCTGTACGGAACAGGAGGTTAAAGGTGCTGATGCTCCAAGAAGGGAGATTGCTGGTAAAGTGGCTGGAATGGCGAACCCGAGCACAAGGAGATGAGAAATGAGGTGCATTTTAGAAACCTTTCCCCATCACACGGTGTACCATCTTCTGGGTTTCTCATGCATGTTTTCGATGTAGGAAGATGCCCTTGAACCTGGAGATTTGGGACCCATGCGATGGGTAGCACGCAGTATTACTTTAAAGGGTCTGCGTTTGCTCACCCAACCTCACCAAATCTCTCAGCCCCAAGAGTGTCGACCCTTATGTCTCATCCAGCTGTGGGTCTAGATATGGTCAATCCAGGTTGCATCACAGCCCCTGAACGAATTGTGTAAGAATTTCTCTCTCTTTCCCTGTCTTTGTTTCATGGGTTTTTAAAAGTAATTTATTTTTATAATGGGGTTTAGCTGCTTTTCACGGCTGTGTTTATGCCGCTTTACACCCACTTGACACACTAACAGAGAGATATCAATACATAGCTTTTAAGATTATTACTAGTCAGATATATTCTTGTGCGGTGAATCGGGCGTGTTGAGTCCAGTTCTCTGAGCAAGGAGTAGGTCTTGTCTATTACATATTGGGTTTATGGAACGGTATCTGAGCTAATTTGAAGCTCTTGTTTTATGTATCACCCCACCTCACCTTTCCCGTTAAGCAGCCATAGTGTGTTTTCTGCATGTGTGACTCTGTTCTGTTTTGTAATTCAGTTCAAGTGTAACGGTTTTTACATTCCCTCTATAAGTGACACCTTATGAGAAGTGTCCTTTTCTGTGTGACTTATTTCACTTAGAATCGTCTTACCTAAATCCACTCATCATGCTGCTACTAGCCTTATGACATTGATTTCATGGCTGAGTGATATTCCATTGTACATAAGGACCACAACTTTTTTATCCATTTTTCGCTTTCCTGGTATATTTAAGGTGGAATGAAGTGGAGGTCCTTGTCAACAGAGCAGCCCTAAACTTTGGGGTGCTTGTGTCTTGCTGATTTTCAATTTTCCCACTTTATCCCCCCATGCGTGGAAGTGCCCTGTGCTCTCTAAGCTGTGTTTTTTAGATGTTTCAGGACACACCGTACACTTCTCCAGAGTGGCTGTTGGCAATTTACATCCCGCCCATAAGTGTAGCAAGGCTCCCATTTCTCCATGGCCTGTCCTGCATTTCTGGTTTTGACACATTTTTCAGCATGGCCCTTTTGACCGATGGGAAACGAGACTTCTTTGTAGCGCTGATTTGCCTTTCCAGGTTGCTTGGTTGGCCAAAAAGGGCGTATGCGTTTTTTCCTGAATAGATTCAGGAAAAAACGCATACGACCTTTTTGGCCAAGGGCATCATTGTCAACGTTTTGCCGCTTTTCATGTGCTTTAAAGGCGATTCGAATCTACCTCCTGAAATCTGTTTCCTGCAATTCTGCCTTGATTTCAAATCCTCTTCTTTGCCTTCCCTCAATATATTTGTGGACGAGAGTTATCATTTATAACTCTGCAGGTTTGTGAATTGCAGTGCCCTGAAGCTCCATTTTACAAGTCGCTTTTTTGGGAGCTGGCCGCAAAAGCTCAGGATGGCTTCAGGCCCTGTTCTGGTTCCGGGGGGCAGGCTGAGCCTGTGGTTAATTCTTCTTCCTGATGGGAAAATAGAGTGACCTGTGCCTGTCCCAACACCAAGAGCTAGACTCTCATTGGTTCCCCGTCTTCCCGTTCATCCTCAGGACAAATTGCAACCTGTACGGAACAGGAGGTTAAAGGTGCTGATGCTCCAAGAAGGGAGATTGCTGGTAAAGTGGCTGGAATGGCGAACCCGAGCACAAGGAGATGAGAAATGAGGTGCATTTTAGAAACCTTTCCCCATCACACGGTGTACCATCTTCTGGGTTTCTCATGCATGTTTTCGATGTAGGAAGATGCCTTTGAACCTGGAGATTTGGGACCCATGCGATGGGTAGCACGCAGTATTACTTTAAAGGGTCTGCGTTTGCTCACCCAACCTCACCAAATCTCTCAGCCCCAAGAGTGTCGACCCTTATGTCTCATCCAGCTGTGGGTCTAGATATGGTCAATCCAGGTTGCATCACAGCCCCTGAACGAATTGTGTAAGAATTTCTCTCTCTTTCCCTGTCTTTGTTTCATGGGTTTTTAAAAGTAATTTATTTTTATAATGGGGTTTAGCTGCTTTTCACGGCTGTGTTTATGCCGCTTTACACCCACTTGACACACTAACAGAGAGATATCAATACATAGCTTTTAAGATTATTACTAGTCAGATATATTCTTGTGCGGTGAATCGGGCGTGTTGAGTCCAGTTCTCTGAGCAAGGAGTAGGTCTTGTCTATTACATATTGGGTTTATGGAACGGTATCTGAGCTAATTTGAAGCTCTTGTTTTATGTATCACCCCACCTCACCTTTCCCGTTAAGCAGCCATAGTGTGTTTTCTGCATGTGTGACTCTGTTCTGTTTTGTAATTCAGTTCAAGTGTAACGGTTTTTACATTCCCTCTATAAGTGACACCTTATGAGAAGTGTCCTTTTCTGTGTGACTTATTTCACTTAGAATCGTCTTACCTAAATCCACTCATCATGCTGCTACTAGCCTTATGACATTGATTTCATGGCTGAGTGATATTCCATTGTACATAAGGACCACAACTTTTTTATCCATTTTTCGCTTTCCTGGGATATTTAAGGTGGAATGAAGTGGAGGTCCTTGTCAACAGAGCAGCCCTAAACTTTGGGGTGCTTGTGTCTTGCTGATTTTCAATTTTCCCACTTTATCCCCCCATGCGTGGAAGTGCCCTGTGCTCTCTAAGCTGTGTTTTTTAGATGTTTCAGGACACACCGTACACTTCTCCAGAGTGGCTGTTGGCAATTTACATCCCGCCCATAAGTGTAGCAAGGCTCCCATTTCTCCATGGCCTGTCCTGCATTTCTGGTTTTGACACATTTTTCAGCATGGCCCTTTTGACCGATGGGAAACGAGACTTCTTTGTAGCGCTGATTTGCCTTTCCAGGTTGCTTGGTTGGCCAAAAAGGGCGTATGCGTTTTTTCCTGAATATATTCAGGAAAAAACGCATACGCCCTTTTTGGCCAAGGGCATCATTGTCAACGTTTTGCCGCTTTTCATGTGCTTTAAAGGCGATTCGAATCTACCTCCTGAAATCTGTTTCCTGCAATTCTGCCTTGATTTCAAATCCTCTTCTTTGCCTTCCCTCAATATATTTGTGGACGAGAGTTATCATTTATAACTCTGCAGGTTTGTGAATTGCAGTGCCCTGAAGCTCCATTTTACAAGTCGCTTTTTTGGGAGCTGGCCGCAAAAGCGCAGGATGGCTTCAGGCCCTGTTCTGGTTCCGGGGGGCAGGCTGAGCCTGTGGTTAATTCTTCTTCCTGATGGGAAAATAGAGTGACCTGTGCCTGTCCCAACACCAAGAGCTAGTCTCTCATTGGTTCCCCGTCTTCCCGTTCATCCTCAGGACAAATTGCAACCTGTACGGAACAGGAGGTTAAAGGTGCTGATGCTCCAAGAAGGGAGATTGCTGGTAAAGTGGCTGGAATGGCGAACCCGAGCACAAGGAGATGAGAAATGAGGTGCGTTTTAGAAACCTTTCCCCATCACACGGTGTACCATCTTCTGGGTTTCTCATGCATGTTTTCGATGTAGGAAGATGCCCTTGAACCTGGAGATTTGGGACCCATGCGATGGGTAGCACGCAGTATTACTTTAAAGGGTCTGCTTTTGCTCACCCAACCTCACCAAACCTCTCAGCCCCAAGAGTGTCCACCCTTATGTCTCATCCAGCTGTGGGTCTAGATATGGTCAATCCAGGTTGCATCACAAACCCTGAACGAATTGTGTAAGAATTTCTCTCTCTTTCCCTGTCTTTGTTTCATGGGTTTTTAAAAGTAATTTATTTTTATAATGGGGTTTAGCTGCTTTTCACGGCTGTGTTTATGCCGCTTTACACCCACTTGACACACTAACAGAGAGATATCAATACATAGGTTTTAAGATTATTACTAGTCAGATATATTCTTGTGCGGTGAATCGGGCGTGTTGAGTCCAGTTCTCTGAGCAAGGAGTAGGTCTTGTCTATTACATATTGGGTTTATGGAATGGTACCTGAGCTAATTTGAAGCTCTTGTTTTATGTATCACCCCACCTCACCTTTCCCGTTAAGCAGCCATAGTGTGTTTTCTGCATGTGTGACTCTGTTCTGTTTTGTAATTCAGTTCAAGTGTAACGGTTTTTACATTCCCTCTATAAGTGACACCTTATGAGAAGTGTCCTTTTCTGTGTGACTTATTTCACTTAGAATCGTCTTACCTAAATCCACTCATCATGCTGCTACTAGCCTTATGACATTGATTTCATGGCTGAGTGATATTCCATTGTACATAAGGACCACAACTTTTTTATCCATTTTTCGCTTTCCTGGGATATTTAAGGTGGAATGAAGTGGAGGTCCTTGTCAACAGAGCAGCCCTAAACTTTGGGGTGCTTGTGTCTTGCTGATTTTCAATTTTCCCACTTTATCCCCCCATGCGTGGAAGTGCCCTATGCTTTCTAAGCTGTGTTTTTTAGATGTTTCAGGACACACCGTACACTTCTCCAGGGTGGCTGTTGGCAATTTACATCCCGCCCATCAGTGTAGCAAGGCTCCCATTTCTCCATGGCCTGTCCTGCATTTCTGGTTTTGACACTTTTTTCAGCATTGCCCTTTTGACCGATGGGAAGCGAGACTTCTTTGTAGCGCTGATTTGCCTTTCCAGGTTGCTTGGTTGGCCAAAAACGGCGTATGCGTTTTTTCCTGAATAGATTCAGGAAAAAACGCATACGCCCTTTTTGGCCAAGGGCATCACTGTCAACGTTTTGCCGCTTTTCATGTGCTTTAAAGGCGATTCGAATCTACCTCCTGAAATCTGTTTCCTGCAATTCTGCCTTGATTTCAAATCCTCTTCTTTGCCTTCCCTCAATATATTTGTGGACAAGAGTTATCATTTATAACTCTGCAGGTTTGTGAATTGCAGTGCCCTGAAGCTCCATTTTACAAGTCGCTTTTTTGGGAGCTGGCCGCAAAAGCTCAGGATGGCTTCAGGCCCTGTTCTGGTTCCGGGGGGCAGGCTGAGCCTGTGGTTAATTCTTCTTCCTGATGGGAAAATAGAGTGACCTGTGCCTGTCCCAACACCAAGAGCTAGTCTCTCATTGGTTCCCCGTCTTCCCGTTCATCCTCAGGACAAATTGCAACCTGTACGGAACAGGAGGTTAAAGGTGCTGATGCTCCAAGTAGGGAGATTGCTAGTAAAGTGGCTGGAATGGCGAACCCGAGCACAAGGAGATGAGAAATGAGGTGCGTTTTAGAAACCTTTCCCCATCACACGGTGTACCATCTTCTGGGTTTCTCATGCATGTTTTCGATGTAGGAAGATGCCCTTGAACCTGGAGATTTGGGACCCATGCGATGGGTAGCACGCAGTATTACTTTAAAGGGTCTGCGTTTGCTCACCCAACCTCACCAAACCTCTCAGCCCCAAGAGTGTCCACCCTTATGTCTCATCCAGCTGTGGGTCTAGATATGGTCAATCCAGGTTGCATCACAGCCCCTGAACGAATTGTGTAAGAATTTCTCTCTCTTTCCCTGTCTTTGTTTCATGGGTTTTTAAAAGTAATTTATTTTTATAATGGGGTTTAGCTGCTTTTCACGGCTGTGTTTATGCCGCTTTACACCCACTTGACACACTAACAGAGAGATATCAATACATAGGTTTTAAGATTATTACTAGTCAGATATATTCTTGTGCGGTGAATCGGGCGTGTTGAGTCCAGTTCTCTGAGCAAGGAGTAGGTCTTGTCTATTACATATTGGGTTTATGGAATGGTATCTGAGCTAATTTGAAGCTCTTGTTTTATGTATCACCCCACCTCACCTTTCCCGTTAAGCAGCCATAGTGTGTTTTCTGCATGTGTGACTCTGTTCTGTTTTGTAATTCAGTTCAAGTGTAACGGTTTTTACATTCCCTCTATAAGTGACACCTTATGAGAAGTGTCCTTTTCTGTGTGACTTATTTCACTTAGAATCGTCTTACCTAAATCCACTCATCATGCTGCTACTAGCCTTATGACATTGATTTCATGGCTGAGTGATATTCCATTGTACATAAGGATCACAACTTTTTTATCCATTTTTCGCTTTCCTGGGATATTTAAGGTGGAATGAAGTGGAGGTCCTTGTCAACAGAGCAGCCCTAAACTTTGGGGTGCTTGTGTCTTGCTGATTTTCAATTTTCCCACTTTATCCCCCCATGCGTGAAAGTGCACTGTGCTCTCTAAGCTGTGTTTTTTAGATGTTTCAGGACACACCGTACACTTCTCCAGAGTGGCTGTTGGCAATTTACATCCCGCCCATCAGTGTAGCAAGGCTCCCATTTCTCCATGGCCTGTCCTGCATTTCTGGTTTTGACACTTTTTTCAGCATGGCCCTTTTGACCGATGGGAAACGAGACTTCTTTGTAGCGCTGATTTGCCTTTCCAGGTTGCTTGGTTGGCCAAAAAGGGCGTATGCGTTTTTTCCTGAATAGATTCAGGAAAAAACGCATACGCCCTTTTTGGCCAAGGGCATCATTGTCAACGTTTTGCCGCTTTTCATGTGCTTTAAAGGCGATTCGAATCTACCTCCTGAAATCTGTTTCCTGCAATTCTGCCTTGATTTCAAATCCTCTTCTTTGCCTTCCCTCAATATATTTGTGGACGAGAGTTATCATTTATAACTCTGCAGGTTTGTGAATTGCAGTGCCCTGAAGCTCCATTTTACAAGTCGCTTTTTTGGGAGCTGGCCGCAAAAGCTCAGGATGGCTTCAGGCCCTGTTCTGGTTCCGGGGGGCAGGCTGAGCCTGTGGTTAATTCTTCTTCCTGATGGGAAAATAGAGTGACCTGTGCCTGTCCCAACACCAAGAGCTAGACTCTCATTGGTTCCCCGTCTTCCCGTTCATCCTCAGGACAAATTGCAACCTGTACGGAACAGGAGGTTAAAGGTGCTGATGCTCCAAGAAGGGAGATTGCTGGTAAAGTGGCTGGAATGGCGAACCCGAGCACAAGGAGATGAGAAATGAGGTGCATTTTAGAAACCTTTCCCCATCACACGGTGTACCATCTTCTGGGTTTCTCATGCATGTTTTCGATGTAGGAAGAAGCCCTTGAACCTGGAGATTTGGGACCCATGCGATGGGTAGCACGCAGTATTACTTTAAAGGGTCTGCGTTTGCTCACCCAACCTCACCAAATCTCTCAGCCCCAAGAGTGTCGACCCTTATGTCTCATCCAGCTGTGGGTCTAGATATGGTCAATCCAGGTTGCATCACAGCCCCTGAACGAATTGTGTAAGAATTTCTCTCTCTTTCCCTGTCTTTGTTTCATGGGTTTTTAAAAGTAATTTATTTTTATAATGGGGTTTAGCTGCTTTTCACGGCTGTGTTTATGCCGCTTTACACCCACTTGACACACTAACAGAGAGATATCAATACATAGCTTTTAAGATTATTACTAGTCAGATATATTCTTGTGCGGTGAATCGGGCGTGTTGAGTCCAGTTCTCTGAGCAAGGAGTAGGTCTTGTCTATTACATATTGGGTTTATGGAACGGTATCTGAGCTAATTTGAAGCTCTTGTTTTATGTATCACCCCACCTCACCTTTCCCGTTAAGCAGCCATAGTGTGTTTTCTGCATGTGTGACTCTGTTCTGTTTTGTAATTCAGTTCAAGTGTAACGGTTTTTACATTCCCTCTATAAGTGACACCTTATGAGAAGTGTCCTTTTCTGTGTGACTTATTTCACTTAGAATCGTCTTACCTAAATCCACTCATCATGCTGCTACTAGCCTTATGACATTGATTTCATGGCTGAGTGATATTCCATTGTACATAAGGACCACAACTTTTTTATCCATTTTTCGCTTTCCTGGGATATTTAAGGTGGAATGAAGTGGAGGTCCTTGTCAACAGAGCAGCCCTAAACTTTGGGGTGCTTGTGTCTTGCTGATTTTCAATTTTCCCACTTTATCCCCCCATGCGTGGAAGTGCCCTGTGCTCTCTAAGCTGTGTTTTTTAGATGTTTCAGGACACACCGTACACTTCTCCAGAGTGGCTGTTGGCAATTTACATCCCGCCCATAAGTGTAGCAAGGCTCCCATTTCTCCATGGCCTGTCCTGCATTTCTGGTTTTGACACATTTTTCAGCATGGCCCTTTTGACCGATGGGAAACGAGACTTCTTTGTAGCGCTGATTTGCCTTTCCAGGTTGCTTGGTTGGCCAAAAAGGGCGTATGCGTTTTTTCCTGAATAGATTCAGGAAAAAACGCATACGACCTTTTTGGCCAAGGGCATCATTGTCAACGTTTTGCCGCTTTTCATGTGCTTTAAAGGCGATTCGAATCTACCTCCTGAAATCTGTTTCCTGCAATTCTGCCTTGATTTCAAATCCTCTTCTTTGCCTTCCCTCAATATATTTGTGGACGAGAGTTATCATTTATAACTCTGCAGGTTTGTGAATTGCAGTGCCCTGAAGCTCCATTTTACAAGTCGCTTTTTTGGGAGCTGGCCGCAAAAGCGCAGGATGGCTTCAGGCCCTGTTCTGGTTCCGGGGGGCAGGCTGAGCCTGTGGTTAATTCTTCTTCCTGATGGGAAAATAGAGTGACCTGTGCCTGTCCCAACACCAAGAGCTAGTCTCTCATTGGTTCCCCGTCTTCCCGTTCATCCTCAGGACAAATTGCAACCTGTACGGAACAGGAGGTTAAAGGTGCTGATGCTCCAAGAAGGGAGATTGCTGGTAAAGTGGCTGGAATGGCGAACCCGAGCACAAGGAGATGAGAAATGAGGTGCGTTTTAGAAACCTTTCCCCATCACACGGTGTACCATCTTCTGGGTTTCTCATGCATGTTTTCGATGTAGGAAGATGCCCTTGAACCTGGAGATTTGGGACCCATGCGATGGGTAGCACGCAGTATTACTTTAAAGGGTCTGCTTTTGCTCACCCAACCTCACCAAACCTCTCAGCCCCAAGAGTGTCCACCCTTATGTCTCATCCAGCTGTGGGTCTAGATATGGTCAATCCAGGTTGCATCACAAACCCTGAACGAATTGTGTAAGAATTTCTCTCTCTTTCCCTGTCTTTGTTTCATGGGTTTTTAAAAGTAATTTATTTTTATAATGGGGTTTAGCTGCTTTTCACGGCTGTGTTTATGCCGCTTTACACCCACTTGACACACTAACAGAGAGATATCAATACATAGGTTTTAAGATTATTACTAGTCAGATATATTCTTGTGCGGTGAATCGGGCGTGTTGAGTCCAGTTCTCTGAGCAAGGAGTAGGTCTTGTCTATTACATATTGGGTTTATGGAATGGTACCTGAGCTAATTTGAAGCTCTTGTTTTATGTATCACCCCACCTCACCTTTCCCGTTAAGCAGCCATAGTGTGTTTTCTGCATGTGTGACTCTGTTCTGTTTTGTAATTCAGTTCAAGTGTAACGGTTTTTACATTCCCTCTATAAGTGACACCTTATGAGAAGTGTCCTTTTCTGTGTGACTTATTTCACTTAGAATCGTCTTACCTAAATCCACTCATCATGCTGCTACTAGCCTTATGACATTGATTTCATGGCTGAGTGATATTCCATTGTACATAAGGACCACAACTTTTTTATCCATTTTTCGCTTTCCTGGGATATTTAAGGTGGAATGAAGTGGAGGTCCTTGTCAACAGAGCAGCCCTAAACTTTGGGGTGCTTGTGTCTTGCTGATTTTCAATTTTCCCACTTTATCCCCCCATGCGTGGAAGTGCCCTATGCTTTCTAAGCTGTGTTTTTTAGATGTTTCAGGACACACCGTACACTTCTCCAGGGTGGCTGTTGGCAATTTACATCCCGCCCATCAGTGTAGCAAGGCTCCCATTTCTCCATGGCCTGTCCTGCATTTCTGGTTTTGACACTTTTTTCAGCATTGCCCTTTTGACCGATGGGAAGCGAGACTTCTTTGTAGCGCTGATTTGCCTTTCCAGGTTGCTTGGTTGGCCAAAAACGGCGTATGCGTTTTTTCCTGAATAGATTCAGGAAAAAACGCATACGCCCTTTTTGGCCAAGGGCATCACTGTCAACGTTTTGCCGCTTTTCATGTGCTTTAAAGGCGATTCGAATCTACCTCCTGAAATCTGTTTCCTGCAATTCTGCCTTGATTTCAAATCCTCTTCTTTGCCTTCCCTCAATATATTTGTGGACAAGAGTTATCATTTATAACTCTGCAGGTTTGTGAATTGCAGTGCCCTGAAGCTCCATTTTACAAGTCGCTTTTTTGGGAGCTGGCCGCAAAAGCTCAGGATGGCTTCAGGCCCTGTTCTGGTTCCGGGGGGCAGGCTGAGCCTGTGGTTAATTCTTCTTCCTGATGGGAAAATAGAGTGACCTGTGCCTGTCCCAACACCAAGAGCTAGTCTCTCATTGGTTCCCCGTCTTCCCGTTCATCCTCAGGACAAATTGCAACCTGTACGGAACAGGAGGTTAAAGGTGCTGATGCTCCAAGTAGGGAGATTGCTAGTAAAGTGGCTGGAATGGCGAACCCGAGCACAAGGAGATGAGAAATGAGGTGCGTTTTAGAAACCTTTCCCCATCACACGGTGTACCATCTTCTGGGTTTCTCATGCATGTTTTCGATGTAGGAAGATGCCCTTGAACCTGGAGATTTGGGACCCATGCGATGGGTAGCACGCAGTATTACTTTAAAGGGTCTGCGTTTGCTCACCCAACCTCACCAAACCTCTCAGCCCCAAGAGTGTCCACCCTTATGTCTCATCCAGCTGTGGGTCTAGATATGGTCAATCCAGGTTGCATCACAGCCCCTGAACGAATTGTGTAAGAATTTCTCTCTCTTTCCCTGTCTTTGTTTCATGGGTTTTTAAAAGTAATTTATTTTTATAATGGGGTTTAGCTGCTTTTCACGGCTGTGTTTATGCCGCTTTACACCCACTTGACACACTAACAGAGAGATATCAATACATAGGTTTTAAGATTATTACTAGTCAGATATATTCTTGTGCGGTGAATCGGGCGTGTTGAGTCCAGTTCTCTGAGCAAGGAGTAGGTCTTGTCTATTACATATTGGGTTTATGGAACGGTATCTGAGCTAATTTGAAGCTCTTGTTTTATGTATCACCCCACCTCTCCTTTCCTGTTAAGCAGCCATAGTGTGTTTTCTGCATGTGTGACTCTGTTCTGTTTTGTAATTCAGTTCAAGTGTAACGGTTTTTACATTCCCTCTATAAGTGACATCTTATGAGAAGTGTCCTTTTCTGTGTGACTTATTTCACTTAGAATCGTCTTACCTAAATCCACTCATCATGCTGCTACTAGCCTTATGACATTGATTTCATGGCTGAGTGATATTCCATTGTACATAAGGACCACAACTTTTTTATCCATTTTTCGCTTTCCTGGGTTATTTAAGGTGGAATGAAGTGGAGGTCCTTGTCAACAGAGCAGCCCTAAACTTTGGAGTGCTTGTGTCTTGCTGATTTTCAATTTTCCCACTTTATCCCCCCATGCGTGGAAGTGCCCTGTGCTCTCTAAGCTGTGTTTTTTAGATGTTTCAGGACACACCGTACACTTCTCCAGAGTGGCTGTTGGCAATTTACATCCCGCCCATCAGTGTAGCAAGGCTCCCATTTCTCCATGGCCTGTCCTGCATTTCTGGTTTTGACACATTTTTCAGCATGGCCCTTTTGACCGAATGGAAACGAGACTTCTTTGTAGCGCTGATTTGCCTTTCCAGGTTGCTTGGTTGGCCAAAAAGGGCGTATGCGTTTTTTCCTGAATATATTCAGGAAAAAACGCATACGCCCTTTTTGGCCAAGGGCATCATTGTCAACGTTTTGCCGCTTTTCATGTGCTTTAAAGGCGATTCGAATCTACCTCCTGAAATCTGTTTCCTGCAATTCTGCCATGATTTCAAATCCTCTTCTTTGCCTTCCCTCAATATATTTGTGGACGAGAGTTATCATTTATAACTCTGCAGGTTTGTGAATTGCAGTGCCCTGAAGCTCCATTTTACAAGTCGCTTTTTTGGGAGCTGGCCGCAAAAGCGCAGGATGGCTTCAGGCCCTGTTCTGGTTCCGGGGGGCAGGCTGAGCCTGTGGTTAATTCTTCTTCCTGATGGGAAAATAGAGTGACCTGTGCCTGTCCCAACACCAAGAGCTAGTCTCTCATTGGTTCCCCGTCTTCCCGTTCATCCTCAGGACAAATTGCAACCTGTACGGAACAGGAGGTTAAAGGTGCTGATGCTCCAAGAAGGGAGATTGCTGGTAAAGTGGCTGGAATGGCGAACCCGAGCACAAGGAGATGAGAAATGAGGTGCGTTTTAGAAACCTTTCCCCATCACACGGTGTACCATCTTCTGGGTTTCTCATGCATGTTTTCGATGTAGGAAGATGCCCTTGAACCTGGAGATTTGGGACCCATGCGATGGGTAGCACGCAGTATTACTTTAAAGGGTCTGCGTTTGCTCACCCAACCTCACCAAACCTCTCAGCCCCAAGAGTGTCCACCCTTATGTCTCATCCAGCTGTGGGTCTAGATATGGTCAATCCAGGTTGCATCACAAACCCTGAACGAATTGTGTAAGAATTTCTCTCTCTTTCCCTGTCTTTGTTTCATGGGTTTTTAAAAGTAATTTATTTTTATAATGGGGTTTAGCTGCTTTTCACGGCTGTGTTTATGCCGCTTTACACCCACTTGACACACTAACAGAGAGATATCAATACATAGGTTTTAAGATTATTACTAGTCAGATATATTCTTGTGCGGTGAATCGTGCGTGTTGAGTCCAGTTCTCTGAGCAAGGAGTAGGTCTTGTCTATTACATATTGGGTTTATGGAATGGTATCTGAGCTAATTTGAAGCTCTTGTTTTATGTATCACCCCACCTCACCTTTCCCGTTAAGCAGCCATAGTGTGTTTTCTGCATGTGTGACTCTGTTCTGTTTTGTAATTCAGTTCAAGTGTAACGGTTTTTACATTCCCTCTATAAGTGACACCTTATGAGAAGTGTCCTTTTCTGTGTGACTTATTTCACTTAGAATCGTCTTACCTAAATCCACTCATCATGCTGCTACTAGCCTTATGACATTGATTTCATGGCTGAGTGATATTCCATTGTACATAAGGACCACAACTTTTTTATCCATTTTTCGCTTTCCTGGGATATTTAAGGTGGAATGAAGTGGAGGTCCTTGTCAACAGAGCAGCCCTAAACTTTGGGGTGCTTGTGTCTTGCTGATTTTTAATTTTCCCACTTTATACCCCCATGCGTGGAAGTGCCCTATGCTCTCTAAGCTGTGTTTTTTAGATGTTTCAGGACACACCGTACACTTCTCCATAGTGGCTGTTGGCAATTTACATCCCGCCCATCAGTGTAGCAAGGCTCCCATTTCTCCATGGCCTGTCCTGCATTTCTGATTTTGACACTTTTTTCAGCATGCCCTTTTGACTGATGGGAAGCGAGACTTCTTTGTAGCGCTGATTGGCCTTTCCAGGTTGCTTGGTTGGCCAAAAAGGGCGTATGCGTTTTTTCCTGAATATATTCAGGAAAAAACGCATACGCCCTTTTTGGCCAAGGGCATCATTGTCAACGTTTTGGCGCTTTTCATGTGCTTTAAAGGCGATTCGAATCTACCTCCTGAAATCTGTTTCCTGCAATTCTGCCTTGATTTCAATTCCTCGTCTTTGCCTTCCCTCAATATATTTGTGGACGAGAGTTATCATTTATAACTCTGTAGGATTGTGAATTGCAGTGCCCTGAAGCTCCATTTTACAACTCGCTTTTTTGGGAGGTGGCCGCAAAAGCGCAGGATGGCTTCAGGCCCTGTTCTGGTTCCGGGGGGCAGGCTGAGCCTGTGGTTAATTCTTCTTCCTGATGGGAAAATAGAGTGACCTGTGCCTGTCCCAACACCAAGAGCTAGTCTCTCATTGGTTCCCCGTCTTCCCGTTCATCCTCAGGACAAATTGCAACCTGTACGGAACAGGAGGTTAAAGGTGCTGATGCTCCAAGTAGGGAGATTGCTAGTAAAGTGGCTGGAATGGCGAACCCGAGCACAAGGAGATGAGAAATGAGGTGCGTTTTAGAAACCTTTCCCCATCACACGGTGTACCATCTTCTGGGTTTCTCATGCATGTTTTCGATGTAGGAAGATGCCCTTGAACCTGGAGATTTGGGACCCATGCGATGGGTAGCACGCAGTATTACTTTAAAGGGTCTGCGTTTGCTCACCCAACCTCACCAAACCTCTCAGCCCCAAGAGTGTCCACCCTTATGTCTCATCCAGCTGTGGGTCTAGATATGGTCAATCCAGGTTGCATCACAGCCCCTGAACGAATTGTGTAAGAATTTCTCTCTCTTTCCCTGTCTTTGTTTCATGGGTTTTTAAAAGTAATTTATTTTTATAATGGGGTTTAGCTGCTTTTCACGGCTGTGTTTATGCCGCTTTACACCCACTTGACACACTAACAGAGAGATATCAATACATAGGTTTTAAGATTATTACTAGTCAGATATATTCATGTGCGGTGAATCGGGCGTGTTGAGTCCAGTTCTCTGAGCAAGGAGTAGGTCTTGTCTATTACATATTGGGTTTATGGAACGGTATCTGAGCTAATTTGAAGCTCTTGTTTTATGTATCACCCCACCTCACCTTTCCCGTTAAGCAGCCATAGTGTGTTTTCTGCATGTGTGACTCTGTTCTGTTTTGTAATTCAGTTCAAGTGTAACGGTTTTTACATTCCCTCTATAAGTGACACCTTATGAGAAGTGTCCTTTTCTGTGTGACTTATTTCACTTAGAATCGCCGTACCTAAATCCACTCATCATGCTGCTACTAGCCTTATGACATTGATTACATGGCTGAGTGGTATGCCATTGTACATAAGGACCTCAAATTTTTTATCCATTTTTCGCTTTCCTGGGATATTTAAGGTGGAATGAAGTGGAGGTCCTTGTCAACAGAGCAGCCCTAAACTTTGGGGTGCTTGTGTCTTGCTGATTTTTAATTTTCCCACTTTATACCCCCATGCGTGGAAGTGCCCTATGCTCTCTAAGCTGTGTTTTTTAGATGTTTCAGGACACACCGTACACTTCTCCATAGTGGCTGTTGGCAATTTACATCCCGCCCATCAGTGTAGCAAGGCTCCCATTTCTCCATGGCCTGTCCTGCATTTCTGGTTTTGACACTTTTTTCAGCATGGCCCTTTTTACCGATGGGAAGCGAGACTTCTTTGTAGCGCTGATTTGCCTTTCCAGGTTGCTTGGTTGGCCAAAAACGGCGTATGCGTTTTTTCCTGAATAGATTCAGGAAAAAACGCATACGCCCTTTTTGGCCAAGGGCATCATTGTCAACGTTTTGCCGCTTTTCATGTGCTTTAAAGGCGATTCGAATCTACCTCCTAAAATCTGTTTCCTGCAATTCTGCCTTGATTTCAATTCCTCTTCTTTGCCTTCCCTCAATATATTTGTGGACGAGAGTTATCATTTATAACTCTGCAGGTTTGTGAATTGCAGTGCCCTGAAGCTCCATTTTACAACTTGCTTTTTTGGGAGCTGGCCGCAAAAGCGCAGGATGGCTTCAGGCCCTGTTTTGGTTCCGGGGGGCAGGCTGAGCCTGTGGTTAATTCTTCTTCCTGATGGGAAAATAGAGTGACCTGTGCCTGTCCCAACACCAAGAGCTAGTCTCTCATTGGTTCCCCGTCTTCCCGTTCATCCTCAGGACAAATTGCAACCTGTACGGAACAGGAGGTTAAAGGTGCTGATGCTCCAAGTAGGGAGATTGCTAGTAAAGTGGCTGGAATGGCGAACCCGAGCACAAGGAGATGAGAAATGAGGTGCGTTTTAGAAACCTTTCCCCATCACACGGTGTACCATCTTCTGGGTTTCTCATGCATGTTTTCGATGTAGGAAGATGCCCTTGAACCTGGAGATTTGGGACCCATGCGATGGGTAGCACGCAGTATTACTTTAAAGGGTCTGCGTTTGCTCACCCAACCTCACCAAACCTCTCAGCCCCAAGAGTGTCGACCCTTATGTCTCATCCAGCTGTGGGTCTAGATATGGTCAATCCAGGTTGCATCACAGCCCCTGAACGAATTGTGTAAGAATTTCTCTCTCTTTCCCTGTCTTTGTTTCATGGGTTTTTAAAAGTAATTTATTTTTATAATGGGGTTTAGCTGCTTTTCACGGCTGTGTTTATGCCGCTTTACACCCACTTGACACACTAACAGAGAGATATCAATACATAGGTTTTAAGATTATTACTAGTCAGATATATTCTTGTGCGGTGAATTGTGCGTGTTGAGTCCAGTTCTCTGAGCAAGGAGTAGGTCTTGTCTATTACATATTGGGTTTATGGAACGGTATCTGAGCTAATTTGAAGCTCTTGTTTTATGTATCACCCCACCTCACCTTTCCCGTTAAGCAGCCATAGTGTGTTTTCTGCATGTGTGACTCTGTTCTGTTTTGTAATTCAGTTCAAGTGTAACGGTTTTTACATTCCCTCTATAAGTGACACCTTATGAGAAGTGTCCTTTTCTGTGTGACTTATTTCACTTAGAATCGTCTTACCTAAATCCACTCATCATGCTGCTACTAGCCTTATGACATTGATTTCATGGCTGAGTGATATTCCATTGTACATAAGGACCACAACTTTTTTATCCATTTTTCGCTTTCCTGGGATATTTAAGGTGGAATGAAGTGGAGGTCCTTGTCAACAGAGCAGCCCTAAACTTTGGGGTGCTTGTGTCTTGCTGATTTTCAATTTTCCCACTTTATCCCCCCATGCGTGGAAGTGCCCTGTGCTCTCTAAGCTGTGTTTTTTAGATGTTTCAGGACACACCGTACACTTCTCCAGAGTGGCTGTTGGCAATTTACATCCCGCCCATCAGTGTAGCAAGGCTCCCATTTCTCCATGGCCTGTCCTGCATTTCTGGTTTTGACACTTTTTTCAGCATGGCCCTTTTGACTGATGGGAAGCGAGACTTCTTTGTAGCGCTGATTGGCCTTTCCAGGTTGCTTGGTTGGCCAAAAAGGGCGTATGTGTTTTTTCCTGAATATATTCAGGAAAAAACGCATACGCCCTTTTTGGCCAAGGGCATCATTGTCAACGTTTTGCCGCTTTTCATGTGCTTTAAAGGCGATTCGAATCTACCTCCTGAAATCTGTTTCCTGCAATTCTGCCTTGATTTCAATTCCTCGTCTTTGCCTTCCCTCAATATATTTGTGGACGAGAGTTATCATTTATAACTCTGTAGGATTGTGAATTGCAGTGCCCTGAAGCTCCATTTTACAACTCGCTTTTTTGGGAGGTGGCCGCAAAAGCGCAGGATGGCTTCAGGCCCTGTTCTGGTTCCGGGGGGCAGGCTGAGCCTGTGGTTAATTCTTCTTCCTGATGGGAAAATAGAGTGACCTGTGCCTTTCCCAACACCAAGAGCTAATCTCTCATTGGTTCCCCGTCTTCCCGTTCATCCTCAGGACAAATTGCAAACTGTACGGAACAGGAGGTTAAAGGTGCTGATGCTCCAAGTAGGGAGATTGCTACTAAAGTGGCTGGAATGGCGAACATGAGCACAAGGAGATGAGAAATCAGGTGCGTTTTAGAAACCTTTCCCCATCACACGGTGTACCATCTTCTAGGTTTCTCATGCTTGTTTTCGATGTAGGAAGATGCCCTTGAACCTGGAGATTTGGGACCCATGAGATGGGTAGCACGCAGTATTACTTTAAAGGGTCTACGTTTGCTCACCCAACTTCACCAAACCTCTCAGCCCCAAGAGTGTCCACCCTTATGTCTCATCCAGCTGTGGGTCTAAATATGGTCAATCCAGGTTGCATCACAGCCCCTGAACGAATTTTGTAAGAATTTCTCTCTCTTTCCCTGTCTTTGTTTCATGGGTTTTTAAAAGTAATTTATTTTTATAATGGGGTTTAGCTGCTTTTCACGGCTGTGTTTATGCCGCTTTACACCCACTTGACACACTAACAGAGAGATATCAATTCATAGGTTTTAAGATTATTACTAGTCAGATATATTCTTGTGCGGTGAATCAGGCGTGTTGAGTCCAGTTCTCTGAGCAAGGAGTAGGTCTTGTCTATTACATATTGGGTTTATGGAACGGTATCTGAGCTAATTTGAAACTCTTGTTTCATGTATCACCCCACCTCACCTTTCCAGTTAAGCAGCCATAGTGTGTTTTCTGCATGTGTGACTCTGTTCTGTTTTGTAATTCAGTTCAAGTGTAACGGTTTTTACATTCCCTCTATAAGTGACACCTTATGAGAAGTGTCCTTTTCTGTGTGACTTATTTCACTTAGAATCGACTTACCTAAATCCACTCATCATGCTGCTACTAGCCTTATGACATTGATTTCATGGCTGAGTGATATTCCATTGTACATAAGGACCACAACTTTTTTATCCATTTTTCGCTTTCCTGGGATATTTAAGGTGGAATGAAGTGGAGGTCCTTGTCAACAGAGCAGCCCTAAACTTTGGGGTGCTTGTGTCTTGCTGATTTTTAATTTTCCCACTTTATACCCCCATGCGTGGAAGTGCCCTATGCTCTCTAAGCTGTGTTTTTTAGATGTTTCAGGACACACCGTACACTTCTCCATAGTGGCTGTTGGCAATTTACATCCCGCCCATCAGTGTAGCAAGGCTCCTATTTCTCCATGGCCTGTCCTGCATTTCTGGTTTTGACACTTTTTTCAGCATGGCCCTTTTGACTGATGGGAAGCGAGACTTCTTTGTAGCGCTGATTGGCCTTTCCAGGTTGCTTGGTTGGCCAAAAAGGGCGTATGTGTTTTTTCCTGAATATATTCAGGAAAAAACGCATACGCCCTTTTTGGCCAAGGGCATCATTGTCAACGTTTTGCCGCTTTTCATGTGCTTTAAAGGCGATTCGAATCTACCTCCTGAAATCTGTTTCCTGCAATTCTGCCTTGATTTCAATTCCTCGTCTTTGCCTTCCCTCAATATATTTGTGGACGAGAGTTATCATTTATAACTCTGTAGGATTGTGAATTGCAGTGCCCTGAAGCTCCATTTTACAACTCGCTTTTTTGGGAGGTGGCCGCAAAAGCGCAGGATGGCTTCAGGCCCTGTTCTGGTTCCGGGGGGCAGGCTGAGCCTGTGGTTAATTCTTCTTCCTGATGGGAAAATAGAGTGACCTGTGCCTTTCCCAACACCAAGAGCTAATCTCTCATTGGTTCCCCGTCTTCCCGTTCATCCTCAGGACAAATTGCAAACTGTACGGAACAGGAGGTTAAAGGTGCTGATGCTCCAAGTAGGGAGATTGCTACTAAAGTGGCTGGAATGGCGAACATGAGCACAAGGAGATGAGAAATCAGGTGCGTTTTAGAAACCTTTCCCCATCACACGGTGTACCATCTTCTAGGTTTCTCATGCTTGTTTTCGATGTAGGAAGATGCCCTTGAACCTGGAGATTTGGGACCCATGAGATGGGTAGCACGCAGTATTACTTTAAAGGGTCTACGTTTGCTCACCCAACTTCACCAAACCTCTCAGCCCCAAGAGTGTCCACCCTTATGTCTCATCCAGCTGTGGGTCTAAATATGGTCAATCCAGGTTGCATCACAGCCCCTGAACGAATTTTGTAAGAATTTCTCTCTCTTTCCCTGTCTTTGTTTCATGGGTTTTTAAAAGTAATTTATTTTTATAATGGGGTTTAGCTGCTTTTCACGGCTGTGTTTATGCCGCTTTACACCCACTTGACACACTAACAGAGAGATATCAATTCATAGGTTTTAAGATTATTACTAGTCAGATATATTCTTGTGCGGTGAATCAGGCGTGTTGAGTCCAGTTCTCTGAGCAAGGAGTAGGTCTTGTCTATTACATATTGGGTTTATGGAACGGTATCTGAGCTAATTTGAAACTCTTGTTTCATGTATCACCCCACCTCACCTTTCCAGTTAAGCAGCCATAGTGTGTTTTCTGCATGTGTGACTCTGTTCTGTTTTGTAATTCAGTTCAAGTGTAACGGTTTTTACATTCCCTCTATAAGTGACACCTTATGAGAAGTGTCCTTTTCTGTGTGACTTATTTCACTTAGAATCGACTTACCTAAATCCACTCATCATGCTGCTACTAGCCTTATGACATTGATTTCATGGCTGAGTGATATTCCATTGTACATAAGGACCACAACTTTTTTATCCATTTTTCGCTTTCCTGGGATATTTAAGGTGGAATGAAGTGGAGGTCCTTGTCAACAGAGCAGCCCTAAACTTTGGGGTGCTTGTGTCTTGCTGATTTTTAATTTTCCCACTTTATACCCCCATGCGTGGAAGTGCCCTATGCTCTCTAAGCTGTGTTTTTTAGATGTTTCAGGACACACCGTACACTTCTCCATAGTGGCTGTTGGCAATTTACATCCCGCCCATCAGTGTAGCAAGGCTCCTATTTCTCCATGGCCTGTCCTGCATTTCTGGTTTTGACACTTTTTTCAGCATGGCCCTTTTGACTGATGGGAAGCGAGACTTCTTTGTAGCGCTGATTGGCCTTTCCAGGTTGCTTGGTTGGCCAAAAAGGGCGTATGTGTTTTTTCCTGAATATATTCAGGAAAAAACGCATACGCCCTTTTTGGCCAAGGGCATCATTGTCAACGTTTTGCCGCTTTTCATGTGCTTTAAAGGCGATTCGAATCTACCTCCTGAAATCTGTTTCCTGCAATTCTGCCTTGATTTCAATTCCTCGTCTTTGCCTTCCCTCAATATATTTGTGGACGAGAGTTATCATTTATAACTCTGCAGGTTTGTGAATTGCAGTGCCCTGAAGCTCCATTTTACAAGTCGCTTTTTTGGGAGCTGGCCGCAAAAGCACAGGATGGCTTCAGGCCCTGTTCTGGTTCCGGGGGGCAGGCTGAGCCTGTGGTTAATTCTTCTTCCTGATGGGAAAATAGAGTGACCTGTGCCTGTCCCAACACCAAGAGCTAGACTCTCATTGGTTCCCCGTCTTCCCGTTCATCCTCAGGACAAATTGCAACCTGTACGGAACAGGAGGTTAAAGGTGCTGAGGCTCCAAGTAGGGAGATTGCTAGTAAAGTGGCTGGAATGGCGAATCCGAGCACAAGGAGATGAGAAATGAGGTGCGTTTTAGAAACCTTTCCCCATCACACGGTGTACCATCTTCTGGGTTTCTCATGCATGTTTTCGATGTAGGAAGATGCCCTTGAACCTGGAGATTTGGGACCCATGCGATGGGTAGCACGCAGTATTACTTTAAAGGGTCTGCGTTTGCTCACCCAACCTCACCAAACCTCTCAGCCCCAAGAGTGTCCACCCTTATGTCTCATCCAGCTGTGGGTCTAGATATGGTCAATCCAGGTTGCATCACAGCCCCTGAACGAATTGTGTAAGAATTTCTCTCTCCTTCCCTGTCTTTGTTTCATGGGTTTTTAAAAGTAATTTATTTTTATAATGGGGTTTAGATGCTTTTCACGGCTGTGTTTATGCCGCTTTACACCCACTTGACACACTAACAGAGAGATATCAATACATAGGTTTTAAGATTATTACTAGTCAGATATATTCTTGTGCGGTGAATCGGGCGTGTTGAGTCCAGTTCTCTGAGCAAGGAGTAGGTCTTGTCTGTTCCATATTGGGTTTATGGAACGGTATCTGATCTAATTTGAAACTCTTGTTTTATGTATCACCCCACCTCACCTTTCCCGTTAAGCAGCCATAGTGTGTTTTCTGCATGTGTGACTCTGTTCTGTTTTGTAATTCAGTTCAAGTGTAACGGTTTTTACATTCCCTCTATAAGTGACACCTTATGAGAAGTGTCCTTTTCTGTGTGACTTATTTCACTTAGAATCGTCTTACCTAAATCCACTCATCATGCTGCTACTAGCCTTATGACATTGATTTCATGGCTGAGTGATATTCCATTGTACATAAGGACCACAACTTTTTTATCCATTTTTCGCTTTCCTGGGATATTTAAGGTGGAATGAAGTGGAGGTCCTTGTCAACAGAGCAGCCCTAAACTTTGGGGTGCTTGTGTCTTGCTGATTTTCAATTTTCCCACTTTATCCCCCCATGCGTGGAAGTGCCCTGTGCTCTCTAAGCTGTGTTTTTTAGATGTTTCAGGACACACCGTACACTTCTCCAGAGTGGCTGTTGGCAATTTACATCCCGCCCATCAGTGTAGCAAGGCTCCCATTTCTCCATGGCCTGTCCTGCATTTCTGGTTTTGACACTTTTTTCAGCATGGCCCTTTTGACCGATGGGAAACGAGACTTCTTTGTAGCGCTGATTTGCCTTTCCAGGTTGCTTGGTTGGCCAAAAAGGGCGTATGCGTTTTTTCCTGAATATATTCAGGAAAAAACGCATACGCCCTTTTTGGCCAAGGGCATCATTGTCAACGTTTTGCCGCTTTTCATGTGCTTTAAAGGCGATTCGAATCTACCTCCTGAAATCTGTTTCCTGCAATTCTGCCTTGATTTCATATCCTCTTCTTTGCCTTCCCTCAATATATTTGTGGACGAGAGTTATCATTTATAACTCTGCAGGTTTGTGAATTGCAGTGCCCTGAAGCTCCATTTTACAAGTCGCTTTTTTGGGAGCTGGCCGCAAAAGCGCAGGATGGCTTCAGGCCCTGTTCTGGTTCCGGGGGGCAGGCTGAGCCTGTGGTTAATTCTTCTTCCTGATGGGAAAATAGAGTGACCTGTGCCTGTCCCAACACCAAGAGCTAGTCTCTCATTGGTTCCCCGTCTTCCCGTTCATCCTCAGGACAAATTGCAACCTGTACGGAACAGGAGGTTAAAGGTGCTGATGCTCCAAGTAGGGAGATTGCTACTAAAGTGGCTGGAATGGCGAACCCGAGCACAAGGAGATGAGAAATGAGGTGCGTTTTAGAAACCTTTCCCCATCACACGGTGTACCATCTTCTGGGTTTCTCATGCATGTTTTCGATGTAGGAAGATGCCCTTGAACCTGGAGATTTGGGACCCATGCGATGGGTAGCACGCAGTATTACTTTAAAGGGTCTGCGTTTGCTCACCCAACCTCACCAAACCTCTCAGCCCCAAGAGTGTCCACCCTTATGTCTCATCCAGCTGTGGGTCTAGATATGGTCAATCCAGGTTGCATCACAGCCCCTGAACGAATTGTGTAAGAATTTCTCTCTCTTTCCCTGTCTTTGTTTCATGGGTTTTTAAAAGTAATTTATTTTTATAATGGGGTTTAGCTGCTTTTCACGGCTGTGTTTATGCCGCTTTACACACACTTGACACACTAACAGAGAGATATCAATACATAGGTTTTAAGATTATTACTAGTCAGATATATTCTTGTGCGGTGAATCGGGCGTGTTGAGTCCAGTTCTCTGAGCAACGAGTAGGTCTTGTCTATTACATATTGGGTTTATGGAACGGTATCTGAGCTAATTTGAAGCTCTTGTTTTATGTATCACCCCACCTCACCTTTCCCGTTAAGCAGCCATAGTGTGTTTTCTGCATGTGTGACTCTGTTCTGTTTTGTAATTCAGTTCAAGTGTAACGGTTTTTACATTCCCTCTATAAGTGACACCTTATGAGAAGTGTCCTTTTCTGTGTGACTTATTTCACTTAGAATCGTCTTACCTAAATCCACTCATCATGCTGCTACTAGCCTTATGACATTGATTTCATGGCTGAGTGATATTCCATTGTACATAAGGACCACAACTTTTTTATCCATTTTTCGCTTTCCTGGGATATTTAAGGTGGAATGAAGTGGAGGTCCTTGTCAACAGAGCAGCCCTAAACTTTGGGGTGCTTGTGTCTTGCTGATTTTCAATTTTCCCACTTTATCCCCCCATGCGTGGAAGTGCCCTGTGCTCTCTAAGCTGTGTTTTTTAGATGTTTCAGGACACACCGTACACTTCTCCAGAGTGGCTGTTGGCAATTTACATCCCGCCCATCAGTGTAGCAAGGCTCCCATTTCTCCATGGCCTGTCCTGCATTTCTGGTTTTGACACTTTTTTCAGCATGGCCCTTTTGACCGATGGGAAACGAGACTTCTTTGTAGCGCTGATTTGCCTTTCCAGGTTGCTTGGTTGGCCAAAAAGGGCGTATGCGTTTTTTCCTGAATATATTCAGGAAAAAACGCATACGCCCTTTTTGGCCAAGGGCATCATTGTCAACGTTTTGCCGCTTTTCATGTGCTTTAAAGGCGATTCGAATCTACCTCCTGAACTCTGTTTCCTGCAATTCTGCCTTGATTTCAAATCCTCTTCTTTGCCTTCCCTCAATATATTTGTGGACGAGAGTTATCATTTATAACTCTGCAGGTTTGTGAATTGCAGTGCCCTGA
Source organism: Balaenoptera physalus (assembly GCF_965194825.1). NCBI lineage: Eukaryota > Metazoa > Chordata > Mammalia > Artiodactyla > Balaenopteridae > Balaenoptera > Balaenoptera physalus. The sequence goes on along the minus strand of NW_028126394.1, from coordinate 799,366 downwards.
AGCTCCATTTTACAAGTCGCTTTTTTGGGAGCTGGCCGCAAAAGCGCAGGATGGCTTCAGGCCCTGTTCTGGTTCCGGGGGGCAGGCTGAGCCTGTGGTTAATTCTTCTTCCTGATGGGAAAATAGAGTGACCTGTGCCTGTCCCAACACCAAGAGCTAGTCTCTCATTGGTTCCCCGTCTTCCCGTTCATCCTCAGGACAAATTGCAACCTGTACGGAACAGGAGGTTAAAGGTGCTGAGGCTCCAAGTAGGGAGATTGCTAGTAAAGTGGCTGGAATGGCGAACCCAAGCACAAGGAGATGAGAAATGAGGTGCGTTTTAGAAACCTTTCCCCATCACACGGTGTACCATCTTCTGGGTTTCTCATGCATGTTTTCGATGTAGGAAGATGCCCTTGAACCTGGAGATTTGGGACCCATGCGATGGGTAGCACGCAGTATTACTTTAAAGGGTCTGCGTTTGCTCACCCAACCTCACCAAACCTCTCAGCCCCAAGAGTGTCCACCCTTATGTCTCATCCAGCTGTGGGTCTAGATATGGTCAATCCAGGTTGCATCACAGCCCCTGAACGAATTGTGTAAGAATTTCTCTCTCTTTCCCTGTCTTTGTTTCATGGGTTTTTAAAAGTAATTTATTTTTATAATGGGGTTTAGCTGCTTTTCACGGCTGTGTTTATGCCGCTTTACACCCACTTGACACACTAACAGAGAGATATCAATACATAGGTTTTAAGATTATTACTAGTCAGATATATTCTTGTGCGGTGAATCGGGCGTGTTGAGTCCAGTTCTCTGAGCAAGGAGTAGGTCTTGTCTATTACATATTGGGTTTATGGAACGGTATCTGAGCTAATTTGAAGCTCTTGTTTTATGTATCACCCCACCTCACCTTTCCCGTTAAGCAGCCATAGTGTGTTTTCTGCATGTGTGACTCTGTTCTGTTTTGTAATTCAGTTCAAGTGTAACGGTTTTTACATTCCCTCTATAAGTGACACCTTATGAGAAGTGTCCTTTTCTGTGTGACTTATTTCACTTAGAATCGTCGTACCTAAATCCACTCATCATGCTGCTACTAGCTTATGATATTGATTTCATGGCTGAGTGATATTCCATTGTACATAAGGACTACAACTTTTTTATCCATTTTTCGCTTTCCTGGGATATTTAAGGTGGAATGAAGTGGAGGTCCTTGTCAAAAGAGCAGCCCTAAACTATGGGGTGCTTGTGTCTTGCTGATTTTTAATTTTCCCACTTTATACCCCCATGCGTGGAAGTGCCCTATGCTCTCTAAGCTGTGTTTTTTAGCTGTTTCAGGACACACCGTACCCTTCTCCAGAGTGGCTGTTGGCAATTTACATCCCGCCCATCAGTGTAGCAAGGCTCCCATTTCTCCATGGCCTGTCCTGCATTTCTGGTTTTGACACTTTTTTCAGCATGGCCCTTTTGACCGATGGGAAACGAGACTTCTTTGTAGCGCTGATTTGCCTTTCCAGGTTGCTTGGTTGGCCAAAAAGGGCGTATGCGTTTTTTCCTGAATATATTCAGGAAAAAACGCCTACGCCCTTTCTGGCCAAGGGCATCATTGTCAACCTTTTGCCGCTTTTCATGTGCTTTAAAGGCGATTCGAATCTACCTCCTGAAATCTGTTTCCTGCAATTCTGCCTTGATTTCAAATCCTCTTCTTTGCCTTCCCTCAATATATTTGTGGACGAGAGTTATCATTTATAACTCTGCAGGTTTGTGAATTGCAGTGCCCTGAAGCTCCATTTTACAAGTCGCTTTTTTGGGAGCTAGCCGCAAAAGCGCAGGATGGCTTCAGGCCCTGTTCTGGTTCCGGGGGGCAGGCTGAGCCTGTGGTTAATTCTTCTTCCTGATGGGAAAATAGAGTGACCTGTGCCTGTCCCAACACCAAGAGCTAGACTCTCATTGGTTCCCCGTCTTCCCATTCATCCTCAGGACAAATTGCAACCTGTACGGAACAGGAGGTTAAAGGTGCTGAGGCTCCAAGTAGGGAGATTGCTAGTAAAGTGGCTGGAATGGCGAATCCGAGCACAAGGAGATGACAAATGAGGTGCGTTTTAGAAACCTTTCCCCATCACACGGTGTACCATCTTCTGGGTTTCTCATGCATGTTTTCGATGTAGGAAGATGCCCTTGAACCTGGAGATTTGGGACCCATGCGATGGGTAGCACGCAGTATTACTTTAAAGGGTCTGCGTTTGCTCACCCAACCTCACCAAACCTCTCAGCCCCAAGAGTGTCCACCCTTATGTCTCATCCAGCTGTGGGTCTAGATATGGTCAATCCAGGTTGCATCACAGCCCCTGAACGAATTGTGTAAGAATTTCTCTCTCTTTCCCTGTCTTTGTTTCATGGGTTTTTAAAAGTAATTTATTTTTATAATGGGGTTTAGCTGCTTTTCACGGCTGTGTTTATGCCGCTTTACACCCACTTGACACACTAACAGAGAGATATCAATACATAGGTTTTAAGATTATTACTAGTCAGATATATTCTTGTGCGGTGAATCGGGCGTGTTGAGTCCAGTTCTCTGAGCAAGGAGTAGGTCTTGTCTATTACATATTGGGTTTATGGAACGGTATCTGAGCTAATTTGAAGCTCTTGTTTTATGTATCACCCCACCTCACCTTTCCCGTTAAGCAGCCATAGTGTGTTTTCTGCATGTGTGACTCTGTTCTGTTTTGTAATTCAGTTCAAGTGTAACGGTTTTTACATTCCCTCTATAAGTGACACCTTATGAGAAGTGTCCTTTTCTGTGTGACTTATTTCACTTAGAATCGTCTTACCTAAATCCACTCATCATGCTGCTACTAGCCTTATGACATTGATTTCATGGCTGAGTGATATTCCATTGTACATAAGGACCACAACTTTTTTATCCATTTTTCGCTTTCCTGGGATATTTAAGGTGGAATGAAGTGGAGGTCTTGTCAACAGAGCAGCCCTAAACTTTGGGGTGCTTGTGTCTTGCTGATTTTCAATTTTCCCACTTTATCCCCCCATGCGTGGAAGTGCCCTGTGCTCTCTAAGCTGTGTTTTTTAGATGTTTCAGGACACACCGTACACTTCTCCAGAGTGGCTGTTGGCAATTTACATCCCGCCCATCAGTGTAGCAAGGCTCCCATTTCTCCATGGCCTGTCCTGCATTTCTGGTTTTGACACTTTTTTCAGCATGGCCCTTTTGACCGATGGGAAACGAGACTTCTTTGTAGCGCTGATTTGCCTTTCCAGGTTGCTTGGTTGGCCAAAAAGGGCGTATGCGTTTTTTCCTGAATATATTCAGGAAAAAACGCATACGCCCTTTTTGGCCAAGGGCATCATTGTCAACGTTTTGCCGCTTTTCATGTGCTTTAAAGGCGATTCGAATCTACCTCCTGAAATCTGTTTCCTGCAATTCTGCCTTGATTTCAAATCCTCTTCTTTGCCTTCCCTCAATATATTTGTGGACGAGAGTTATCATTTATAACTCTGCAGGTTTGTGAATTTCAGTGCCCTGAAGCTCCATTTTACAAGTCGCTTTTTTGGGAGCTGGCCGCAAAAGCTCAGGATGGCTTCAGGCGCTGTTCTGGTTCCGGGGGGCAGGCTGAGCCTGTGGTTAATTCTTCTTCCTGATGGGAAAATAGAGTGACCTGTGCCTGTCCCAACACCAAGAGCTAGTCTCTCATTGGTTCCCCGTCTTCCCGTTCATCCTCAGGACAAATTGCATCCTGTACGGAACAGGAGGTTAAAGGTGCTGAGGCTCCAAGTAGGGAGATTGCTAGTAAAGTGGCTGGAATGGCGAACCCGAGCACAAGGAGATGAGAAATGAGGTGCGTTTTAGAAACCTTTCCCCATCACACGGTGTACCATCTTCTGGGTTTCTCATGCATGTTTTCGATGTAGGAAGATGCCCTTGAACCTGGAGATTTGGGACCCATGCGATGGGTAGCACGCAGTATTACTTTAAAGGGTCTGCGTTTGCTCACCCAACCTCACCAAACCTCTCAGCCCCAAGAGTGTCCACCCTTATGTCTCATCCAGCTGTGGGTCTAGATATGGTCAATCCAGGTTGCATCACAGCCCCTGAACGAATTGTGTAAGAATTTCTCTCTCTTTCCCTGTCTTTGTTTCATGGGTTTTTAAAAGTAATTTATTTTTATAATGGGGTTTAGCTGCTTTTCACGGCTGTGTTTATGCCGCTTTACACCCACTTGACACACTAACAGAGAGATATCAATACATAGGTTTTAAGATTATTACTAGTCAGATATATTCTTGTGCGGTGAATCGGGCGTGTTGAGTCCAGTTCTCTGAGCAAGGAGTAGGTCTTGTCTATTACATATTGGGTTTATGGAACGGTATCTGAGCTAATTTGAAGCTCTTGTTTTATGTATCACCCCACCTCACCTTTCCCGTTAAGCAGCCATAGTGTGTTTTCTGCATGTGTGACTCTGTTCTGTTTTGTAATTCAGTTCAAGTGTAACGGTTTTTACATTCCCTCTATAAGTGACACCTTATGAGAAGTGTCCTTTTCTGTGTGACTTATTTCACTTAGAATCGTCTTACCTAAATCCACTCATCATGCTGCTACTAGCCTTATGACATTGATTTCATGGCTGAGTGATATTCCATTGTACATAAGGACCACAACTTTTTTATCCATTTTTCGCTTTCCTGGGATATTTAAGGTGGAATGAAGTGGAGGTCTTGTCAACAGAGCAGCCCTAAACTTTGGGGTGCTTGTGTCTTGCTGATTTTCAATTTTCCCACTTTATCCCCCCATGCGTGGAAGTGCCCTGTGCTCTCTAAGCTGTGTTTTTTAGATGTTTCAGGACACACCGTACACTTCTCCAGAGTGGTCTTGGCAATTTACATCCCGCCCATCAGTGTAGCAAGGCTCCCATTTCTCCATGGCCTGTCCTGCATTTCTGGTTTTGACACTTTTTTCAGCATGGCCCTTTTGACCGATGGGAAACGAGACTTCTTTGTAGCGCTGATTTGCCTTTCCAGGTTGCTTGGTTGGCCAAAAAGGGCGTATGCGTTTTTTCCTGAATATATTCAGGAAAAAACGCATACGCCCTTTTTGGCCAAGGGCATCATTGTCAACGTTTTGCCGCTTTTCATGTGCTTTAAAGGCGATTCGAATCTACCTCCTGAAATCTGTTTCCTGCAATTCTGCCTTGATTTCAAATCCTCTTCTTTGCCTTCCCTCAATATATTTGTGGACGAGAGTTATCATTTATAACTCTGCAGGTTTGTGAATTGCAGTGCCCTGAAGCTCCATTTTACAAGTCGCTTTTTTGGGAGCTGGCCGCAAAAGCTCAGGATGGCTTCAGGCCCTCTTCTGGTTCCGGGGGGCAGGCTGAGCCTGTGGTTAATTCTTCTTCCTGATGGGAAAATAGAGTGACCTGTGCCTGTCCCAACACCAAGAGCTAGTCTCTCATTGGTTCCCCGTCTTCCCGTTCATCCTCAGGACAAATTGCAACCTGTACGGAACAGGAGGTTAAAGGTGCTGATGCTCCAAGTAGGGAGATTGCTAGTAAAGTGGCTGGAATGGCGAACCCGAGCACAAGGAGATGAGAAATGAGGTGCATTTTAGAAACCTTTCCCCATCACACGGTGTACCATCTTCTGGGTTTCTCATGCATGTTTTCGATGTAGGAAGATGCCCTTGAACCTGGAGATTTGGGACCCATGCGATGGGTAGCACGCAGTATTACTTTAAAGGGTCTGCGTTTGCTCACCCAACCTCACCAAACCTCTCAGCCCCAAGAGTGTCCACCCTTATGTCTCATCCAGCTGTGGGTCTAGATATGGTCAATCCAGGTTGCATCACAGCCCCTGAACGAATTGTGTAAGAATTTCTCTCTCTTTCCCTGTCTTTGTTTCATGGGTTTTTAAAAGTAATTTATTTTTATAATGGGGTTTAGCTGCTTTTCACGGCTGTGTTTATGCCGCTTTACACCCACTTGACACACTAACAGAGAGATATCAATACATAGGTTTTAAGATTATTACTAGTCAGATATATTCATGTGCGGTGAATCGGGCGTGTTGAGTCCAGTTCTCTGAGCAAGGAGTAGGTCTTGTCTATTACATATTGGGTTTATGGAACGGTATCTGAGCTAATTTGAAGCTCTTGTTTTATGTATCACCCCACCTCACCTTTCCCGTTAAGCAGCCATAGTGTGTTTTCTGCATGTGTGACTCTGTTCTGTTTTGTAATTCAGTTCAAGTGTAACGGTTTTTACATTCCCTCTATAAGTGACACCTTATGAGAAGTGTCCTTTTCTGTGTGACTTATTTCACTTAGAATCGTCTTACCTAAATCCACTCATCATGCTGCTACTAGCCTTATGACATTGATTTCATGGCTGAGTGATATTCCATTGTACATAAGGACCACAAATTTTTAATCCATTTTTCGCTTTCCTGGGATATTTAAGGTGGAATGAAGTGGAGGTCCTTGTCAACAGAGCAGCCCTAAACTTTGGGGTGCTTGTGTCTTGCTGATTTTCAATTTTCCCACTTTATCCCCCCATGCGTGGAAGTGCCCTATGCTCTCTAAGCTGTGTTTTTTAGATGTTTCAGGACACACCGTACACTTCTCCAGAGTGGCTGTTGGGAATTTACATCCCGCCCATCAGTGTAGCAAGGCTCCCATTTCTCCATGGCCTGTCCTGCATTTCTGGTTTTGACACTTTTTTCAGCATGGCCCTTTTGACCGATGGGAAGCGAGACTTCTTTGTAGCGCTGATTTGCCTTTCCAGGTTGCTTGGTTGGCCAAAAAGGGCGTATGCGTTTTTTCCTGAATAGATTCAGGAAAAAACGCATACGCCCTTTTTGGCCAAGGGCATCATTGTCAACGTTTTGCCGCTTTTCATGTGCTTTAAAGGCGATTCGAATCTACCTCCTGAAATCTGTTTCCTGCAATTCTGCCTTGATTTCAAATCCTCTTCTTTGCCTTCCCTCAATATATTTGTGGACGAGAGTTATCATTTATAACTCTGCAGGTTTGTGAATTGCAGTGCCCTGAAGCTCCATTTTACAAGTCGCTTTTTTGGGAGCTGGCCGCAAAAGCTCAGGATGGCTTCAGGCGCTGTTCTGGTTCCGGGGGGCAGGCTGAGCCTGTGGTTAATTCTTCTTCCTGATGGGAAAATAGAGTGACCTGTGCCTGTCCCAACACCAAGAGCTAGTCTCTCATTGGTTCCCCGTCTTCCCGTTCATCCTCAGGACAAATTGCATCCTGTACGGAACAGGAGGTTAAAGGTGCTGAGGCTCCAAGTAGGGAGATTGCTAGTAAAGTGGCTGGAATGGCGAACCCGAGCACAAGGAGATGAGAAATGAGGTGCGTTTTAGAAACCTTTCCCCATCACACGGTGTACCATCTTCTGGGTTTCTCATGCATGTTTTCGATGTAGGAAGATGCCCTTGAACCTGGAGATTTGGGACCCATGCGATGGGTAGCACGCAGTATTACTTTAAAGGGTCTGCGTTTTCTCACCCAACCTCACCAAACCTCTCAGCCCCAAGAGTGTCCACCCTTATGTCTCATCCAGCTGTGGGTCTAGATATGGTCAATCCAGGTTGCATCACAGCCCCTGAACGAATTGTGTAAGAATTTCTCTCTCTTTCCCTGTCTTTGTTTCATGGGTTTTTAAAAGTAATTTATTTTTATAATGGGGTTTAGCTGCTTTTCACGGCTGTGTTTATGCCGCTTTACACCCACTTGACACACTAACAGAGAGATATCAATACATAGGTTTTAAGATTATTACTAGTCAGATATATTCTTGTGCGGTGAATCGGGCGTGTTGAGTCCAGTTCTCTGAGCAAGGAGTAGGTCTTGTCTATTACATATTGGGTTTATGGAACGGTATCTGAGCTAATTTGAAGCTCTTGTTTTATGTATCACCCCACCTCACCTTTCCCGTTAAGCAGCCATAGTGTGTTTTCTGCATGTGTGACTCTGTTCTGTTTTGTAATTCAGTTCAAGTGTAACGGTTTTTACATTCCCTCTATAAGTGACACCTTATGAGAAGTGTCCTTTTCTGTGTGACTTATTTCACTTAGAATCGTCTTACCTAAATCCACTCATCATGCTGCTACTAGCCTTATGACATTGATTTCATGGCTGAGTGATATTCCATTGTACATAAGGACCACAACTTTTTTATCCATTTTTCGCTTTCCTGGGATATTTAAGGTGGAATGAAGTGGAGGTCTTGTCAACAGAGCAGCCCTAAACTTTGGGGTGCTTGTGTCTTGCTGATTTTCAATTTTCCCACTTTATCCCCCCATGCGTGGAAGTGCCCTGTGCTCTCTAAGCTGTGTTTTTTAGATGTTTCAGGACACACCGTACACTTCTCCAGAGTGGCTGTTGGCAATTTACATCCCGCCCATCAGTGTAGCAAGGCTCCCATTTCTCCATGGCCTGTCCTGCATTTCTGGTTTTGACACTTTTTTCAGCATGGCCCTTTTGACCGATGGGAAACGAGACTTCTTTGTAGCGCTGATTTGCCTTTCCAGGTTGCTTGGTTGGCCAAAAAGGGCATCATTGTCAACGTTTTGCCGCTTTTCATGTGCTTTAAAGGCGATTCGAATCTACCTCCTGAAATCTGTTTCCTGCAATTCTGCCTTGATTTCAAATCCTCTTCTTTGCCTTCCCTCAATATATTTGTGGACGAGAGTTATCATTTATAACTCTGCAGGTTTGTGAATTTCAGTGCCCTGAAGCTCCATTTTACAAGTCGCTTTTTTGGGAGCTGGCCGCAAAAGCTCAGGATGGCTTCAGGCGCTGTTCTGGTTCCGGGGGGCAGGCTGAGCCTGTGGTTAATTCTTCTTCCTGATGGGAAAATAGAGTGACCTGTGCCTGTCCCAACACCAAGAGCTAGTCTCTCATTGGTTCCCCGTCTTCCCGTTCATCCTCAGGACAAATTGCATCCTGTACGGAACAGGAGGTTAAAGGTGCTGAGGCTCCAAGTAGGGAGATTGCTAGTAAAGTGGCTGGAATGGCGAACCCGAGCACAAGGAGATGAGAAATGAGGTGCGTTTTAGAAACCTTTCCCCATCACACGGTGTACCATCTTCTGGGTTTCTCATGCATGTTTTCGATGTAGGAAGATGCCCTTGAACCTGGAGATTTGGGACCCATGCGATGGGTAGCACGCAGTATTACTTTAAAGGGTCTGCGTTTGCTCACCCAACCTCACCAAACCTCTCAGCCCCAAGAGTGTCCACCCTTATGTCTCATCCAGCTGTGGGTCTAGATATGGTCAATCCAGGTTGCATCACAGCCCCTGAACGAATTGTGTAAGAATTTCTCTCTCTTTCCCTGTCTTTGTTTCATGGGTTTTTAAAAGTAATTTATTTTTATAATGGGGTTTAGCTGCTTTTCACGGCTGTGTTTATGCCGCTTTACACCCACTTGACACACTAACAGAGAGATATCAATACATAGGTTTTAAGATTATTACTAGTCAGATATATTCTTGTGCGGTGAATCGGGCGTGTTGAGTCCAGTTCTCTGAGCAAGGAGTAGGTCTTGTCTATTACATATTGGGTTTATGGAACGGTATCTGAGCTAATTTGAAGCTCTTGTTTTATGTATCACCCCACCTCACCTTTCCCGTTAAGCAGCCATAGTGTGTTTTCTGCATGTGTGACTCTGTTCTGTTTTGTAATTCAGTTCAAGTGTAACGGTTTTTACATTCCCTCTATAAGTGACACCTTATGAGAAGTGTCCTTTTCTGTGTGACTTATTTCACTTAGAATCGTCTTACCTAAATCCACTCATCATGCTGCTACTAGCCTTATGACATTGATTTCATGGCTGAGTGATATTCCATTGTACATAAGGACCACAACTTTTTTATCCATTTTTCGCTTTCCTGGGATATTTAAGGTGGAATGAAGTGGAGGTCTTGTCAACAGAGCAGCCCTAAACTTTGGGGTGCTTGTGTCTTGCTGATTTTCAATTTTCCCACTTTATCCCCCCATGCGTGGAAGTGCCCTGTGCTCTCTAAGCTGTGTTTTTTAGATGTTTCAGGACACACCGTACACTTCTCCAGAGTGGTGTTGGCAATTTACATCCCGCCCATCAGTGTAGCAAGGCTCCCATTTCTCCATGGCCTGTCCTGCATTTCTGGTTTTGACACTTTTTTCAGCATGGCCCTTTTGACCGATGGGAAACGAGACTTCTTTGTAGCGCTGATTTGCCTTTCCAGGTTGCTTGGTTGGCCAAAAAGGGCGTATGCGTTTTTTCCTGAATATATTCAGGAAAAAACGCATACGCCCTTTTTGGCCAAGGGCATCATTGTCAACGTTTTGCCGCTTTTCATGTGCTTTAATGGCGATTCGAATCTACCTCCTGAAATCTGTTTCCTGCAATTCTGCCTTGATTTCAAATCCTCTTCTTTGCCTTCCCTCAATATATTTGTGGACGAGAGTTATCATTTATAACTCTGCAGGTTTGTGAATTGCAGTGCCCTGAAGCTCCATTTTACAAGTCGCTTTTTTGGGAGCTGGCCGCAAAAGCTCAGGATGGCTTCAGGCCCTCTTCTGGTTCCGGGGGGCAGGCTGAGCCTGTGGTTAATTCTTCTTCCTGATGGGAAAATAGAGTGACCTGTGCCTGTCCCAACACCAAGAGCTAGTCTCTCATTGGTTCCCCGTCTTCCCGTTCATCCTCAGGACAAATTGCAACCTGTACGGAACAGGAGGTTAAAGGTGCTGATGCTCCAAGTAGGGAGATTGCTAGTAAAGTGGCTGGAATGGCGAACCCGAGCACAAGGAGATGAGAAATGAGGTGCATTTTAGAAACCTTTCCCCATCACACGGTGTACCATCTTCTGGGTTTCTCATGCATGTTTTCGATGTAGGAAGATGCCCTTGAACCTGGAGATTTGGGACCCATGCGATGGGTAGCACGCAGTATTACTTTAAAGGGTCTGCGTTTGCTCACCCAACCTCACCAAACCTCTCAGCCCCAAGAGTGTCCACCCTTATGTCTCATCCAGCTGTGGGTCTAGATATGGTCAATCCAGGTTGCATCACAGCCCCTGAACGAATTGTGTAAGAATTTCTCTCTCTTTCCCTGTCTTTGTTTCATGGGTTTTTAAAAGTAATTTATTTTTATAATGGGGTTTAGCTGCTTTTCACGGCTGTGTTTATGCCGCTTTACACCCACTTGACACACTAACAGAGAGATATCAATACATAGGTTTTAAGATTATTACTAGTCAGATATATTCATGTGCGGTGAATCGGGCGTGTTGAGTCCAGTTCTCTGAGCAAGGAGTAGGTCTTGTCTATTACATATTGGGTTTATGGAACGGTATCTGAGCTAATTTGAAGCTCTTGTTTTATGTATCACCCCACCTCACCTTTCCCGTTAAGCAGCCATAGTGTGTTTTCTGCATGTGTGACTCTGTTCTGTTTTGTAATTCAGTTCAAGTGTAACGGTTTTTACATTCCCTCTATAAGTGACACCTTATGAGAAGTGTCCTTTTCTGTGTGACTTATTTCACTTAGAATCGTCTTACCTAAATCCACTCATCATGCTGCTACTAGCCTTATGACATTGATTTCATGGCTGAGTGATATTCCATTGTACATAAGGACCACAAATTTTTAATCCATTTTTCGCTTTCCTGGGATATTTAAGGTGGAATGAAGTGGAGGTCCTTGTCAACAGAGCAGCCCTAAACTTTGGGGTGCTTGTGTCTTGCTGATTTTCAATTTTCCCACTTTATCCCCCCATGCGTGGAAGTGCCCTATGCTCTCTAAGCTGTGTTTTTTAGATGTTTCAGGACACACCGTACACTTCTCCAGAGTGGCTGTTGGGAATTTACATCCCGCCCATCAGTGTAGCAAGGCTCCCATTTCTCCATGGCCTGTCCTGCATTTCTGGTTTTGACACTTTTTTCAGCATGGCCCTTTTGACCGATGGGAAGCGAGACTTCTTTGTAGCGCTGATTTGCCTTTCCAGGTTGCTTGGTTGGCCAAAAAGGGCGTATGCGTTTTTTCCTGAATAGATTCAGGAAAAAACGCATACGCCCTTTTTGGCCAAGGGCATCATTGTCAACGTTTTGCCGCTTTTCATGTGCTTTAAAGGCGATTCGAATCTACCTCCTGAAATCTGTTTCCTGCAATTCTGCCTTGATTTCAAATCCTCTTCTTTGCCTTCCCTCAATATATTTGTGGACGAGAGTTATCATTTATAACTCTGCAGGTTTGTGAATTGCAGTGCCCTGAAGCTCCATTTTACAAGTCGCTTTTTTGGGAGCTGGCCGCAAAAGCTCAGGATGGCTTCAGGCGCTGTTCTGGTTCCGGGGGGCAGGCTGAGCCTGTGGTTAATTCTTCTTCCTGATGGGAAAATAGAGTGACCTGTGCCTGTCCCAACACCAAGAGCTAGTCTCTCATTGGTTCCCCGTCTTCCCGTTCATCCTCAGGACAAATTGCATCCTGTACGGAACAGGAGGTTAAAGGTGCTGAGGCTCCAAGTAGGGAGATTGCTAGTAAAGTGGCTGGAATGGCGAACCCGAGCACAAGGAGATGAGAAATGAGGTGCGTTTTAGAAACCTTTCCCCATCACACGGTGTACCATCTTCTGGGTTTCTCATGCATGTTTTCGATGTAGGAAGATGCCCTTGAACCTGGAGATTTGGGACCCATGCGATGGGTAGCACGCAGTATTACTTTAAAGGGTCTGCGTTTTCTCACCCAACCTCACCAAACCTCTCAGCCCCAAGAGTGTCCACCCTTATGTCTCATCCAGCTGTGGGTCTAGATATGGTCAATCCAGGTTGCATCACAGCCCCTGAACGAATTGTGTAAGAATTTCTCTCTCTTTCCCTGTCTTTGTTTCATGGGTTTTTAAAAGTAATTTATTTTTATAATGGGGTTTAGCTGCTTTTCACGGCTGTGTTTATGCCGCTTTACACCCACTTGACACACTAACAGAGAGATATCAATACATAGGTTTTAAGATTATTACTAGTCAGATATATTCTTGTGCGGTGAATCGGGCGTGTTGAGTCCAGTTCTCTGAGCAAGGAGTAGGTCTTGTCTATTACATATTGGGTTTATGGAACGGTATCTGAGCTAATTTGAAGCTCTTGTTTTATGTATCACCCCACCTCACCTTTCCCGTTAAGCAGCCATAGTGTGTTTTCTGCATGTGTGACTCTGTTCTGTTTTGTAATTCAGTTCAAGTGTAACGGTTTTTACATTCCCTCTATAAGTGACACCTTATGAGAAGTGTCCTTTTCTGTGTGACTTATTTCACTTAGAATCGTCTTACCTAAATCCACTCATCATGCTGCTACTAGCCTTATGACATTGATTTCATGGCTGAGTGATATTCCATTGTACATAAGGACCACAACTTTTTTATCCATTTTTCGCTTTCCTGGGATATTTAAGGTGGAATGAAGTGGAGGTCTTGTCAACAGAGCAGCCCTAAACTTTGGGGTGCTTGTGTCTTGCTGATTTTCAATTTTCCCACTTTATCCCCCCATGCGTGGAAGTGCCCTGTGCTCTCTAAGCTGTGTTTTTTAGATGTTTCAGGACACACCGTACACTTCTCCAGAGTGGCTGTTGGCAATTTACATCCCGCCCATCAGTGTAGCAAGGCTCCCATTTCTCCATGGCCTGTCCTGCATTTCTGGTTTTGACACTTTTTTCAGCATGGCCCTTTTGACCGATGGGAAACGAGACTTCTTTGTAGCGCTGATTTGCCTTTCCAGGTTGCTTGGTTGGCCAAAAAGGGCGTATGCGTTTTTTCCTGAATATATTCAGGAAAAAACGCATACGCCCTTTTTGGCCAAGGGCATCATTGTCAACGTTTTGCCGCTTTTCATGTGCTTTAAAGGCGATTCGAATCTACCTCCTGAAATCTGTTTCCTGCAATTCTGCCTTGATTTCAAATCCTCTTCTTTGCCTTCCCTCAATATATTTGTGGACGAGAGTTATCATTTATAACTCTGCAGGTTTGTGAATTGCAGTGCCCTGAAGCTCCATTTTACAAGTCGCTTTTTTGGGAGCTGGCCGCAAAAGCTCAGGATGGCTTCAGGCCCTCTTCTGGTTCCGGGGGGCAGGCTGAGCCTGTGGTTAATTCTTCTTCCTGATGGGAAAATAGAGTGACCTGTGCCTGTCCCAACACCAAGAGCTAGTCTCTCATTGGTTCCCCGTCTTCCCGTTCATCCTCAGGACAAATTGCAACCTGTACGGAACAGGAGGTTAAAGGTGCTGATGCTCCAAGTAGGGAGATTGCTAGTAAAGTGGCTGGAATGGCGAACCCGAGCACAAGGAGATGAGAAATGAGGTGCGTTTTAGAAACCTTTCCCCATCACACGGTGTACCATCTTCTGGGTTTCTCATGCATGTTTTCGATGTAGGAAGATGCCCTTGAACCTGGAGATTTGGGACCCATGCGATGGGTAGCACGCAGTATTACTTTAAAGGGTCTGCGTTTGCTCACCCAACCTCACCAAACCTCTCAGCCCCAAGAGTGTCCACCCTTATGTCTCATCCAGCTGTGGGTCTAGATATGGTCAATCCAGGTTGCATCACAGCCCCTGAACGAATTGTGTAAGAATTTCTCTCTCTTTCCCTGTCTTTGTTTCATGGGTTTTTAAAAGTAATTTATTTTTATAATGGGGTTTAGCTGCTTTTCACGGCTGTGTTTATGCCGCTTTACACCCACTTGACACACTAACAGAGAGATATCAATACTAGGATTTAAGATTATTACTAGTCAGATATATTCATGTGCGGTGAATCGGGCGTGTTGAGTCCAGTTCTCTGAGCAAGGAGTAGGTCTTGTCTATTACAAATTGGGTTTATGGAACGGTATCTGAGCTAATTTGAAACTCTTGTTTTATGTATCACCCCACCTCACCTTTCCCGTTAAGCAGCCATAGTGTGTTTTCTGCATGTGTGACTCTGTTCTGTTTTGTAATTCAGTTCAAGTGTAACGGTTTTTACATTCCCTCTATAAGTGACACCTTATGAGAAGTGTCCTTTTCTGTGTGACTTATTTCACTTAGAATCGTCTTACCTAAATCCACTCATCATGCTGCTACTAGCCTTATGACATTGATTTCATGGCTGAGTGATATTCCATTGTACATAAGGACCACAACTTTTTTATCCATTTTTCGCTTTCCTGGGATATTTAAGGTGGAATGAAGTGGAGGTCCTTGTCAACAGAGCAGCCCTAAACTTTGGGGTGCTTGTGTCTTGCTGATTTTCAATTTTCCCACTTTATCCCCCCATGCGTGGAAGTGCCCTGTGCTCTCTAAGCTGTGTTTTTTAGATGTTTCAGGACACACCGTAAACTTCTCCAGAGTGGCTGTTGGCAATTTACATGCCGCCCATCAGTGTAGCAAGGCTCCCATTTCTCCATGGCCTGTCCTGCATTTCTGGTTTTGACACTTTTTTCAGCATGGCCCTTTTGACCGATGGGAAGCGAGACTTCTTTGTAGCGCTGATTTGCCTTTCCAGGTTGCTTGGTTGGCCAAAAAGGGCGTATGCGTTTTTTCCTGAATAGATTCAGGAAAAAACGCATACGCCCTTTTTGGCCAAGGGCATCATTGTCAACGTTTTGCCGCTTTTCATGTGCTTTAAAGGCGATTCGAATCTACCTCCTGAAATCTGTTTCCTGCAATTCTGCCTTGATTTCAAATCCTCTTCTTTGCCTTCCCTCAATATATTTGTGGACGAGAGTTATCATTTATAACTCTGCAGGTTTGTGAATTGCAGTGCCCTGAAGCTCCATTTTACAAGTCGCTTTTTTGGGAGCTGGCCGCAAAAGCGCAGGATGGCTTCAGGCCCTGTTCTGGTTCCGGGGGGCAGGCTGAGCCTGTGGTTAATTCTTCTTCCTGATTGGAAAATAGAGTGACCTGTGCCTGTCCCAACACCAAGAGCTAGTCTCTCATTGGTTCCCCGTCTTCCCGTTCATCCTCAGGACAAATTGCATCCTGTACGGAACAGGAGGTTAAAGGTGCTGAGGCTCCAAGTAGGGAGATTGCTAGTAAAGTGGCTGGAATGGCGAACCCGAGCACAAGGAGATGAGAAATGAGGTGCGTTTTAGAAACCTTTCCCCATCACACGGTGTACCATCTTCTGGGTTTCTCATGCATGTTTTCGATGTAGGAAGATGCCCTTGAACCTGGAGATTTGGGACCCATGCGATGGGTAGCACGCAGTATTACTTTAAAGGGTCTGCGTTTTCTCACCCAACCTCACCAAACCTCTCAGCCCCAAGAGTGTCCACCCTTATGTCTCATCCAGCTGTGGGTCTAGATATGGTCAATCCAGGTTGCATCACAGCCCCTGAACGAATTGTGTAAGAATTTCTCTCTCTTTCCCTGTCTTTGTTTCATGGGTTTTTAAAAGTAATTTATTTTTATAATGGGGTTTAGCTGCTTTTCACGGCTGTGTTTATGCCGCTTTACACCCACTTGACACACTAACAGAGAGATATCAATACATAGGTTTTAAGATTATTACTAGTCAGATATATTCTTGTGCGGTGAATCGGGCGTGTTGAGTCCAGTTCTCTGAGCAAGGAGTAGGTCTTGTCTATTACATATTGGGTTTATGGAACGGTATCTGAGCTAATTTGAAGCTCTTGTTTTATGTATCACCCCACCTCACCTTTCCCGTTAAGCAGCCATAGTGTGTTTTCTGCATGTGTGACTCTGTTCTGTTTTGTAATTCAGTTCAAGTGTAACGGTTTTTACATTCCCTCTATAAGTGACACCTTATGAGAAGTGTCCTTTTCTGTGTGACTTATTTCACTTAGAATCGTCTTACCTAAATCCACTCATCATGCTGCTACTAGCCTTATGACATTGATTTCATGGCTGAGTGATATTCCATTGTACATAAGGACCACAACTTTTTTATCCATTTTTCGCTTTCCTGGGATATTTAAGGTGGAATGAAGTGGAGGTCTTGTCAACAGAGCAGCCCTAAACTTTGGGGTGCTTGTGTCTTGCTGATTTTCAATTTTCCCACTTTATCCCCCCATGCGTGGAAGTGCCCTGTGCTCTCTAAGCTGTGTTTTTTAGATGTTTCAGGACACACCGTACACTTCTCCAGAGTGGCTGTTGGCAATTTACATCCCGCCCATCAGTGTAGCAAGGCTCCCATTTCTCCATGGCCTGTCCTGCATTTCTGGTTTTGACACTTTTTTCAGCATGGCCCTTTTGACCGATGGGAAACGAGACTTCTTTGTAGCGCTGATTTGCCTTTCCAGGTTGCTTGGTTGGCCAAAAAGGGCGTATGCGTTTTTTCCTGAATATATTCAGGAAAAAACGCATACGCCCTTTTTGGCCAAGGGCATCATTGTCAACGTTTTGCCGCTTTTCATGTGCTTTAAAGGCGATTCGAATCTACCTCCTGAAATCTGTTTCCTGCAATTCTGCCTTGATTTCAAATCCTCTTCTTTGCCTTCCCTCAATATATTTGTGGACGAGAGTTATCATTTATAACTCTGCAGGTTTGTGAATTGCAGTGCCCTGAAGCTCCATTTTACAAGTCGCTTTTTTGGGAGCTGGCCGCAAAAGCTCAGGATGGCTTCAGGCCCTCTTCTGGTTCCGGGGGGCAGGCTGAGCCTGTGGTTAATTCTTCTTCCTGATGGGAAAATAGAGTGACCTGTGCCTGTCCCAACACCAAGAGCTAGTCTCTCATTGGTTCCCCGTCTTCCCGTTCATCCTCAGGACAAATTGCAACCTGTACGGAACAGGAGGTTAAAGGTGCTGATGCTCCAAGTAGGGAGATTGCTAGTAAAGTGGCTGGAATGGCGAACCCGAGCACAAGGAGATGAGAAATGAGGTGCGTTTTAGAAACCTTTCCCCATCACACGGTGTACCATCTTCTGGGTTTCTCATGCATGTTTTCGATGTAGGAAGATGCCCTTGAACCTGGAGATTTGGGACCCATGCGATGGGTAGCACGCAGTATTACTTTAAAGGATCTGCGTTTGCTCACCCAACCTCACCAAACCTCTCAGCCCCAAGAATGTCCACCCTTATGTCTCATCCAGCTGTGGGTCTAGATATGGTCAATCCAGGGTGCATCACAGCCCCTGAACGAATTGTGTAAGAATTTCTCTCTCTTTCCCTGTCTTTGTTTCATGGGTTTTTAAAAGTAATTTATTTTTATAATGGGGTTTAGCTGCTTTTCACGGCTGTGTTTATGCTGCTTTACACCCACTTGACACACTAACAGAGAGATATCAATACATAGGTTTTAAGATTATTACTAGTCAGATATATTCATGTGCGGTGAATCGGGCGTGTTGAGTCCAGTTCTCTGAGCAAGGAGTAGGTCTTGTCTATTACATATTGGGTTTATGGAACGGTATCTGAGCTAATTTGAAGCTCTTGTTTATGTATCACCCCACCTCACCTTTCCCGTTAAGCAGCCATAGTGTGTTTTCTGCATGTGTGACTCTGTTCTGTTTTGTAATTCAGTTCAAGTGTAACGGTTTTTACATTCCCTCTATAAGTGACACCTTATGAGAAGTGTCCTTTTCTGTGTGACTTATTTCACTTAGAATCGTCTTACCTAAATCCACTCATCATGCTGCTACTAGCCTTATGACATTGATTTCATGGCTGAGTGATATTCCATTGTACATAAGGACCACAAATTTTTAATCCATTTTTCGCTTTCCTGGGATATTTAAGGTGGAATGAAGTGGAGGTCCTTGTCAACAGAGCAGCCCTAAACTTTGGGGTGCTTGTGTCTTGCTGATTTTCAATTTTCCCACTTTATCCCCCCATGCGTGGAAGTGCCCTATGCTCTCTAAGCTGTGTTTTTTAGATGTTTCAGGACACACCGTACACTTCTCCAGAGTGGCTGTTGGCAATTTACATCCCGCCCATAAGTGTAGCAAGGCTCCCATTTCTCCATGGCCTGTCCTGCATTTCTGGTTTTGACACTTTTTTCAGCATGGCCCTTTTGACCGATGGGAAGCGAGACTTCTTTGTAGCGCTGATTTGCCTTTCCAGGTTGCTTGGTTGGCCAAAAAGGGCGTATGCGTTTTTTCCTGAATAGATTCAGGAAAAAACGCATACGCCCTTTTTGGCCAAGGGCATCATTGTCAACGTTTTGCCGCTTTTCATGTGCTTTAAAGGCGATTCGAATCTACCTCCTGAAATCTGTTTCCTGCAATTCTGCCTTGATTTCAAATCCTCTTCTTTGCCTTCCCTCAATATATTTGTGGACGAGAGTTATCATTTATAACTCTGCAGGTTTGTGAATTGCAGTGCCCTGAAGCTCCATTTTACAAGTCGCTTTTTTGGGAGCTGGCCGCAAAAGCTCAGGATGGCTTCAGGCGCTGTTCTGGTTCCGGGGGGCAGGCTGAGCCTGTGGTTAATTCTTCTTCCTGATGGGAAAATAGAGTGACCTGTGCCTGTCCCAACACCAAGAGCTAGTCTCTCATTGGTTCCCCGTCTTCCCGTTCATCCTCAGGACAAATTGCAACCTGTACGGAACAGGAGGTTAAAGGTGCTGATGCTCCAAGTAGGGAGATTGCTAGTAAAGTGGCTGGAATGGCGAACCCGAGCACAAGGAGATGAGAAATGAGGTGCGTTTTAGAAACCTTTCCCCATCACACGGTGTACCATCTTCTGGGTTTCTCATGCATGTTTTCGATGTAGGAAGATGCCCTTGAACCTGGAGATTTGGGACCCATGCGATGGGTAGCACGCAGTATTACTTTAAAGGGTCTGCGTTTGCTCACCCAACCTCACCAAACCTCTCAGCCCCAAGAGTGTCCACCCTTATGTCTCATCCAGCTGTGGGTCTAGATATGGTCAATCCAGGTTGCATCACAGCCCCTGAACGAATTGTGTAAGAATTTCTCTCTCTTTCCCTGTCTTTGTTTCATGGGTTTTTAAAAGTAATTTATTTTTATAATGGGGTTTAGCTGCTTTTCACGGCTGTGTTTATGCCGCTTTACACCCACTTGACACACTAACAGAGAGATATCAATACATAGGTTTTAAGATTATTACTAGTCAGATATATTCATGTGCGGTGAATCGGGCGTGTTGAGTCCAGTTCTCTGAGCAAGGAGTAGGTCTTGTCTATTACATATTGGGTTTATGGAACGGTATCTGAGCTAATTTGAAGCTTTTGTTTTATGTATCACCCCACCTCACCTTTCCCGTTAAGCAGCCATAGTGTGTTTTCTGCATGTGTGACTCTGTTCTGTTTTGTAATTCAGTTCAAGTGTAACGGTTTTTACATTCCCTCTATAAGTGACACCTTATGAGAAGTGTCCTTTTCTGTGTGACTTATTTCACTTAGAATCGTCTTACCTAAATCCACTCATCATGCTGCTACTAGCCTTATGACATTGATTTCATGGCTGAGTGATATTCCATTGTACATAAGGACCACAAATTTTTAATCCATTTTTCGCTTTCCTGGGATATTTAAGGTGGAATGAAGTGGAGGTCCTTGTCAACAGAGCAGCCCTAAACTTTGGGGTGCTTGTGTCTTGCTGATTTTCAATTTTCCCACTTTATCCCCCCATGCGTGGAAGTGCCCTATGCTCTCTAAGCTGTGTTTTTTAGATGTTTCAGGACACACCGTACACTTCTCCAGAGTGGCTGTTGGCAATTTACATCCCGCCCATCAGTGTGGCAAGGCTCCCATTTCTCCATGGCCTGTCCTGCATTTCTGGTTTTGACACTTTTTTCAGCATGGCCCTTTTGACCGATGGGAAGCGAGACTTCTTTGTAGCGCTGATTTGCCTTTCCAGGTTGCTTGGTTGGCCAAAAAGGGCGTATGCGTTTTTTCCTGAATAGATTCAGGAAAAAACGCATACGCCCTTTTTGGCCAAGGGCATCATTGTCAACGTTTTGCCGCTTTTCATGTGCTTTAAAGGCGATTCGAATCTACCTCCTGAAATCTGTTTCCTGCAATTCTGCCTTGATTTCAAATCCTCTTCTTTGCCTTCCCTCAATATATTTGTGGACGAGAGTTATCATTTATAACTCTGCAGGTTTGTGAATTGCAGTGCCCTGAAGCTCCATTTTACAAGTCGCTTTTTTGGGAGCTGGCCGCAAAAGCGCAGGATGGCTTCAGGCCCTGTTCTGGTTCCGGGGGGCAGGCTGAGCCTGTGGTTAATTCTTCTTCCTGATGGGAAAATAGAGTGACCTGTGCCTGTCCCAACACCAAGAGCTAGTCTCTCATTGGTTCCCCGTCTTCCCGTTCATCCTCAGGACAAATTGCAACCTGTACGGAACAGGAGGTTAAAGGTGCTGATGCTCCAAGTAGGGAGATTGCTAGTAAAGTGGCTGGAATGGCGAACCCGAGCACAAGGAGATGAGAAATGAGGTGCGTTTTAGAAACCTTTCCCCATCACACGGTGTACCATCTTCTGGGTTTCTCATGCATGTTTTCGATGTAGGAAGATGCCCTTGAACCTGGAGATTTGGGACCCATGCGATGGGTAGCACGCAGTATTACTTTAAAGGGTCTGCGTTTGCTCACCCAACCTCACCAAACCTCTCAGCCCCAAGAGTGTCCACCCTTATGTCTCATCCAGCTGTGGGTCTAGATATGGTCAATCCAGGTTGCATCACAGCCCCTGAACGAATTGTGTAAGAATTTCTCTCTCTTTCCCTGTCTTTGTTTCATGGGTTTTTAAAAGTAATTTATTTTTATAATGGGGTTTAGCTGCTTTTCACGGCTGTGTTTATGCCGCTTTACACCCACTTGACACACTAACAGAGAGATATCAATACATAGGTTTTAAGATTATTACTAGTCAGATATATTCATGTGCGGTGAATCGGGCGTGTTGAGTCCAGTTCTCTGAGCAAGGAGTAGGTCTTGTCTATTACATATTGGGTTTATGGAACGGTATCTGAGCTAATTTGAAGCTCTTGTTTTATGTATCACCCCACCTCACCTTTCCCGTTAAGCAGCCATAGTGTGTTTTCTGCATGTGTGACTCTGTTCTGTTTTGTAATTCAGTTCAAGTGTAACGGTTTTTACATTCCCTCTATAAGTGACACCTTATGAGAAGTGTCCTTTTCTGTGTGACTTATTTCACTTAGAATCGTCTTACCTAAATCCACTCATCATGCTGCTACTAGCCTTATGACATTGATTTCATGGCTGAGTGATATTCCATTGTACATAAGGACCACAAATTTTTAATCCATTTTTCGCTTTCCTGGGATATTTAAGGTGGAATGAAGTGGAGGTCCTTGTCAACAGAGCAGCCCTAAACTTTGGGGTGCTTGTGTCTTGCTGATTTTCAATTTTCCCACTTTATCCCCCCATGCGTGGAAGTGCCCTATGCTCTCTAAGCTGTGTTTTTTAGATGTTTCAGGACACACCGTACACTTCTCCAGAGTGGCTGTTGGCAATTTACATCCCGCCCATCAGTGTGGCAAGGCTCCCATTTCTCCATGGCCTGTCCTGCATTTCTGGTTTTGACACTTTTTTCAGCATGGCCCTTTTGACCGATGGGAAGCGAGACTTCTTTGTAGCGCTGATTTGCCTTTCCAGGTTGCTTGGTTGGCCAAAAAGGGCGTATGCGTTTTTTCCTGAATAGATTCAGGAAAAAACGCATACGCCCTTTTTGGCCAAGGGCATCATTGTCAACGTTTTGCCGCTTTTCATGTGCTTTAAAGGCGATTCGAATCTACCTCCTGAAATCTGTTTCCTGCAATTCTGCCTTGATTTCAAATCCTCTTCTTTGCCTTCCCTCAATATATTTGTGGACGAGAGTTATCATTTATAACTCTGCAGGTTTGTGAATTGCAGTGCCCTGAAGCTCCATTTTACAAGTCGCTTTTTTGGGAGCTGGCCGCAAAAGCGCAGGATGGCTTCAGGCCCTGTTCTGGTTCCGGGGGGCAGGCTGAGCCTGTGGTTAATTCTTCTTCCTGATGGGAAAATAGAGTGACCTGTGCCTGTCCCAACACCAAGAGCTAGTCTCTCATTGGTTCCCCGTCTTCCCGTTCATCCTCAGGACAAATTGCAACCTGTACGGAACAGGAGGTTAAAGGTGCTGATGCTCCAAGTAGGGAGATTGCTAGTAAAGTGGCTGGAATGGCGAACCCGAGCACAAGGAGATGAGAAATGAGGTGCGTTTTAGAAACCTTTCCCCATCACACGGTGTACCATCTTCTGGGTTTCTCATGCATGTTTTCGATGTAGGAAGATGCCCTTGAACCTGGAGATTTGGGACCCATGCGATGGGTAGCACGCAGTATTACTTTAAAGGGTCTGCGTTTGCTCACCCAACCTCACCAAACCTCTCAGCCCCAAGAGTGTCCACCCTTATGTCTCATCCAGCTGTGGGTCTAGATATGGTCAATCCAGGTTGCATCACAGCCCCTGAACGAATTGTGTAAGAATTTCTCTCTCTTTCCCTGTCTTTGTTTCATGGGTTTTTAAAAGTAATTTATTTTTATAATGGGGTTTAGCTGCTTTTCACGGCTGTGTTTATGCCGCTTTACACCCACTTGACACACTAACAGAGAGATATCAATACATAGGTTTTAAGATTATTACTAGTCAGATATATTCATGTGCGGTGAATCGGGCGTGTTGAGTCCAGTTCTCTGAGCAAGGAGTAGGTCTTGTCTATTACATATTGGGTTTATGGAACGGTATCTGAGCTAATTTGAAGCTCTTGTTTTATGTATCACCCCACCTCACCTTTCCCGTTAAGCAGCCATAGTGTGTTTTCTGCATGTGTGACTCTGTTCTGTTTTGTAATTCAGTTCAAGTGTAACGGTTTTTACATTCCCTCTATAAGTGACACCTTATGAGAAGTGTCCTTTTCTGTGTGACTTATTTCACTTAGAATCGTCTTACCTAAATCCACTCATCATGCTGCTACTAGCCTTATGACATTGATTTCATGGCTGAGTGATATTCCATTGTACATAAGGACCACAACTTTTTTATCCATTTTTCGCTTTCCTGGGATATTTAAGGTGGAATGAAGTGGAGGTCTTGTCAACAGAGCAGCCCTAAACTTTGGGGTGCTTGTGTCTTGCTGATTTTCAATTTTCCCACTTTATCCCCCCATGCGTGGAAGTGCCCTGTGCTCTCTAAGCTGTGTTTTTTAGATGTTTCAGGACACACCGTACACTTCTCCAGAGTGGCTGTTGGCAATTTACATCCCGCCCATCAGTGTAGCAAGGCTCCCATTTCTCCATGGCCTGTCCTGCATTTCTGGTTTTGACACTTTTTTCAGCATGGCCCTTTTGACCGATGGGAAACGAGACTTCTTTGTAGCGCTGATTTGCCTTTCCAGGTTGCTTGGTTGGCCAAAAAGGGCGTATGCGTTTTTTCCTGAATAGATTCAGGAAAAAACGCATACGCCCTTTTTGGCCAAGGGCATCATTGTCAACGTTTTGCCGCTTTTCATGTGCTTTAAAGGCGATTCGAATCTACCTCCTGAAATCTGTTTCCTGCAATTCTGCCTTGATTTCAAATCCTCTTCTTTGCCTTCCCTCAATATATTTGTGGACGAGAGTTATCATTTATAACTCTGCAGGTTTGTGAATTGCAGTGCCCTGAAGCTCCATTTTACAAGTCGCTTTTTTGGGAGCTGGCCGCAAAAGCTCAGGATGGCTTCAGGCCCTCTTCTGGTTCCGGGGGGCAGGCTGAGCCTGTGGTTAATTCTTCTTCCTGATGGGAAAATAGAGTGACCTGTGCCTGTCCCAACACCAAGAGCTAGTCTCTCATTGGTTCCCCGTCTTCCCGTTCATCCTCAGGACAAATTGCAACCTGTACGGAACAGGAGGTTAAAGGTGCTGATGCTCCAAGTAGGGAGATTGCTAGTAAAGTGGCTGGAATGGCGAACCCGAGCACAAGGAGATGAGAAATGAGGTGCGTTTTAGAAACCTTTCCCCATCACACGGTGTACCATCTTCTGGGTTTCTCATGCATGTTTTCGATGTAGGAAGATGCCCTTGAACCTGGAGATTTGGGACCCATGCGATGGGTAGCACGCAGTATTACTTTAAAGGGTCTGCGTTTGCTCACCCAACCTCACCAAACCTCTCAGCCCCAAGAGTGTCCACCCTTATGTCTCATCCAGCTGTGGGTCTAGATATGGTCAATCCAGGTTGCATCACAGCCCCTGAACGAATTGTGTAAGAATTTCTCTCTCTTTCCCTGTCTTTGTTTCATGGGTTTTTAAAAGTAATTTATTTTTATAATGGGGTTTAGCTGCTTTTCACGGCTGTGTTTATGCCGCTTTACACCCACTTGACACACTAACAGAGAGATATCAATACTAGGATTTAAGATTATTACTAGTCAGATATATTCATGTGCGGTGAATCGGGCGTGTTGAGTCCAGTTCTCTGAGCAAGGAGTAGGTCTTGTCTATTACAAATTGGGTTTATGGAACGGTATCTGAGCTAATTTGAAACTCTTGTTTTATGTATCACCCCACCTCACCTTTCCCGTTAAGCAGCCATAGTGTGTTTTCTGCATGTGTGACTCTGTTCTGTTTTGTAATTCAGTTCAAGTGTAACGGTTTTTACATTCCCTCTATAAGTGACACCTTATGAGAAGTGTCCTTTTCTGTGTGACTTATTTCACTTAGAATCGTCTTACCTAAATCCACTCATCATGCTGCTACTAGCCTTATGACATTGATTTCATGGCTGAGTGATATTCCATTGTACATAAGGACCACAACTTTTTTATCCATTTTTCGCTTTCCTGGGATATTTAAGGTGGAATGAAGTGGAGGTCCTTGTCAACAGAGCAGCCCTAAACTTTGGGGTGCTTGTGTCTTGCTGATTTTCAATTTTCCCACTTTATCCCCCCATGCGTGGAAGTGCCCTGTGCTCTCTAAGCTGTGTTTTTTAGATGTTTCAGGACACACCGTAAACTTCTCCAGAGTGGCTGTTGGCAATTTACATGCCGCCCATCAGTGTAGCAAGGCTCCCATTTCTCCATGGCCTGTCCTGCATTTCTGGTTTTGACACTTTTTT
The DNA here is from genome assembly GCF_965194825.1 of Balaenoptera physalus. NCBI lineage: Eukaryota > Metazoa > Chordata > Mammalia > Artiodactyla > Balaenopteridae > Balaenoptera > Balaenoptera physalus. Next base: position 773,369 of record NW_028126394.1, on the reverse strand, counting down.
CAGCATGGCCCTTTTGACCGATGGGAAGCGAGACTTCTTTGTAGCGCTGATTTGCCTTTCCAGGTTGCTTGGTTGGCCAAAAAGGGCGTATGCGTTTTTTCCTGAATAGATTCAGGAAAAAACGCATACGCCCTTTTTGGCCAAGGGCATCATTGTCAACGTTTTGCCGCTTTTCATGTGCTTTAAAGGCGATTCGAATCTACCTCCTGAAATCTGTTTCCTGCAATTCTGCCTTGATTTCAAATCCTCTTCTTTGCCTTCCCTCAATATATTTGTGGACGAGAGTTATCATTTATAACTCTGCAGGTTTGTGAATTGCAGTGCCCTGAAGCTCCATTTTACAAGTCGCTTTTTTGGGAGCTGGCCGCAAAAGCGCAGGATGGCTTCAGGCCCTGTTCTGGTTCCGGGGGGAAGGCTGAGCCTGTGGTTAATTCTTCTTCCTGATTGGAAAATAGAGTGACCTGTGCCTGTCCCAACACCAAGAGCTAGTCTCTCATTGGTTCCCCGTCTTCCCGTTCATCCTCAGGACAAATTGCATCCTGTACGGAACAGGAGGTTAAAGGTGCTGAGGCTCCAAGTAGGGAGATTGCTAGTAAAGTGGCTGGAATGGCGAACCCGAGCACAAGGAGATGAGAAATGAGGTGCGTTTTAGAAACCTTTCCCCATCACACGGTGTACCATCTTCTGGGTTTCTCATGCATGTTTTCGATGTAGGAAGATGCCCTTGAACCTGGAGATTTGGGACCCATGCGATGGGTAGCACGCAGTATTACTTTAAAGGGTCTGCGTTTTCTCACCCAACCTCACCAAACCTCTCAGCCCCAAGAGTGTCCACCCTTATGTCTCATCCAGCTGTGGGTCTAGATATGGTCAATCCAGGTTGCATCACAGCCCCTGAACGAATTGTGTAAGAATTTCTCTCTCTTTCCCTGTCTTTGTTTCATGGGTTTTTAAAAGTAATTTATTTTTATAATGGGGTTTAGCTGCTTTTCACGGCTGTGTTTATGCCGCTTTACACCCACTTGACACACTAACAGAGAGATATCAATACATAGGTTTTAAGATTATTACTAGTCAGATATATTCTTGTGCGGTGAATCGGGCGTGTTGAGTCCAGTTCTCTGAGCAAGGAGTAGGTCTTGTCTATTACATATTGGGTTTATGGAACGGTATCTGAGCTAATTTGAAGCTCTTGTTTTATGTATCACCCCACCTCACCTTTCCCGTTAAGCAGCCATAGTGTGTTTTCTGCATGTGTGACTCTGTTCTGTTTTGTAATTCAGTTCAAGTGTAACGGTTTTTACATTCCCTCTATAAGTGACACCTTATGAGAAGTGTCCTTTTCTGTGTGACTTATTTCACTTAGAATCGTCTTACCTAAATCCACTCATCATGCTGCTACTAGCCTTATGACATTGATTTCATGGCTGAGTGATATTCCATTGTACATAAGGACCACAACTTTTTTATCCATTTTTCGCTTTCCTGGGATATTTAAGGTGGAATGAAGTGGAGGTCTTGTCAACAGAGCAGCCCTAAACTTTGGGGTGCTTGTGTCTTGCTGATTTTCAATTTTCCCACTTTATCCCCCCATGCGTGGAAGTGCCCTGTGCTCTCTAAGCTGTGTTTTTTAGATGTTTCAGGACACACCGTACACTTCTCCAGAGTGGCTGTTGGCAATTTACATCCCGCCCATCAGTGTAGCAAGGCTCCCATTTCTCCATGGCCTGTCCTGCATTTCTGGTTTTGACACTTTTTTCAGCATGGCCCTTTTGACCGATGGGAAACGAGACTTCTTTGTAGCGCTGATTTGCCTTTCCAGGTTGCTTGGTTGGCCAAAAAGGGCGTATGCGTTTTTTCCTGAATATATTCAGGAAAAAACGCATACGCCCTTTTTGGCCAAGGGCATCATTGTCAACGTTTTGCCGCTTTTCATGTGCTTTAAAGGCGATTCGAATCTACCTCCTGAAATCTGTTTCCTGCAATTCTGCCTTGATTTCAAATCCTCTTCTTTGCCTTCCCTCAATATATTTGTGGACGAGAGTTATCATTTATAACTCTGCAGGTTTGTGAATTGCAGTGCCCTGAAGCTCCATTTTACAAGTCGCTTTTTTGGGAGCTGGCCGCAAAAGCTCAGGATGGCTTCAGGCCCTCTTCTGGTTCCGGGGGGCAGGCTGAGCCTGTGGTTAATTCTTCTTCCTGATGGGAAAATAGAGTGACCTGTGCCTGTCCCAACACCAAGAGCTAGTCTCTCATTGGTTCCCCGTCTTCCCGTTCATCCTCAGGACAAATTGCAACCTGTACGGAACAGGAGGTTAAAGGTGCTGATGCTCCAAGTAGGGAGATTGCTAGTAAAGTGGCTGGAATGGCGAACCCGAGCACAAGGAGATGAGAAATGAGGTGCGTTTTAGAAACCTTTCCCCATCACACGGTGTACCATCTTCTGGGTTTCTCATGCATGTTTTCGATGTAGGAAGATGCCCTTGAACCTGGAGATTTGGGACCCATGCGATGGGTAGCACGCAGTATTACTTTAAAGGATCTGCGTTTGCTCACCCAACCTCACCAAACCTCTCAGCCCCAAGAATGTCCACCCTTATGTCTCATCCAGCTGTGGGTCTAGATATGGTCAATCCAGGGTGCATCACAGCCCCTGAACGAATTGTGTAAGAATTTCTCTCTCTTTCCCTGTCTTTGTTTCATGGGTTTTTAAAAGTAATTTATTTTTATAATGGGGTTTAGCTGCTTTTCACGGCTGTGTTTATGCTGCTTTACACCCACTTGACACACTAACAGAGAGATATCAATACATAGGTTTTAAGATTATTACTAGTCAGATATATTCATGTGCGGTGAATCGGGCGTGTTGAGTCCAGTTCTCTGAGCAAGGAGTAGGTCTTGTCTATTACATATTGGGTTTATGGAACGGTATCTGAGCTAATTTGAAGCTCTTGTTTATGTATCACCCCACCTCACCTTTCCCGTTAAGCAGCCATAGTGTGTTTTCTGCATGTGTGACTCTGTTCTGTTTTGTAATTCAGTTCAAGTGTAACGGTTTTTACATTCCCTCTATAAGTGACACCTTATGAGAAGTGTCCTTTTCTGTGTGACTTATTTCACTTAGAATCGTCTTACCTAAATCCACTCATCATGCTGCTACTAGCCTTATGACATTGATTTCATGGCTGAGTGATATTCCATTGTACATAAGGACCACAAATTTTTAATCCATTTTTCGCTTTCCTGGGATATTTAAGGTGGAATGAAGTGGAGGTCCTTGTCAACAGAGCAGCCCTAAACTTTGGGGTGCTTGTGTCTTGCTGATTTTCAATTTTCCCACTTTATCCCCCCATGCGTGGAAGTGCCCTATGCTCTCTAAGCTGTGTTTTTTAGATGTTTCAGGACACACCGTACACTTCTCCAGAGTGGCTGTTGGCAATTTACATCCCGCCCATCAGTGTGGCAAGGCTCCCATTTCTCCATGGCCTGTCCTGCATTTCTGGTTTTGACACTTTTTTCAGCATGGCCCTTTTGACCGATGGGAAGCGAGACTTCTTTGTAGCGCTGATTTGCCTTTCCAGGTTGCTTGGTTGGCCAAAAAGGGCGTATGCGTTTTTTCCTGAATAGATTCAGGAAAAAACGCATACGCCCTTTTTGGCCAAGGGCATCATTGTCAACGTTTTGCCGCTTTTCATGTGCTTTAAAGGCGATTCGAATCTACCTCCTGAAATCTGTTTCCTGCAATTCTGCCTTGATTTCAAATCCTCTTCTTTGCCTTCCCTCAATATATTTGTGGACGAGAGTTATCATTTATAACTCTGCAGGTTTGTGAATTGCAGTGCCCTGAAGCTCCATTTTACAAGTCGCTTTTTTGGGAGCTGGCCGCAAAAGCGCAGGATGGCTTCAGGCCCTGTTCTGGTTCCGGGGGGCAGGCTGAGCCTGTGGTTAATTCTTCTTCCTGATGGGAAAATAGAGTGACCTGTGCCTGTCCCAACACCAAGAGCTAGTCTCTCATTGGTTCCCCGTCTTCCCGTTCATCCTCAGGACAAATTGCAACCTGTACGGAACAGGAGGTTAAAGGTGCTGATGCTCCAAGTAGGGAGATTGCTAGTAAAGTGGCTGGAATGGCGAACCCGAGCACAAGGAGATGAGAAATGAGGTGCGTTTTAGAAACCTTTCCCCATCACACGGTGTACCATCTTCTGGGTTTCTCATGCATGTTTTCGATGTAGGAAGATGCCCTTGAACCTGGAGATTTGGGACCCATGCGATGGGTAGCACGCAGTATTACTTTAAAGGGTCTGCGTTTGCTCACCCAACCTCACCAAACCTCTCAGCCCCAAGAGTGTCCACCCTTATGTCTCATCCAGCTGTGGGTCTAGATATGGTCAATCCAGGTTGCATCACAGCCCCTGAACGAATTGTGTAAGAATTTCTCTCTCTTTCCCTGTCTTTGTTTCATGGGTTTTTAAAAGTAATTTATTTTTATAATGGGGTTTAGCTGCTTTTCACGGCTGTGTTTATGCCGCTTTACACCCACTTGACACACTAACAGAGAGATATCAATACATAGGTTTTAAGATTATTACTAGTCAGATATATTCATGTGCGGTGAATCGGGCGTGTTGAGTCCAGTTCTCTGAGCAAGGAGTAGGTCTTGTCTATTACATATTGGGTTTATGGAACGGTATCTGAGCTAATTTGAAGCTCTTGTTTTATGTATCACCCCACCTCACCTTTCCCGTTAAGCAGCCATAGTGTGTTTTCTGCATGTGTGACTCTGTTCTGTTTTGTAATTCAGTTCAAGTGTAACGGTTTTTACATTCCCTCTATAAGTGACACCTTATGAGAAGTGTCCTTTTCTGTGTGACTTATTTCACTTAGAATCGTCTTACCTAAATCCACTCATCATGCTGCTACTAGCCTTATGACATTGATTTCATGGCTGAGTGATATTCCATTGTACATAAGGACCACAACTTTTTTATCCATTTTTCGCTTTCCTGGGATATTTAAGGTGGAATGAAGTGGAGGTCTTGTCAACAGAGCAGCCCTAAACTTTGGGGTGCTTGTGTCTTGCTGATTTTCAATTTTCCCACTTTATCCCCCCATGCGTGGAAGTGCCCTGTGCTCTCTAAGCTGTGTTTTTTAGATGTTTCAGGACACACCGTACACTTCTCCAGAGTGGCTGTTGGCAATTTACATCCCGCCCATCAGTGTAGCAAGGCTCCCATTTCTCCATGGCCTGTCCTGCATTTCTGGTTTTGACACTTTTTTCAGCATGGCCCTTTTGACCGATGGGAAACGAGACTTCTTTGTAGCGCTGATTTGCCTTTCCAGGTTGCTTGGTTGGCCAAAAAGGGCGTATGCGTTTTTTCCTGAATAGATTCAGGAAAAAACGCATACGCCCTTTTTGGCCAAGGGCATCATTGTCAACGTTTTGCCGCTTTTCATGTGCTTTAAAGGCGATTCGAATCTACCTCCTGAAATCTGTTTCCTGCAATTCTGCCTTGATTTCAAATCCTCTTCTTTGCCTTCCCTCAATATATTTGTGGACGAGAGTTATCATTTATAACTCTGCAGGTTTGTGAATTGCAGTGCCCTGAAGCTCCATTTTACAAGTCGCTTTTTTGGGAGCTGGCCGCAAAAGCTCAGGATGGCTTCAGGCCCTCTTCTGGTTCCGGGGGGCAGGCTGAGCCTGTGGTTAATTCTTCTTCCTGATGGGAAAATAGAGTGACCTGTGCCTGTCCCAACACCAAGAGCTAGTCTCTCATTGGTTCCCCGTCTTCCCGTTCATCCTCAGGACAAATTGCAACCTGTACGGAACAGGAGGTTAAAGGTGCTGATGCTCCAAGTAGGGAGATTGCTAGTAAAGTGGCTGGAATGGCGAACCCGAGCACAAGGAGATGAGAAATGAGGTGCGTTTTAGAAACCTTTCCCCATCACACGGTGTACCATCTTCTGGGTTTCTCATGCATGTTTTCGATGTAGGAAGATGCCCTTGAACCTGGAGATTTGGGACCCATGCGATGGGTAGCACGCAGTATTACTTTAAAGGGTCTGCGTTTGCTCACCCAACCTCACCAAACCTCTCAGCCCCAAGAGTGTCCACCCTTATGTCTCATCCAGCTGTGGGTCTAGATATGGTCAATCCAGGTTGCATCACAGCCCCTGAACGAATTGTGTAAGAATTTCTCTCTCTTTCCCTGTCTTTGTTTCATGGGTTTTTAAAAGTAATTTATTTTTATAATGGGGTTTAGCTGCTTTTCACGGCTGTGTTTATGCCGCTTTACACCCACTTGACACACTAACAGAGAGATATCAATACTAGGATTTAAGATTATTACTAGTCAGATATATTCATGTGCGGTGAATCGGGCGTGTTGAGTCCAGTTCTCTGAGCAAGGAGTAGGTCTTGTCTATTACAAATTGGGTTTATGGAACGGTATCTGAGCTAATTTGAAACTCTTGTTTTATGTATCACCCCACCTCACCTTTCCCGTTAAGCAGCCATAGTGTGTTTTCTGCATGTGTGACTCTGTTCTGTTTTGTAATTCAGTTCAAGTGTAACGGTTTTTACATTCCCTCTATAAGTGACACCTTATGAGAAGTGTCCTTTTCTGTGTGACTTATTTCACTTAGAATCGTCTTACCTAAATCCACTCATCATGCTGCTACTAGCCTTATGACATTGATTTCATGGCTGAGTGATATTCCATTGTACATAAGGACCACAACTTTTTTATCCATTTTTCGCTTTCCTGGGATATTTAAGGTGGAATGAAGTGGAGGTCCTTGTCAACAGAGCAGCCCTAAACTTTGGGGTGCTTGTGTCTTGCTGATTTTCAATTTTCCCACTTTATCCCCCCATGCGTGGAAGTGCCCTGTGCTCTCTAAGCTGTGTTTTTTAGATGTTTCAGGACACACCGTAAACTTCTCCAGAGTGGCTGTTGGCAATTTACATGCCGCCCATCAGTGTAGCAAGGCTCCCATTTCTCCATGGCCTGTCCTGCATTTCTGGTTTTGACACTTTTTTCAGCATGGCCCTTTTGACCGATGGGAAGCGAGACTTCTTTGTAGCGCTGATTTGCCTTTCCAGGTTGCTTGGTTGGCCAAAAAGGGCGTATGCGTTTTTTCCTGAATAGATTCAGGAAAAAACGCATACGCCCTTTTTGGCCAAGGGCATCATTGTCAACGTTTTGCCGCTTTTCATGTGCTTTAAAGGCGATTCGAATCTACCTCCTGAAATCTGTTTCCTGCAATTCTGCCTTGATTTCAAATCCTCTTCTTTGCCTTCCCTCAATATATTTGTGGACGAGAGTTATCATTTATAACTCTGCAGGTTTGTGAATTGCAGTGCCCTGAAGCTCCATTTTACAAGTCGCTTTTTTGGGAGCTGGCCGCAAAAGCGCAGGATGGCTTCAGGCCCTGTTCTGGTTCCGGGGGGAAGGCTGAGCCTGTGGTTAATTCTTCTTCCTGATTGGAAAATAGAGTGACCTGTGCCTGTCCCAACACCAAGAGCTAGTCTCTCATTGGTTCCCCGTCTTCCCGTTCATCCTCAGGACAAATTGCATCCTGTACGGAACAGGAGGTTAAAGGTGCTGAGGCTCCAAGTAGGGAGATTGCTAGTAAAGTGGCTGGAATGGCGAACCCGAGCACAAGGAGATGAGAAATGAGGTGCGTTTTAGAAACCTTTCCCCATCACACGGTGTACCATCTTCTGGGTTTCTCATGCATGTTTTCGATGTAGGAAGATGCCCTTGAACCTGGAGATTTGGGACCCATGCGATGGGTAGCACGCAGTATTACTTTAAAGGGTCTGCGTTTTCTCACCCAACCTCACCAAACCTCTCAGCCCCAAGAGTGTCCACCCTTATGTCTCATCCAGCTGTGGGTCTAGATATGGTCAATCCAGGTTGCATCACAGCCCCTGAACGAATTGTGTAAGAATTTCTCTCTCTTTCCCTGTCTTTGTTTCATGGGTTTTTAAAAGTAATTTATTTTTATAATGGGGTTTAGCTGCTTTTCACGGCTGTGTTTATGCCGCTTTACACCCACTTGACACACTAACAGAGAGATATCAATACATAGGTTTTAAGATTATTACTAGTCAGATATATTCTTGTGCGGTGAATCGGGCGTGTTGAGTCCAGTTCTCTGAGCAAGGAGTAGGTCTTGTCTATTACATATTGGGTTTATGGAACGGTATCTGAGCTAATTTGAAGCTCTTGTTTTATGTATCACCCCACCTCACCTTTCCCGTTAAGCAGCCATAGTGTGTTTTCTGCATGTGTGACTCTGTTCTGTTTTGTAATTCAGTTCAAGTGTAACGGTTTTTACATTCCCTCTATAAGTGACACCTTATGAGAAGTGTCCTTTTCTGTGTGACTTATTTCACTTAGAATCGTCTTACCTAAATCCACTCATCATGCTGCTACTAGCCTTATGACATTGATTTCATGGCTGAGTGATATTCCATTGTACATAAGGACCACAACTTTTTTATCCATTTTTCGCTTTCCTGGGATATTTAAGGTGGAATGAAGTGGAGGTCTTGTCAACAGAGCAGCCCTAAACTTTGGGGTGCTTGTGTCTTGCTGATTTTCAATTTTCCCACTTTATCCCCCCATGCGTGGAAGTGCCCTGTGCTCTCTAAGCTGTGTTTTTTAGATGTTTCAGGACACACCGTACACTTCTCCAGAGTGGCTGTTGGCAATTTACATCCCGCCCATCAGTGTAGCAAGGCTCCCATTTCTCCATGGCCTGTCCTGCATTTCTGGTTTTGACACTTTTTTCAGCATGGCCCTTTTGACCGATGGGAAACGAGACTTCTTTGTAGCGCTGATTTGCCTTTCCAGGTTGCTTGGTTGGCCAAAAAGGGCGTATGCGTTTTTTCCTGAATATATTCAGGAAAAAACGCATACGCCCTTTTTGGCCAAGGGCATCATTGTCAACGTTTTGCCGCTTTTCATGTGCTTTAAAGGCGATTCGAATCTACCTCCTGAAATCTGTTTCCTGCAATTCTGCCTTGATTTCAAATCCTCTTCTTTGCCTTCCCTCAATATATTTGTGGACGAGAGTTATCATTTATAACTCTGCAGGTTTGTGAATTGCAGTGCCCTGAAGCTCCATTTTACAAGTCGCTTTTTTGGGAGCTGGCCGCAAAAGCTCAGGATGGCTTCAGGCCCTCTTCTGGTTCCGGGGGGCAGGCTGAGCCTGTGGTTAATTCTTCTTCCTGATGGGAAAATAGAGTGACCTGTGCCTGTCCCAACACCAAGAGCTAGTCTCTCATTGGTTCCCCGTCTTCCCGTTCATCCTCAGGACAAATTGCAACCTGTACGGAACAGGAGGTTAAAGGTGCTGATGCTCCAAGTAGGGAGATTGCTAGTAAAGTGGCTGGAATGGCGAACCCGAGCACAAGGAGATGAGAAATGAGGTGCGTTTTAGAAACCTTTCCCCATCACACGGTGTACCATCTTCTGGGTTTCTCATGCATGTTTTCGATGTAGGAAGATGCCCTTGAACCTGGAGATTTGGGACCCATGCGATGGGTAGCACGCAGTATTACTTTAAAGGATCTGCGTTTGCTCACCCAACCTCACCAAACCTCTCAGCCCCAAGAATGTCCACCCTTATGTCTCATCCAGCTGTGGGTCTAGATATGGTCAATCCAGGGTGCATCACAGCCCCTGAACGAATTGTGTAAGAATTTCTCTCTCTTTCCCTGTCTTTGTTTCATGGGTTTTTAAAAGTAATTTATTTTTATAATGGGGTTTAGCTGCTTTTCACGGCTGTGTTTATGCTGCTTTACACCCACTTGACACACTAACAGAGAGATATCAATACATAGGTTTTAAGATTATTACTAGTCAGATATATTCATGTGCGGTGAATCGGGCGTGTTGAGTCCAGTTCTCTGAGCAAGGAGTAGGTCTTGTCTATTACATATTGGGTTTATGGAACGGTATCTGAGCTAATTTGAAGCTCTTGTTTATGTATCACCCCACCTCACCTTTCCCGTTAAGCAGCCATAGTGTGTTTTCTGCATGTGTGACTCTGTTCTGTTTTGTAATTCAGTTCAAGTGTAACGGTTTTTACATTCCCTCTATAAGTGACACCTTATGAGAAGTGTCCTTTTCTGTGTGACTTATTTCACTTAGAATCGTCTTACCTAAATCCACTCATCATGCTGCTACTAGCCTTATGACATTGATTTCATGGCTGAGTGATATTCCATTGTACATAAGGACCACAAATTTTTAATCCATTTTTCGCTTTCCTGGGATATTTAAGGTGGAATGAAGTGGAGGTCCTTGTCAACAGAGCAGCCCTAAACTTTGGGGTGCTTGTGTCTTGCTGATTTTCAATTTTCCCACTTTATCCCCCCATGCGTGGAAGTGCCCTATGCTCTCTAAGCTGTGTTTTTTAGATGTTTCAGGACACACCGTACACTTCTCCAGAGTGGCTGTTGGCAATTTACATCCCGCCCATCAGTGTAGCAAGGCTCCCATTTCTCCATGGCCTGTCCTGCATTTCTGGTTTTGACACTTTTTTCAGCATGGCCCTTTTGACCGATGGGAAGCGAGACTTCTTTGTAGCGCTGATTTGCCTTTCCAGGTTGCTTGGTTGGCCAAAAAGGGCGTATGCGTTTTTTCCTGAATAGATTCAGGAAAAAACGCATACGCCCTTTTTGGCCAAGGGCATCATTGTCAACGTTTTGCCGCTTTTCATGTGCTTTAAAGGCGATTCGAATCTACCTCCTGAAATCTGTTTCCTGCAATTCTGCCTTGATTTCAAATCCTCTTCTTTGCCTTCCCTCAATATATTTGTGGACGAGAGTTATCATTTATAACTCTGCAGGTTTGTGAATTGCAGTGCCCTGAAGCTCCATTTTACAAGTCGCTTTTTTGGGAGCTGGCCGCAAAAGCTCAGGATGGCTTCAGGCCCTCTTCTGGTTCCGGGGGGCAGGCTGAGCCTGTGGTTAATTCTTCTTCCTGATGGGAAAATAGAGTGACCTGTGCCTGTCCCAACACCAAGAGCTAGTCTCTCATTGGTTCCCCGTCTTCCCGTTCATCCTCAGGACAAATTGCAACCTGTACGGAACAGGAGGTTAAAGGTGCTGATGCTCCAAGTAGGGAGATTGCTAGTAAAGTGGCTGGAATGGCGAACCCGAGCACAAGGAGATGAGAAATGAGGTGCGTTTTAGAAACCTTTCCCCATCACACGGTGTACCATCTTCTGGGTTTCTCATGCATGTTTTCGATGTAGGAAGATGCCCTTGAACCTGGAGATTTGGGACCCATGCGATGGGTAGCACGCAGTATTACTTTAAAGGGTCTGCGTTTGCTCACCCAACCTCACCAAACCTCTCAGCCCCAAGAGTGTCCACCCTTATGTCTCATCCAGCTGTGGGTCTAGATATGGTCAATCCAGGTTGCATCACAGCCCCTGAACGAATTGTGTAAGAATTTCTCTCTCTTTCCCTGTCTTTGTTTCATGGGTTTTTAAAAGTAATTTATTTTTATAATGGGGTTTAGCTGCTTTTCACGGCTGTGTTTATGCCGCTTTACACCCACTTGACACACTAACAGAGAGATATCAATACATAGGTTTTAAGATTATTACTAGTCAGATATATTCATGTGCGGTGAATCGGGCGTGTTGAGTCCAGTTCTCTGAGCAAGGAGTAGGTCTTGTCTATTACATATTGGGTTTATGGAACGGTATCTGAGCTAATTTGAAGCTTTTGTTTTATGTATCACCCCACCTCACCTTTCCCGTTAAGCAGCCATAGTGTGTTTTCTGCATGTGTGACTCTGTTCTGTTTTGTAATTCAGTTCAAGTGTAACGGTTTTTACATTCCCTCTATAAGTGACACCTTATGAGAAGTGTCCTTTTCTGTGTGACTTATTTCACTTAGAATCGTCTTACCTAAATCCACTCATCATGCTGCTACTAGCCTTATGACATTGATTTCATGGCTGAGTGATATTCCATTGTACATAAGGACCACAAATTTTTAATCCATTTTTCGCTTTCCTGGGATATTTAAGGTGGAATGAAGTGGAGGTCCTTGTCAACAGAGCAGCCCTAAACTTTGGGGTGCTTGTGTCTTGCTGATTTTCAATTTTCCCACTTTATCCCCCCATGCGTGGAAGTGCCCTATGCTCTCTAAGCTGTGTTTTTTAGATGTTTCAGGACACACCGTACACTTCTCCAGAGTGGCTGTTGGCAATTTACATCCCGCCCATCAGTGTGGCAAGGCTCCCATTTCTCCATGGCCTGTCCTGCATTTCTGGTTTTGACACTTTTTTCAGCATGGCCCTTTTGACCGATGGGAAGCGAGACTTCTTTGTAGCGCTGATTTGCCTTTCCAGGTTGCTTGGTTGGCCAAAAAGGGCGTATGCGTTTTTTCCTGAATAGATTCAGGAAAAAACGCATACGCCCTTTTTGGCCAAGGGCATCATTGTCAACGTTTTGCCGCTTTTCATGTGCTTTAAAGGCGATTCGAATCTACCTCCTGAAATCTGTTTCCTGCAATTCTGCCTTGATTTCAAATCCTCTTCTTTGCCTTCCCTCAATATATTTGTGGACGAGAGTTATCATTTATAACTCTGCAGGTTTGTGAATTGCAGTGCCCTGAAGCTCCATTTTACAAGTCGCTTTTTTGGGAGCTGGCCGCAAAAGCGCAGGATGGCTTCAGGCCCTGTTCTGGTTCCGGGGGGCAGGCTGAGCCTGTGGTTAATTCTTCTTCCTGATGGGAAAATAGAGTGACCTTTGCCTGTCCCAACACCAAGAGCTAGTCTCTCATTGGTTCCCCGTCTTCCCGTTCATCCTCAGGACAAATTGCAACCTGTACGGAACAGGAGGTTAAAGGTGCTGATGCTCCAAGTAGGGAGATTGCTAGTAAAGTGGCTGGAATGGCGAACCCGAGCACAAGGAGATGAGAAATGAGGTGCGTTTTAGAAACCTTTCCCCATCACACGGTGTACCATCTTCTTGGTTTCTCATGCATGTTTTCGATGTAGGAAGATGCCCTTGAACCTGGAGATTTGGGACCCATGCGATGGGTAGCACGCAGTATTACTTTAAAGGGTCTGCGTTTGCTCACCCAACCTCACCAAACCTCTCAGCCCCAAGAGTGTCCACCCTTATGTCTCATCCAGCTGTGGGTCTAGATATGGTCAATCCAGGTTGCATCACAGCCCCTGAACGAATTGTGTAAGAATTTCTCTCTCTTTCCCTGTCTTTGTTTCATGGGTTTTTAAAAGTAATTTATTTTTATAATGGGGTTTAGCTGCTTTTCACGGCTGTGTTTATGCCGCTTTACACCCACTTGACACACTAACAGAGAGATATCAATACATAGGTTTTAAGATTATTACTAGTCAGATATATTCATGTGCGGTGAATCGGGCGTGTTGAGTCCAGTTCTCTGAGCAAGGAGTAGGTCTTGTCTATTACATATTGGGTTTATGGAACGGTATCTGAGCTAATTTGAAGCTCTTGTTTTATGTATCACCCCACCTCACCTTTCCCGTTAAGCAGCCATAGTGTGTTTTCTGCATGTGTGACTCTGTTCTGTTTTGTAATTCAGTTCAAGTGTAACGGTTTTTACATTCCCTCTATAAGTGACACCTTATGAGAAGTGTCCTTTTCTGTGTGACTTATTTCACTTAGAATCGTCTTACCTAAATCCACTCATCATGCTGCTACTAGCCTTATGACATTGATTTCATGGCTGAGTGATATTCCATTGTACATAAGGACCACAAATTTTTAATCCATTTTTCGCTTTCCTGGGATATTTAAGGTGGAATGAAGTGGAGGTCCTTGTCAACAGAGCAGCCCTAAACTTTGGGGTGCTTGTGTCTTGCTGATTTTCAATTTTCCCACTTTATCCCCCCATGCGTGGAAGTGCCCTATGCTCTCTAAGCTGTGTTTTTTAGATGTTTCAGGACACACCGTACACTTCTCCAGAGTGGCTGTTGGCAATTTACATCCCGCCCATCAGTGTAGCAAGGCTCCCATTTCTCCATGGCCTGTCCTGCATTTCTGGTTTTGACACTTTTTTCAGCATGGCCCTTTTGACCGATGGGAAGCGAGACTTCTTTGTAGCGCTGATTTGCCTTTCCAGGTTGCTTGGTTGGCCAAAAAGGGCGTATGCGTTTTTTCCTGAATAGATTCAGGAAAAAACGCATACGCCCTTTTTGGCCAAGGGCATCATTGTCAACGTTTTGCCTCTTTTCATGTGCTTTAAAGGCGATTCGAATCTACCTCCTGAAATCTGTTTCCTGCAATTCTGCCTTGATTTCAAATCCTCTTCTTTGCCTTCCCTCAATATATTTGTGGACGAGAGTTATCATTTATAACTCTGCAGGTTTGTGAATTGCAGTGCCCTGAAGCTCCATTTTACAAGTCGCTTTTTTGGGAGCTGGCCGCAAAAGCTCAGGATGGCTTCAGGCGCTGTTCTGGTTCCGGGGGGCAGGCTGAGCCTGTGGTTAATTCTTCTTCCTGATTGGAAAATAGAGTGACCTGTGCCTGTCCCAACACCAAGAGCTAGTCTCTCATTGGTTCCCCGTCTTCCCGTTCATCCTCAGGACAAATTGCATCCTGTACGGAACAGGAGGTTAAAGGTGCTGAGGCTCCAAGTAGGGAGATTGCTAGTAAAGTGGCTGGAATGGCGAACCCGAGCACAAGGAGATGAGAAATGAGGTGCGTTTTAGAAACCTTTCCCCATCACACGGTGTACCATCTTCTGGGTTTCTCATGCATGTTTTCGATGTAGGAAGATGCCCTTGAACCTGGAGATTTGGGACCCATGCGATGGGTAGCACGCAGTATTACTTTAAAGGGTCTGCGTTTGCTCACCCAACCTCACCAAACCTCTCAGCCCCAAGAGTGTCGACCGTTATGTCTCATCCAGCTGTGGGTCTAGATATGGTCAATCCAGGTTGCATCACAGCCCCTGAACGAATTGTGTAAGAATTTCTCTCTCTTTCCCTGTCTTTGTTTCATGGGTTTTTAAAAGTAATTTATTTTTATAATGGGGTTTAGCTGCTTTTCACGGCTGTGTTTATGCCGCTTTACACCCACTTGACACACTAACAGAGAGATATCAATACTAGGATTTAAGATTATTACTAGTCAGATATATTCATGTGCGGTGAATCGGGCGTGTTGAGTCCAGTTCTCTGAGCAAGGAGTAGGTCTTGTCTATTACAAATTGGGTTTATGGAACGGTATCTGAGCTAATTTGAAACTCTTGTTTTATGTATCACCCCACCTCACCTTTCCCGTTAAGCAGCTATAGTGTGTTTTCTGCATGTGTGACTCTGTTCTGTTTTGTAATTCAGTTCAAGTGTAACGGTTTTTACATTCCCTCTATAAGTGACACCTTATGAGAAGTGTCCTTTTCTGTGTGACTTATTTCACTTAGAATCGTCTTACCTAAATCCACTCATCATGCTGCTACTAGCCTTATGACATTGATTTCATGGCTGAGTGATATTCCATTGTACATAAGGACCACAACTTTTTGATCCATTTTTCGCTTTCCTGGGATATTTAAGGTGGAATGAAGTGGAGGTCTTGTCAACAGAGCAGCCCTAAACTTTGGGGTGCTTGTGTCTTGCTGATTTTCAATTTTCCCACTTTATCCCCCCATGCGTGGAAGTGCCCTGTGCTCTCTAAGCTGTGTTTTTTAGATGTTTCAGGACACACCGTACACTTCTCCAGAGTGGCTGTTGGCAATTTACATCCCGCCCATCAGTGTAGCAAGGCTCCCATTTCTCCATGGCCTGTCCTGCATTTCTGGTTTTGACACTTTTTTCAGCATGGCCCTTTTGACCGATGGGAAACGAGACTTCTTTGTAGCGCTGATTTGCCTTTCCAGGTTGCTTGGTTGGCCAAAAAGGGCGTATGCGTTTTTTCCTGAATAGATTCAGGAAAAAACGCATACGCCCTTTTTGGCCAAGGGCATCATTGTCAACGTTTTGCCGCTTTTCATGTGCTTTAAAGGCGATTCGAATCTACCTCCTGAAATCTGTTTCCTGCAATTCTGCCTTGATTTCAAATCCTCTTCTTTGCCTTCCCTCAATATATTTGTGGACGAGAGTTATCATTTATAACTCTGCAGGTTTGTGAATTGCAGTGCCCTGAAGCTCCATTTTACAAGTCACTTTTTTGGGAGCTGGCCGCAAAAGCTCAGGATGGCTTCAGGCCCTCTTCTGGTTCCGGGGGGCAGGCTGAGCCTGTGGTTAATTCTTCTTCCTGATGGGAAAATAGAGTGACCTGTGCCTGTCCCAACACCAAGAGCTAGTCTCTCATTGGTTCCCCGTCTTCCCGTTCATCCTCAGGACAAATTGCAACCTGTACGGAACAGGAGGTTAAAGGTGCTGATGCTCCAAGTAGGGAGATTGCTAGTAAAGTGGCTGGAATGGCGAACCCGAGCACAAGGAGATGAGAAATGAGGTGCGTTTTAGAAACCTTTCCCCATCACACGGTGTACCATCTTCTGGGTTTCTCATGCATGTTTTCGATGTAGGAAGATGCCCTTGAACCTGGAGATTTGGGACCCATGCGATGGGTAGCACGCAGTATTACTTTAAAGGGTCTGCGTTTGCTCACCCAACCTCACCAAACCTCTCAGCCCCAAGAGTGTCCACCCTTATGTCTCATCCAGCTGTGGGTCTAGATATGGTCAATCCAGGTTGCATCACAGCCCCTGAACGAATTGTGTAAGAATTTCTCTCTCTTTCCCTGTCTTTGTTTCATGGGTTTTTAAAAGTAATTTATTTTTATAATGGGGTTTAGCTGCTTTTCACGGCTGTGTTTATGCCGCTTTACACCCACTTGACACACTAACAGAGAGATATCAATACATAGGTTTTAAGATTATTACTAGTCAGATATATTCTTGTGCGGTGAATCGGGCGTGTTGAGTCCAGTTCTCTGAGCAAGGAGTAGGTCTTGTCTATTACATATTGGGTTTATGGAACGGTATCTGAGCTAATTTGAAGCTCTTGTTTTATGTATCACCCCACCTCACCTTTCCCGTTAAGCAGCCATAGTGTGTTTTCTGCATGTGTGACTCTGTTCTGTTTTGTAATTCAGTTCAAGTGTAACGGTTTTTACATTCCCTCTATAAGTGACACCTTATGAGAAGTGTCCTTTTCTGTGTGACTTATTTCACTTAGAATCGTCTTACCTAAATCCACTCATCATGCTGCTACTAGCCTTATGACATTGATTTCATGGCTGAGTGATATTCCATTGTACATAAGGACCACAACTTTTTTATCCATTTTTCGCTTTCCTGGGATATTTAAGGTGGAATGAAGTGGAGGTCTTGTCAACAGAGCAGCCCTAAACTTTGGGGTGCTTGTGTCTTGCTGATTTTCAATTTTCCCACTTTATCCCCCCATGCGTGGAAGTGCCCTGTGCTCTCTAAGCTGTGTTTTTTAGATGTTTCAGGACACACCGTACACTTCTCCAGAGTGGCTGTTGGCAATTTACATCCCGCCCATCAGTGTAGCAAGGCTCCCATTTCTCCATGGCCTGTCCTGCATTTCTGGTTTTGACACTTTTTTCAGCATGGCCCTTTTGACCGATGGGAAACGAGACTTCTTTGTAGCGCTGATTTGCCTTTCCAGGTTGCTTGGTTGGCCAAAAAGGGCGTATGCGTTTTTTCCTGAATATATTCAGGAAAAAACGCATACGCCCTTTTTGGCCAAGGGCATCATTGTCAACGTTTTGCCGCTTTTCATGTGCTTTAAAGGCGATTCGAATCTACCTCCTGAAATCTGTTTCCTGCAATTCTGCCTTGATTTCAAATCCTCTTCTTTGCCTTCCCTCAATATATTTGTGGACGAGAGTTATCATTTATAACTCTGCAGGTTTGTGAATTGCAGTGCCCTGAAGCTCCATTTTACAAGTCGCTTTTTTGGGAGCTGGCCGCAAAAGCTCAGGATGGCTTCAGGCCCTCTTCTGGTTCCGGGGGGCAGGCTGAGCCTGTGGTTAATTCTTCTTCCTGATGGGAAAATAGAGTGACCTGTGCCTGTCCCAACACCAAGAGCTAGTCTCTCATTGGTTCCCCGTCTTCCCGTTCATCCTCAGGACAAATTGCAACCTGTACGGAACAGGAGGTTAAAGGTGCTGATGCTCCAAGTAGGGAGATTGCTAGTAAAGTGGCTGGAATGGCGAACCCGAGCACAAGGAGATGAGAAATGAGGTGCGTTTTAGAAACCTTTCCCCATCACACGGTGTACCATCTTCTGGGTTTCTCATGCATGTTTTCGATGTAGGAAGATGCCCTTGAACCTGGAGATTTGGGACCCATGCGATGGGTAGCACGCAGTATTACTTTAAAGGGTCTGCGTTTGCTCACCCAACCTCACCAAACCTCTCAGCCCCAAGAGTGTCCACCATTATGTCTCATCCAGCTGTGGGTCTAGATATGGTCAATCCAGGGTGCATCACAGCCCCTGAACGAATTGTGTAAGAATTTCTCTCTCTTTCCCTGTCTTTGTTTCATGGGTTTTTAAAAGTAATTTATTTTTATAATGGGGTTTAGCTGCTTTTCACGGCTGTGTTTATGCTGCTTTACACCCACTTGACACACTAACAGAGAGATATCAATACATAGGTTTTAAGATTATTACTAGTCAGATATATTCATGTGCGGTGAATCGGGCGTGTTGAGTCCAGTTCTCTGAGCAAGGAGTAGGTCTTGTCTATTACATATTGGGTTTATGGAACGGTATCTGAGCTAATTTGAAGCTCTTGTTTTATGTATCACCCCACCTCACCTTTCCCGTTAAGCAGCCATAGTGTGTTTTCTGCATGTGTGACTCTGTTCTGTTTTGTAATTCAGTTCAAGTGTAACGGTTTTTACATTCCCTCTATAAGTGACACCTTATGAGAAGTGTCCTTTTCTGTGTGACTTATTTCACTTAGAATCGTCTTACCTAAATCCACTCATCATGCTGCTACTAGCCTTATGACATTGATTTCATGGCTGAGTGATATTCCATTGTACATAAGGACCACAAATTTTTAATCCATTTTTCGCTTTCCTGGGATATTTAAGGTGGAATGAAGTGGAGGTCCTTGTCAACAGAGCAGCCCTAAACTTTGGGGTGCTTGTGTCTTGCTGATTTTCAATTTTCCCACTTTATCCCCCCATGCGTGGAAGTGCCCTGTGCTCTCTAAGCTGTGTTTTTTAGATGTTTCAGGACACACCGTACACTTCTCCAGAGTGGCTGTTGGCAATTTACATCCCGCCCATCAGTGTAGCAAGGCTCCCATTTCTCCATGGCCTGTCCTGCATTTCTGGTTTTGACACTTTTTTCAGCATGGCCCTTTTGACCGATGGGAAGCGAGACTTCTTTGTAGCGCTGATTTGCCTTTCCAGGTTGCTTGGTTGGCCAAAAAGGGCGTATGCGTTTTTTCCTGAATAGATTCAGGAAAAAACGCATACGCCCTTTTTGGCCAAGGGCATCATTGTCAACGTTTTGCCGCTTTTCATGTGCTTTAAAGGCGATTCGAATCTACCTCCTGAAATCTGTTTCCTGCAATTCTGCCTTGATTTCAAATCCTCTTCTTTGCCTTCCCTCAATATATTTGTGGACGAGATTTATCATTTATAACTCTGCAGGTTTGTGAATTGCAGTGCCCTGAAGCTCCATTTTACAAGTCGCTTTTTTGGGAGCTGGCCGCAAAAGCGCAGGATGGCTTCAGGCCCTGTTCTGGTTCCGGGGGGCAGGCTGAGCCTGTGGTTAATTCTTCTTCCTGATGGGAAAATTGAGTGACCTGTGCCTGTCCCAACACCAAGAGCTAGTCTCTCATTGGTTCCCCGTCTTCCCGTTCATCCTCAGGACAAATTGCAACCTGTACGGAACAGGAGGTTAAAGGTGCTGATGCTCCAAGAAGGGAGATTGCTGGTAAAGTGGCTGGAATGGCGAACCCGAGCACAAGGAGATGAGAAATGAGGTGCGTTTTAGAAACCTTTCCCCATCACATGGTGTACCATCTTCTGGGTTTCTCATGCATGTTTTCGATGTAGGAAGATGCCCTTGAACCTGGAGATTTGGGACCCATGCGATGGGTAGCACGCAGTATTACTTTAAAGGGTCTGCGTTTGCTCACCCAACCTCACCAAACCTCTCAGCCCCAAGAGTGTCGACCGTTATGTCTCATCCAGCTGTGGGTCTAGATATGGTCAATCCAGGTTGCATCACAGCCCCTGAACGAATTGTGTAAGAATTTCTCTCTCTTTCCCTGTCTTTGTTTCATGGGTTTTTAAAAGTAATTTATTTTTATAATGGGGTTTAGCTGCTTTTCACGGCTGTGTTTATGCCGCTTTACACCCACTTGACACACTAACAGAGAGATATCAATACTAGGATTTAAGATTATTACTAGTCAGATATATTCATGTGCGGTGAATCGGGCGTGTTGAGTCCAGTTCTCTGAGCAAGGAGTAGGTCTTGTCTATTACAAATTGGGTTTATGGAACGGTATCTGAGCTAATTTGAAACTCTTGTTTTATGTATCACCCCACCTCACCTTTCCCGTTAAGCAGCTATAGTGTGTTTTCTGCATGTGTGACTCTGTTCTGTTTTGTAATTCAGTTCAAGTGTAACGGTTTTTACATTCCCTCTATAAGTGACACCTTATGAGAAGTGTCCTTTTCTGTGTGACTTATTTCACTTAGAATCGTCTTACCTAAATCCACTCATCATGCTGCTACTAGCCTTATGACATTGATTTCATGGCTGAGTGATATTCCATTGTACATAAGGACCACAACTTTTTGATCCATTTTTCGCTTTCCTGGGATATTTAAGGTGGAATGAAGTGGAGGTCTTGTCAACAGAGCAGCCCTAAACTTTGGGGTGCTTGTGTCTTGCTGATTTTCAATTTTCCCACTTTATCCCCCCATGCGTGGAAGTGCCCTGTGCTCTCTAAGCTGTGTTTTTTAGATGTTTCAGGACACACCGTACACTTCTCCAGAGTGGCTGTTGGCAATTTACATCCCGCCCATCAGTGTAGCAAGGCTCCCATTTCTCCATGGCCTGTCCTGCATTTCTGGTTTTGACACTTTTTTCAGCATGGCCCTTTTGACCGATGGGAAACGAGACTTCTTTGTAGCGCTGATTTGCCTTTCCAGGTTGCTTGGTTGGCCAAAAAGGGCGTATGCGTTTTTTCCTGAATAGATTCAGGAAAAAACGCATACGCCCTTTTTGGCCAAGGGCATCATTGTCAACGTTTTGCCGCTTTTCATGTGCTTTAAAGGCGATTCGAATCTACCTCCTGAAATCTGTTTCCTGCAATTCTGCCTTGATTTCAAATCCTCTTCTTTGCCTTCCCTCAATATATTTGTGGACGAGAGTTATCATTTATAACTCTGCAGGTTTGTGAATTGCAGTGCCCTGAAGCTCCATTTTACAAGTCACTTTTTTGGGAGCTGGCCGCAAAAGCTCAGGATGGCTTCAGGCCCTCTTCTGGTTCCGGGGGGCAGGCTGAGCCTGTGGTTAATTCTTCTTCCTGATGGGAAAATAGAGTGACCTGTGCCTGTCCCAACACCAAGAGCTAGTCTCATATTGGTTCCCCGTCTTCCCGTTCATCCTCAGGACAAATTGCAACCTGTACGGAACAGGAGGTTAAAGGTGCTGATGCTCCAAGTAGGGAGATTGCTAGTAAAGTGGCTGGAATGGCGAACCCGAGCACAAGGAGATGAGAAATGAGGTGCGTTTTAGAAACCTTTCCCCATCACACGGTGTACCATCTTCTGGGTTTCTCATGCATGTTTTCGATGTAGGAAGATGCCCTTGAACCTGGAGATTTGGGACCCATGCGATGGGTAGCACGCAGTATTACTTTAAAGGGTCTGCGTTTGCTCACCCAACCTCACCAAACCTCTCAGCCCCAAGAGTGTCCACCCTTATGTCTCATCCAGCTGTGGGTCTAGATATGGTCAATCCAGGTTGCATCACAGCCCCTGAACGAATTGTGTAAGAATTTCTCTCTCTTTCCCTGTCTTTGTTTCATGGGTTTTTAAAAGTAATTTATTTTTATAATGGGGTTTAGCTGCTTTTCACGGCTGTGTTTATGCCGCTTTACACCCACTTGACACACTAACAGAGAGATATCAATACATAGGTTTTAAGATTATTACTAGTCAGATATATTCATGTGCGGTGAATCGGGCGTGTTGAGTCCAGTTCTCTGAGCAAGGAGTAGGTCTTGTCTATTACAAATTGGGTTTATGGAACGGTATCTGAGCTAATTTGAAACTCTTGTTTTATGTATCACCCCACCTCACCTTTCCCGTTAAGCAGCCATAGTGTGTTTTCTGCATGTGTGACTCTGTTCTGTTTTGTAATTCAGTTCAAGTGTAACGGTTTTTACATTCCCTCTATAAGTGACACCTTATGAGAAGTGTCCTTTTCTGTGTGACTTATTTCACTTAGAATCGTCTTACCTAAATCCACTCATCATGCTGCTACTAGCCTTATGACATTGATTTCATGGCTGAGTGATATTCCATTGTACATAAGGACCACAACTTTTTTATCCATTTTTCGCTTTCCTGGGATATTTAAGGTGGAATGAAGTGGAGTTCCTTGTCAACAGAGCAGCCCTAAACTTTGGGGTGTTTGTGTCTTACTGATTTTCAATTTTCCCACTTTATCCCCCCATGCGTGGAAGTGCCCTGTGCTCTCTAAGCTGTGTTTTTTAGATGTTTCAGGACACACCGTACACTTCTCCAGAGTGGCTGTTGGCAATTTACATCCCGCCCATCAGTGTAGCAAGGCTCCCATTTCTCCATGGCCTGTCCTGCATTTCTGGTTTTGACACTTTTTTCAGCATGGCCCTTTTGACCGATGGGAAACGAGACTTCTTTGTAGCGCTGATTTGCCTTTCCAGGTTGCTTGGTTGGCCAAAAAGGGCGTATGCGTTTTTTCCTGAATATATTCAGGAAAAAACGCATACGCCCTTTTTGGCCAAGGGCATCATTGTCAACGTTTTGCCGCTTTTCATGTGCTTTAAAGGCGATTCGAATCTACCTCCTGAAATCTGTTTCCTGCAATTCTGCCTTGATTTCAAATCCTCTTCTTTGCCTTCCCTCAATATATTTGTGGACGAGAGTTATCATTTATAACTCTGCAGGTTTGTGAATTGCAGTGCCCTGAAGCTCCATTTTACAAGTCGCTTTTTTGGGAGCTGGCCGCAAAAGCGCAGGATGGCTTCAGGCCCTGTTCTGGTTCCGGGGGGCAGGCTGAGCCTGTGGTTAATTCTTCTTCCTGATGGGAAAATTGAGTGACCTGTGCCTGTCCCAACACCAAGAGCTAGTCTCTCATTGGTTCCCCGTCTTCCCGTTCATCCTCAGGACAAATTGCAACCTGTACGGAACAGGAGGTTAAAGGTGCTGATGCTCCAAGAAGGGAGATTGCTGGTAAAGTGGCTGGAATGGCGAACCCGAGCACAAGGAGATGAGAAATGAGGTGCGTTTTAGAAACCTTTCCCCATCACATGGTGTACCATCTTCTGGGTTTCTCATGCATGTTTTCGATGTAGGAAGATGCCCTTGAACCTGGAGATTTGGGACCCATGCGATGGGTAGCACGCAGTAGTACTTTAAAGGGTCTGCGTTTGCTCACCCAACCTCACCAAACCTCTCAGCCCCAAGAGTGTCGACCGTTATGTCTCATCCAGCTGTGGGTCTAGATATGGTCAATCCAGGTTGCATCACAGCCCCTGAACGAATTGTGTAAGAATTTCTCTCTCTTTCCCTGTCTTTGTTTCATGGGTTTTTAAAAGTAATTTATTTTTATAATGGGGTTTAGCTGCTTTTCACGGCTGTGTTTATGCCGCTTTACACCCACTTGACACACTAACAGAGAGATATCAATACTAGGATTTAAGATTATTACTAGTCAGATATATTCATGTGCGGTGAATCGGGCGTGTTGAGTCCAGTTCTCTGAGCAAGGAGTAGGTCTTGTCTATTACAAATTGGGTTTATGGAACGGTATCTGAGCTAATTTGAAACTCTTGTTTTATGTATCACCCCACCTCACCTTTCCCGTTAAGCAGCTATAGTGTGTTTTCTGCATGTGTGACTCTGTTCTGTTTTGTAATTCAGTTCAAGTGTAACGGTTTTTACATTCCCTCTATAAGTGACACCTTATGAGAAGTGTCCTTTTCTGTGTGACTTATTTCACTTAGAATCGTCTTACCTAAATCCACTCATCATGCTGCTACTAGCCTTATGACATTGATTTCATGGCTGAGTGATATTCCATTGTACATAAGGACCACAACTTTTTGATCCATTTTTCGCTTTCCTGGGATATTTAAGGTGGAATGAAGTGGAGGTCTTGTCAACAGAGCAGCCCTAAACTTTGGGGTGCTTGTGTCTTGCTGATTTTCAATTTTCCCACTTTATCCCCCCATGCGTGGAAGTGCCCTGTGCTCTCTAAGCTGTGTTTTTTAGATGTTTCAGGACACACCGTACACTTCTCCAGAGTGGCTGTTGGCAATTTACATCCCGCCCATCAGTGTAGCAAGGCTCCCATTTCTCCATGGCCTGTCCTGCATTTCTGGTTTTGACACTTTTTTCAGCATGGCCCTTTTGACCGATGGGAAACGAGACTTCTTTGTAGCGCTGATTTGCCTTTCCAGGTTGCTTGGTTGGCCAAAAAGGGCGTATGCGTTTTTTCCTGAATAGATTCAGGAAAAAACGCATACGCCCTTTTTGGCCAAGGGCATCATTGTCAACGTTTTGCCGCTTTTCATGTGCTTTAAAGGCGATTCGAATCTACCTCCTGAAATCTGTTTCCTGCAATTCTGCCTTGATTTCAAATCCTCTTCTTTGCCTTCCCTCAATATATTTGTGGACGAGAGTTATCATTTATAACTCTGCAGGTTTGTGAATTGCAGTGCCCTGAAGCTCCATTTTACAAGTCACTTTTTTGGGAGCTGGCCGCAAAAGCTCAGGATGGCTTCAGGCCCTCTTCTGGTTCCGGGGGGCAGGCTGAGCCTGTGGTTAATTCTTCTTCCTGATGGGAAAATAGAGTGACCTGTGCCTGTCCCAACACCAAGAGCTAGTCTCATATTGGTTCCCCGTCTTCCCGTTCATCCTCAGGACAAATTGCAACCTGTACGGAACAGGAGGTTAAAGGTGCTGATGCTCCAAGTAGGGAGATTGCTAGTAAAGTGGCTGGAATGGCGAACCCGAGCACAAGGAGATGAGAAATGAGGTGCGTTTTAGAAACCTTTCCCCATCACACGGTGTACCATCTTCTGGGTTTCTCATGCATGTTTTCGATGTAGGAAGATGCCCTTGAACCTGGAGATTTGGGACCCATGCGATGGGTAGCACGCAGTATTACTTTAAAGGGTCTGCGTTTGCTCACCCAACCTCACCAAACCTCTCAGCCCCAAGAGTGTCCACCCTTATGTCTCATCCAGCTGTGGGTCTAGATATGGTCAATCCAGGTTGCATCACAGCCCCTGAACGAATTGTGTAAGAATTTCTCTCTCTTTCCCTGTCTTTGTTTCATGGGTTTTTAAAAGTAATTTATTTTTATAATGGGGTTTAGCTGCTTTTCACGGCTGTGTTTATGCCGCTTTACACCCACTTGACACACTAACAGAGAGATATCAATACATAGGTTTTAAGATTATTACTAGTCAGATATATTCATGTGCGGTGAATCGGGCGTGTTGAGTCCAGTTCTCTGAGCAAGGAGTAGGTCTTGTCTATTACAAATTGGGTTTATGGAACGGTATCTGAGCTAATTTGAAACTCTTGTTTTATGTATCACCCCACCTCACCTTTCCCGTTAAGCAGCCATAGTGTGTTTTCTGCATGTGTGACTCTGTTCTGTTTTGTAATTCAGTTCAAGTGTAACGGTTTTTACATTCCCTCTATAAGTGACACCTTATGAGAAGTGTCCTTTTCTGTGTGACTTATTTCACTTAGAATCGTCTTACCTAAATCCACTCATCATGCTGCTACTAGCCTTATGACATTGATTTCATGGCTGAGTGATATTCCATTGTACATAAGGACCACAACTTTTTTATCCATTTTTCGCTTTCCTGGGATATTTAAGGTGGAATGAAGTGGAGTTCCTTGTCAACAGAGCAGCCCTAAACTTTGGGGTGTTTGTGTCTTACTGATTTTCAATTTTCCCACTTTATCCCCCCATGCGTGGAAGTGCCCTGTGCTCTCTAAGCTGTGTTTTTTAGATGTTTCAGGACACACCGTACACTTCTCCAGAGTGGCTGTTGGCAATTTACATCCCGCCCATCAGTGTAGCAAGGCTCCCATTTCTCCATGGCCTGTCCTGCATTTCTGGTTTTGACACTTTTTTCAGCATGGCCCTTTTGACCGATGGGAAACGAGACTTCTTTGTAGCGCTGATTTGCCTTTCCAGGTTGCTTGGTTGGCCAAAAAGGGCGTATGCGTTTTTTCCTGAATATATTCAGGAAAAAACGCATACGCCCTTTTTGGCCAAGGGCATCATTGTCAACGTTTTGCCGCTTTTCATGTGCTTTAAAGGCGATTCGAATCTACCTCCTGAAATCTGTTTCCTGCAATTCTGCCTTGATTTCAAATCCTCTTCTTTGCCTTCCCTCAATATATTTGTGGACGAGAGTTATCATTTATAACTCTGCAGGTTTGTGAATTGCAGTGCCCTGAAGCTCCATTTTACAAGTCGCTTTTTTGGGAGCTGGCCGCAAAAGCGCAGGATGGCTTCAGGCCCTGTTCTGGTTCCGGGGGGCAGGCTGAGCCTGTGGTTAATTCTTCTTCCTGATGGGAAAATTGAGTGACCTGTGCCTGTCCCAACACCAAGAGCTAGTCTCTCATTGGTTCCCCGTCTTCCCGTTCATCCTCAGGACAAATTGCAACCTGTACGGAACAGGAGGTTAAAGGTGCTGATGCTCCAAGAAGGGAGATTGCTGGTAAAGTGGCTGGAATGGCGAACCCGAGCACAAGGAGATGAGAAATGAGGTGCGTTTTAGAAACCTTTCCCCATCACATGGTGTACCATCTTCTGGGTTTCTCATGCATGTTTTCGATGTAGGAAGATGCCCTTGAACCTGGAGATTTGGGACCCATGCGATGGGTAGCACGCAGTAGTACTTTAAAGGGTCTGCGTTTGCTCACCCAACCTCACCAAACCTCTCAGCCCCAAGAGTGTCGACCGTTATGTCTCATCCAGCTGTGGGTCTAGATATGGTCAATCCAGGTTGCATCACAGCCCCTGAACGAATTGTGTAAGAATTTCTCTCTCTTTCCCTGTCTTTGTTTCATGGGTTTTTAAAAGTAATTTATTTTTATAATGGGGTTTAGCTGCTTTTCACGGCTGTGTTTATGCCGCTTTACACCCACTTGACACACTAACAGAGAGATATCAATACTAGGATTTAAGATTATTACTAGTCAGATATATTCATGTGCGGTGAATCGGGCGTGTTGAGTCCAGTTCTCTGAGCAAGGAGTAGGTCTTGTCTATTACAAATTGGGTTTATGGAACGGTATCTGAGCTAATTTGAAACTCTTGTTTTATGTATCACCCCACCTCACCTTTCCCGTTAAGCAGCTATAGTGTGTTTTCTGCATGTGTGACTCTGTTCTGTTTTGTAATTCAGTTCAAGTGTAACGGTTTTTACATTCCCTCTATAAGTGACACCTTATGAGAAGTGTCCTTTTCTGTGTGACTTATTTCACTTAGAATCGTCTTACCTAAATCCACTCATCATGCTGCTACTAGCCTTATGACATTGATTTCATGGCTGAGTGATATTCCATTGTACATAAGGACCACAACTTTTTGATCCATTTTTCGCTTTCCTGGGATATTTAAGGTGGAATGAAGTGGAGGTCTTGTCAACAGAGCAGCCCTAAACTTTGGGGTGCTTGTGTCTTGCTGATTTTCAATTTTCCCACTTTATCCCCCCATGCGTGGAAGTGCCCTGTGCTCTCTAAGCTGTGTTTTTTAGATGTTTCAGGACACACCGTACACTTCTCCAGAGTGGCTGTTGGCAATTTACATCCCGCCCATCAGTGTAGCAAGGCTCCCATTTCTCCATGGCCTGTCCTGCATTTCTGGTTTTGACACTTTTTTCAGCATGGCCCTTTTGACCGATGGGAAACGAGACTTCTTTGTAGCGCTGATTTGCCTTTCCAGGTTGCTTGGTTGGCCAAAAAGGGCGTATGCGTTTTTTCCTGAATAGATTCAGGAAAAAACGCATACGCCCTTTTTGGCCAAGGGCATCATTGTCAACGTTTTGCCGCTTTTCATGTGCTTTAAAGCCGATTCGAATCTACCTCCTGAAATCTGTTTCCTGCAATTCTGCCTTGATTTCAAATCCTCTTCTTTGCCTTCCCTCAATATATTTGTGGACGAGAGTTATCATTTATAACTCTGCAGGTTTGTGAATTGCAGTGCCCTGAAGCTCCATTTTACAAGTCACTTTTTTGGGAGCTGGCCGCAAAAGCTCAGGATGGCTTCAGGCCCTCTTCTGGTTCCGGGGGGCAGGCTGAGCCTGTGGTTAATTCTTCTTCCTGATGGGAAAATAGAGTGACCTGTGCCTGTCCCAACACCAAGAGCTAGTCTCTCATTGGTTCCCCGTCTTCCCGTTCATCCTCAGGACAAATTGCAACCTGTACGGAACAGGAGGTTAAAGGTGCTGATGCTCCAAGTAGGGAGATTGCTAGTAAAGTGGCTGGAATGGCGAACCCGAGCACAAGGAGATGAGAAATGAGGTGCGTTTTAGAAACCTTTCCCCATCACACGGTGTACCATCTTCTGGGTTTCTCATGCATGTTTTCGATGTAGGAAGATGCCCTTGAACCTGGAGATTTGGGACCCATGCGATGGGTAGCACGCAGTATTACTTTAAAGGGTCTGCGTTTGCTCACCCAACCTCACCAAACCTCTCAGCCCCAAGAGTGTCCACCCTTATGTCTCATCCAGCTGTGGGTCTAGATATGGTCAATCCAGGTTGCATCACAGCCCCTGAACGAATTGTGTAAGAATTTCTCTCTCTTTCCCTGTCTTTGTTTCATGGGTTTTTAAAAGTAATTTATTTTTATAATGGGGTTTAGCTGCTTTTCACGGCTGTGTTTATGCCGCTTTACACCCACTTGACACACTAACAGAGAGATATCAATACATAGGTTTTAAGATTATTACTAGTCAGATATATTCATGTGCGGTGAATCGGGCGTGTTGAGTCCAGTTCTCTGAGCAAGGAGTAGGTCTTGTCTATTACATATTGGGTTTATGGAACGGTATCTGAGCTAATTTGAAGCTCTTGTTTTATGTATCACCCCACCTCACCTTTCCCGTTAAGCAGCCATAGTGTGTTTTCTGCATGTGTGACTCTGTTCTGTTTTGTAATTCAGTTCAAGTGTAACGGTTTTTACATTCCCTCTATAAGTGACACCTTATGAGAAGTGTCCTTTTCTGTGTGACTTATTTCACTTAGAATCGTCTTACCTAAATCCACTCATCATGCTGCTACTAGCCTTATGACATTGATTTCATGGCTGAGTGATATTCCATTGTACATAAGGACCACAACTTTTTTATCCATTTTTCGCTTTCCTGGGATATTTAAGGTGGAATGAAGTGGAGGTCTTGTCAACAGAGCAGCCCTAAACTTTGGGGTGCTTGTGTCTTGCTGATTTTCAATTTTCCCACTTTATCCCCCCATGCGTGGAAGTGCCCTGTGCTCTCTAAGCTGTGTTTTTTAGATGTTTCAGGACACACCGTACACTTCTCCAGAGTGGCTGTTGGCAATTTACATCCCGCCCATCAGTGTAGCAAGGCTCCCATTTCTCCATGGCCTGTCCTGCATTTCTGGTTTTGACACTTTTTTCAGCATGGCCCTTTTGACCGATGGGAAACGAGACTTCTTTGTAGCGCTGATTTGCCTTTCCAGGTTGCTTGGTTGGCCAAAAAGGGCGTATGCGTTTTTTCCTGAATATATTCAGGAAAAAACGCATACGCCCTTTTTGGCCAAGGGCATCATTGTCAACGTTTTGCCGCTTTTCATGTGCTTTAAAGGCGATTCGAATCTACCTCCTGAAATCTGTTTCCTGCAATTCTGCCTTGATTTCAAATCCTCTTCTTTGCCTTCCCTCAATATATTTGTGGACGAGAGTTATCATTTATAACTCTGCAGGTTTGTGAATTGCAGTGCCCTGAAGCTCCATTTTACAAGTCGCTTTTTTGGGAGCTGGCCGCAAAAGCTCAGGATGGCTTCAGGCCCTCTTCTGGTTCCGGGGGGCAGGCTGAGCCTGTGGTTAATTCTTCTTCCTGATGGGAAAATAGAGTGACCTGTGCCTGTCCCAACACCAAGAGCTAGTCTCTCATTGGTTCCCCGTCTTCCCGTTCATCCTCAGGACAAATTGCAACCTGTACGGAACAGGAGGTTAAAGGTGCTGATGCTCCAAGTAGGGAGATTGCTAGTAAAGTGGCTGGAATGGCGAACCCGAGCACAAGGAGATGAGAAATGAGGTGCGTTTTAGAAACCTTTCCCCATCACACGGTGTACCATCTTCTGGGTTTCTCATGCATGTTTTCGATGTAGGAAGATGCCCTTGAACCTGGAGATTTGGGACCCATGCGATGGGTAGCACGCAGTATTACTTTAAAGGGTCTGCGTTTGCTCACCCAACCTCACCAAACCTCTCAGCCCCAAGAGTGTCCACCCTTATGTCTCATCCAGCTGTGGGTCTAGATATGGTCAATCCAGGTTGCATCACAGCCCCTGAACGAATTGTGTAAGAATTTCTCTCTCTTTCCCTGTCTTTGTTTCATGGGTTTTTAAAAGTAATTTATTTTTATAATGGGGTTTAGCTGCTTTTCGCGGCTGTGTTTATGCCGCTTTACACCCACTTGACACACTAACAGAGAGATATCAATACTAGGATTTAAGATTATTACTAGTCAGATATATTCATGTGCGGTGAATCGGGCGTGTTGAGTCCAGTTCTCTGAGCAAGGAGTAGGTCTTGTCTATTACAAATTGGGTTTATGGAACGGTATCTGAGCTAATTTGAAACTCTTGTTTTATGTATCACCCCACCTCACCTTTCCCGTTAAGCAGCTATAGTGTGTTTTCTGCATGTGTGACTCTGTTCTGTTTTGTAATTCAGTTCAAGTGTAACGGTTTTTACATTCCCTCTATAAGTGACACCTTATGAGAAGTGTCCTTTTCTGTGTGACTTATTTCACTTAGAATCGTCTTACCTAAATCCACTCATCATGCTGCTACTAGCCTTATGACATTGATTTCATGGCTGAGTGATATTCCATTGTACATAAGGACCACAACTTTTTTATCCATTTTTCGCTTTCCTGGGATATTTAAGGTGGAATGAAGTGGAGGTCCTTGTCAACAGAGCAGCCCTAAACTTTGGGGTGCTTGTGTCTTGCTGATTTTCAATTTTCCCACTTTATCCCCCCATGCATGGAAGTGCCCTGTGCTCTCTAAGCTGTGTTTTTTAGATGTTTCAGGACACACCGTACACTTCTCCAGAGTGGCTGTTGGCAATTTACATGCCGCCCATCAGTGTAGCAAGGCTCCCATTTCTCCATGGCCTGTCCTGCATTTCTGGTTTTGACACTTTTTTCAGCATGGCCCTTTTGACCGATGGGAAGCGAGACTTCTTTGTAGCGCTGATTTGCCTTTCCAGGTTGCTTGGTTGGCCAAAAAGGGCGTATGCGTTTTTTCCTGAATAGATTCAGGAAAAAACGCATACGCCCTTTTTGGCCAAGGGCATCATTGTCAACGTTTTGCCGCTTTTCATGTGCTTTAAAGGCGATTCGAATCTACCTCCTGAAATCTGTTTCCTGCAATTCTGCCTTGATTTCAAATCCTCTTCTTTGCCTTCCCTCAATATATTTGTGGACGAGAGTTATCATTTATAACTCTGCAGGTTTGTGAATTGCAGTGCCCTGAAGCTCCATTTTACAAGTCGCTTTTTTGGGAGCTGGCCGCAAAAGCGCAGGATGGCTTCAGGCCCTGTTCTGGTTCCGGGGGGCAGGCTGAGCCTGTGGTTAATTCTTCTTCCTGATGGGAAAATAGAGTGACCTGTGCCTGTCCCAACACCAAGAGCTAGTCTCTCATTGGTTCCCCGTCTTCCCGTTCATCCTCAGGACAAATTGCAACCTGTACGGAACAGGAGGTTAAAGGTGCTGATGCTCCAAGTAGGGAGATTGCTAGTAAAGTGGCTGGAATGGCGAACCCGAGCACAAGGAGATGAGAAATGAGGTGCGTTTTAGAAACCTTTCCCCATCACACGGTGTACCATCTTCTTGGTTTCTCATGCATGTTTTCGATGTAGGAAGATGCCCTTGAACCTGGAGATTTGGGACCCATGCGATGGGTAGCACGCAGTATTACTTTAAAGGGTCTGCGTTTGCTCACCCAACCTCACCAAACCTCTCAGCCCCAAGAGTGTCCACCCTTATGTCTCATCCAGCTGTGGGTCTAGATATGGTCAATCCAGGTTGCATCACAGCCCCTGAACGAATTGTGTAAGAATTTCTCTCTCTTTCCCTGTCTTTGTTTCATGGGTTTTTAAAAGTAATTTATTTTTATAATGGGGTTTAGCTGCTTTTCACGGCTGTGTTTATGCCGCTTTACACCCACTTGACACACTAACAGAGAGATATCAATACATAGGTTTTAAGATTATTACTAGTCAGATATATTCATGTGCGGTGAATCGGGCGTGTTGAGTCCAGTTCTCTGAGCAAGGAGTAGGTCTTGTCTATTACATATTGGGTTTATGGAACGGTATCTGAGCTAATTTGAAGCTCTTGTTTTATGTATCACCCCACCTCACCTTTCCCGTTAAGCAGCCATAGTGTGTTTTCTGCATGTGTGACTCTGTTCTGTTTTGTAATTCAGTTCAAGTGTAACGGTTTTTACATTCCCTCTATAAGTGACACCTTATGAGAAGTGTCCTTTTCTGTGTGACTTATTTCACTTAGAATCGTCTTACCTAAATCCACTCATCATGCTGCTACTAGCCTTATGACATTGATTTCATGGCTGAGTGATATTCCATTGTACATAAGGACCACAAATTTTTAATCCATTTTTCGCTTTCCTGGGATATTTAAGGTGGAATGAAGTGGAGGTCCTTGTCAACAGAGCAGCCCTAAACTTTGGGGTGCTTGTGTCTTGCTGATTTTCAATTTTCCCACTTTATCCCCCCATGCGTGGAAGTGCCCTATGCTCTCTAAGCTGTGTTTTTTAGATGTTTCAGGACACACCGTACACTTCTCCAGAGTGGCTGTTGGCAATTTACATCCCGCCCATCAGTGTAGCAAGGCTCCCATTTCTCCATGGCCTGTCCTGCATTTCTGGTTTTGACACTTTTTTCAGCATGGCCCTTTTGACCGATGGGAAGCGAGACTTCTTTGTAGCGCTGATTTGCCTTTCCAGGTTGCTTGGTTGGCCAAAAAGGGCGTATGCGTTTTTTCCTGAATAGATTCAGGAAAAAACGCATACGCCCTTTTTGGCCAAGGGCATCATTGTCAACGTTTTGCCTCTTTTCATGTGCTTTAAAGGCGATTCGAATCTACCTCCTGAAATCTGTTTCCTGCAATTCTGCCTTGATTTCAAATCCTCTTCTTTGCCTTCCCTCAATATATTTGTGGACGAGAGTTATCATTTATAACTCTGCAGGTTTGTGAATTGCAGTGCCCTGAAGCTCCATTTTACAAGTCGCTTTTTTGGGAGCTGGCCGCAAAAGCTCAGGATGGCTTCAGGCGCTGTTCTGGTTCCGGGGGGCAGGCTGAGCCTGTGGTTAATTCTTCTTCCTGATGGGAAAATAGAGTGACCTGTGCCTGTCCCAACACCAAGAGCTAGTCTCTCATTGGTTCCCCGTCTTCCCGTTCATCCTCAGGACAAATTGCATCCTGTACGGAACAGGAGGTTAAAGGTGCTGAGGCTCCAAGTAGGGAGATTGCTAGTAAAGTGGCTGGAATGGCGAACCCGAGCACAAGGAGATGAGAAATGAGGTGCGTTTTAGAAACCTTTCCCCATCACACGGTGTACCATCTTCTGGGTTTCTCATGCATGTTTTCGATGTAGGAAGATGCCCTTGAACCTGGAGATTTGGGACCCATGCGATGGGTAGCACGCAGTATTACTTTAAAGGGTCTGCGTTTTCTCACCCAACCTCACCAAACCTCTCAGCCCCAAGAGTGTCCACCCTTATGTCTCATCCAGCTGTGGGTCTAGATATGGTCAATCCAGGTTGCATCACAGCCCCTGAACGAATTGTGTAAGAATTTCTCTCTCTTTCCCTGTCTTTGTTTCATGGGTTTTTAAAAGTAATTTATTTTTATAATGGGGTTTAGCTGCTTTTCACGGCTGTGTTTATGCCGCTTTACACCCACTTGACACACTAACAGAGAGATATCAATACATAGGTTTTAAGATTATTACTAGTCAGATATATTCTTGTGCGGTGAATCGGGCGTGTTGAGTCCAGTTCTCTGAGCAAGGAGTAGGTCTTGTCTATTACATATTGGGTTTATGGAACGGTATCTGAGCTAATTTGAAGCTCTTGTTTTATGTATCACCCCACCTCACCTTTCCCGTTAAGCAGCCATAGTGTGTTTTCTGCATGTGTGACTCTGTTCTGTTTTGTAATTCAGTTCAAGTGTAACGGTTTTTACATTCCCTCTATAAGTGACACCTTATGAGAAGTGTCCTTTTCTGTGTGACTTATTTCACTTAGAATCGTCTTACCTAAATCCACTCATCATGCTGCTACTAGCCTTATGACATTGATTTCATGGCTGAGTGATATTCCATTGTACATAAGGACCACAAATTTTTAATCCATTTTTCGCTTTCCTGGGATATTTAAGGTGGAATGAAGTGGAGGTCCTTGTCAACAGAGCAGCCCTAAACTTTGGGGTGCTTGTGTCTTGCTGATTTTCAATTTTCCCACTTTATCCCCCCATGCGTGGAAGTGCCCTATGCTCTCTAAGCTGTGTTTTTTAGATGTTTCAGGACACACCGTACACTTCTCCAGAGTGGCTGTTGGCAATTTACATCCCGCCCATCAGTGTAGCAAGGCTCCCATTTCTCCATGGCCTGTCCTGCATTTCTGGTTTTGACACTTTTTTCAGCATGGCCCTTTTGACCGATGGGAAGCGAGACTTCTTTGTAGCGCTGATTTGCCTTTCCAGGTTGCTTGGTTGGCCAAAAAGGGCGTATGCGTTTTTTCCTGAATAGATTCAGGAAAAAACGCATACGCCCTTTTTGGCCAAGGGCATCATTGTCAACGTTTTGCCGCTTTTCATGTGCTTTAAAGGCGATTCGAATCTACCTCCTGAAATCTGTTTCCTGCAATTCTGCCTTGATTTCAAATCCTCTTCTTTGCCTTCCCTCAATATATTTGTGGACGAGAGTTATCATTTATAACTCTGCAGGTTTGTGAATTGCAGTGCCCTGAAGCTCCATTTTACAAGTCGCTTTTTTGGGAGCTGGCCGCAAAAGCTCAGGATGGCTTCAGGCCCTGTTCTGGTTCCGGGGGGCAGGCTGAGCCTGTGGTTAATTCTTCTTCCTGATGGGAAAATAGAGTGACCTGTGCCTGTCCCAACACCAAGAGCTAGTCTCTCAATGGTTCCCCGTATTCCCGTTCATCCTCAGGACAAATTGCAACCTGTACGGAACAGGAGGTTAAAGGGGCTGATGCTCCAAGAAGGGAGATTGCTGGTAAAGTGGCTGGAATGGCGAACCCGAGCACAAGGAGATGAGAAATGAGGTGCGTTTTAGAAACCTTTCCCCATCACACGGTGTACCATCTTCTGGGTTTCTCATGCATGTTTTCGATGTAGGAAGATGCCCTTGAACCTGGAGATTTGGGACCCATGCGATGGGTAGCACGCAGTATTACTTTAAAGGGTCTGCGTTTGCTCACCCAACCTCACCAAACCTCTCAGCCCCAAGAGTGTCGACCGTTATGTCTCATCCAGCTGTGGGTCTAGATATGGTCAATCCAGGTTGCATCACAGCCCCTGAACGAATTGTGTAAGAATTTCTCTCTCTTTCCCTGTCTTTGTTTCATGGGTTTTTAAAAGTAATTTATTTTTATAATGGGGTTTAGCTGCTTTTCACGGCTGTGTTTATGCTGCTTTACACCCACTTGACACACTAACAGAGAGATATCAATACTAGGTTTTAAGATTATTACTAGTCAGATATATTCATGTGCGGTGAATCGGGCGTGTTGAGTCCAGTTCTCTGAGCAAGGAGTAGGTCTTGTCTATTACAAATTGGGTTTATGGAACGGTATCTGAGCTAATTTGAAACTCTTGTTTTATGTATCACCCCACCTCACCTTTCCCGTTAAGCAGCCATAGTGTGTTTTCTGCATGTGTGACTCTGTTCTGTTTTGTAATTCAGTTCAAGTGTAACGGTTTTTACATTCCCTCTATAAGTGACACCTTATGAGAAGTGTCCTTTTCTGTGTGACTTATTTCACTTAGAATCGTCTTACCTAAATCCACTCATCATGCTGCTACTAGCCTTATGACATTGATTTCATGGCTGAGTGATATTCCATTGTACATAAGGACCACAACTTTTTTATCCATTTTTCGCTTTCCTGGGATATTTAAGGTGGAATGAAGTGGAGGTCCTTGTCAACAGAGCAGCCCTAAACTTTGGGGTGCTTGTGTCTTGCTGATTTTCAATTTTCCCACTTTATCCCCCCATGCGTGGAAGTGCCCTGTGCTCTCTAAGCTGTGTTTTTTAGATGTTTCAGGACACACCGTACACTTCTCCAGAGTGGCTGTTGGCAATTTACATCCCGCCCATCAGTGTAGCAAGGCTCCCATTTCTCCATGGCCTGTCCTGCATTTCTGGTTTTGACACTTTTTTCAGCATGGCCCTTTTGACCGATGGGAAACGAGACTTCTTTGTAGCGCTGATTTGCCTTTCCAGGTTGCTTGGTTGGCCAAAAAGGGCGTATGCGTTTTTTCCTGAATAGATTCAGGAAAAAACGCATACGCCCTTTTTGGCCAAGGGCATCATTGTCAACGTTTTGCCGCTTTTCATGTGCTTTAAAGGCGATTCGAATCTACCTCCTGAAATCTGTTTCCTGCAATTCT
This sequence comes from Balaenoptera physalus, assembly GCF_965194825.1. Classification (NCBI taxonomy): domain Eukaryota; kingdom Metazoa; phylum Chordata; class Mammalia; order Artiodactyla; family Balaenopteridae; genus Balaenoptera; species Balaenoptera physalus. The sequence continues at coordinate 736,197 of NW_028126394.1, read as the reverse complement.
GCCTTGATTTCAAATCCTCTTCTTTGCCTTCCCTCAATATATTTGTGGACGAGAGTTATCATTTATAACTCTGCAGGTTTGTGAATTGCAGTGCCCTGAAGCTCCATTTTACAAGTCGCTTTTTTGGGAGCTGGCCGCAAAAGCGCAGGATGGCTTCAGGCCCTGTTCTGGTTCCGGTGGGCAGGCTGAGCCTGTGGTTAATTCTTCTTCCTGATGGGAAAATTGAGTGACCTGTGCCTGTCCCAACACCAAGAGCTAGTCTCTCATTGGTTCCCCGTCTTCCCGTTCATCCTCAGGACAAATTGCAACCTGTACGGAACAGGAGGTTAAAGGTGCTGATGCTCCAAGAAGGGAGATTGCTGGTAAAGTGGCTGGAATGGCGAACCCGAGCACAAGGAGATGAGAAATGAGGTGCGTTTTAGAAACCTTTCCCCATCACATGGTGTACCATCTTCTGGGTTTCTCATGCATGTTTTCGATGTAGGAAGATGCCCTTGAACCTGGAGATTTGGGACCCATGCGATGGGTAGCACGCAGTATTACTTTAAAGGGTCTGCGTTTGCTCACCCAACCTCACCAAACCTCTCAGCCCCAAGAGTGTCGACCGTTATGTCTCATCCAGCTGTGGGTCTAGATATGGTCAATCCAGGTTGCATCACAGCCCCTGAACGAATTGTGTAAGAATTTCTCTCTCTTTCCCTGTCTTTGTTTCATGGGTTTTTAAAAGTAATTTATTTTTATAATGGGGTTTAGCTGCTTTTCATGGCTGTGTTTATGCCGCTTTACACCCACTTGACACACTAACAGAGAGATATCAATACTAGGATTTAAGATTATTACTAGTCAGATATATTCATGTGCGGTGAATCGGGCGTGTTGAGTCCAGTTCTCTGAGCAAGGAGTAGGTCTTGTCTATTACAAATTGGGTTTATGGAACGGTATCTGAGCTAATTTGAAACTCTTGTTTTATGTATCACCCCACCTCACCTTTCCCGTTAAGCAGCTATAGTGTGTTTTCTGCATGTGTGACTCTGTTCTGTTTTGTAATTCAGTTCAAGTGTAACGGTTTTTACATTCCCTCTATAAGTGACACCTTATGAGAAGTGTCCTTTTCTGTGTGACTTATTTCACTTAGAATCGTCTTACCTAAATCCACTCATCATGCTGCTACTAGCCTTATGACATTGATTTCATGGCTGAGTGATATTCCATTGTACATAAGGACCACAACTTTTTGATCCATTTTTCGCTTTCCTGGGATATTTAAGGTGGAATGAAGTGGAGGTCCTTGTCAACAGAGCAGCCCTAAACTTTGGGGTGCTTGTGTCTTGCTGATTTTCAATTTTCCCACTTTATCCCCCCATGCGTGGAAGTGCCCTGTGCTCTCTAAGCTGTGTTTTTTAGATGTTTCAGGACACACCGTAAACTTCTCCAGAGTGGCTGTTGGCAATTTACATGCCGCCCATCAGTGTAGCAAGGCTCCCATTTCTCCATGGCCTGTCCTGCATTTCTGGTTTTGACACTTTTTTCAGCATGGCCCTTTTGACCGATGGGAAGCGAGACTTCTTTGTAGCGCTGATTTGCCTTTCCAGGTTGCTTGGTTGGCCAAAAAGGGCGTATGCGTTTTTTCCTGAATAGATTCAGGAAAAAACGCATACGCCCTTTTTGGCCAAGGGCATCATTGTCAACGTTTTGCCGCTTTTCATGTGCTTTAAAGGCGATTCGAATCTACCTCCTGAAATCTGTTTCCTGCAATTCTGCCTTGATTTCAAATCCTCTTCTTTGCCTTCCCTCAATATATTTGTGGACGAGAGTTATCATTTATAACTCTGCAGGTTTGTGAATTGCAGTGCCCTGAAGCTCCATTTTACAAGTCGCTTTTTTGGGAGCTGGCCGCAAAAGCGCAGGATGGCTTCAGGCCCTGTTCTGGTTCCGGGGGCAGGCTGAGCCTGTGGTTAATTCTTCTTCCTGATGGGAAAATAGAGTGACCTGTGCCTGTCCCAACACCAAGAGCTAGACTCTCATTGGTTCCCCGTCTTCCCGTTCATCCTCAGGACAAATTGCAACCTGTACGGAACAGGAGGTTAAAGGTGCTGAGGCTCCAAGTAGGGAGATTGCTAGTAAAGTGGCTGGAATGGCGAATCCGAGCACAAGGAGATGAGAAATGAGGTGCGTTTTAGAAACCTTTCCCCATCACACGGTGTACCATCTTCTGGGTTTCTCATGCATGTTTTCGATGTAGGAAGATGCCCTTGAACCTGGAGATTTGGGACCCATGCGATGGGTAGCACGCAGTATTACTTTAAAGGGTCTGCGTTTGCTCACCCAACCTCACCAAACCTCTCAGCCCCAAGAGTGTCCACCCTTATGTCTCATCCAGCTGTGGGTCTAGATATGGTCAATCCAGGTTGCATCACAGCCCCTGAACGAATTGTGTAAGAATTTCTCTCTCTTTCCCTGTCTTTGTTTCATGGGTTTTTAAAAGTAATTTATTTTTATAATGGGGTTTAGCTGCTTTTCACGGCTGTGTTTATGCCGCTTTACACCCACTTGACACACTAACAGAGAGATATCAATACTAGGATTTAAGATTATTACTAGTCAGATATATTCATGTGCGGTGAATCGGGCGTGTTGAGTCCAGTTCTCTGAGCAAGGAGTAGGTCTTGTCTATTACAAATTGGGTTTATGGAACGGTATCTGAGCTAATTTGAAACTCTTGTTTTATGTATCACCCCACCTCACCTTTCCCGTTAAGCAGCTATAGTGTGTTTTCTGCATGTGTGACTCTGTTCTGTTTTGTAATTCAGTTCAAGTGTAACGGTTTTTACATTCCCTCTATAAGTGACACCTTATGAGAAGTGTCCTTTTCTGTGTGACTTATTTCACTTAGAATCGTCTTACCTAAATCCACTCATCATGCTGCTACTAGCCTTATGACATTGATTTCATGGCTGAGTGATATTCCATTGTACATAAGGACCACAACTTTTTTATCCATTTTTCGCTTTCCTGGGATATTTAAGGTGGAATGAAGTGGAGGTCCTTGTCAACAGAGCCGCCCTAAACTTTGGGGTGCTTGTGTCTTGCTGATTTTCAATTTTCCCACTTTATCCCCCCATGCGTGGAAGTGCCCTGTGCTCTCTAAGCTGTGTTTTTTAGATGTTTCAGGACACACCGTAAACTTCTCCAGAGTGGCTGTTGGCAATTTACATGCCGCCCATCAGTGTAGCAAGGCTCCCATTTCTCCATGGCCTGTCCTGCATTTCTGGTTTTGACACTTTTTTCAGCATGGCCCTTTTGACCGATGGGAAGCGAGACTTCTTTGTAGCGCTGATTTGCCTTTCCAGGTTGCTTGGTTGGCCAAAAAGGGCGTATGCGTTTTTTCCTGAATAGATTCAGGAAAAAACGCATACGCCCTTTTTGGCCAAGGGCATCATTGTCAACGTTTTGCCGCTTTTCATGTGCTTTAAAGGCGATTCGAATCTACCTCCTGAAATCTGTTTCCTGCAATTCTGCCTTGATTTCAAATCCTCTTCTTTGCCTTCCCTCAATATATTTGTGGACGAGAGTTATCATTTATAACTCTGCAGGTTTGTGAATTGCAGTGCCCTGAAGCTCCATTTTACAAGTCGCTTTTTTGGGAGCTGGCCGCAAAAGCGCAGGATGGCTTCAGGCCCTGTTCTGGTTCCGGGGGGCAGGCTGAGCCTGTGGTTAATTCTTCTTCCTGATGGGAAAATAGAGTGACCTGTGCCTGTCCCAACACCAAGAGCTAGACTCTCATTGGTTCCCCGTCTTCCCGTTCATCCTCAGGACAAATTGCAACCTGTACGGAACAGGAGGTTAAAGGTGCTGAGGCTCCAAGTAGGGAGATTGCTAGTAAAGTGGCTGGAATGGCGAATCCGAGCACAAGGAGATGAGAAATGAGGTGCGTTTTAGAAACCTTTCCCCATCACACGGTGTACCATCTTCTGGGTTTCTCATGCATGTTTTCGATGTAGGAAGATGCCCTTGAACCTGGAGATTTGGGACCCATGCGATGGGTAGCACGCAGTATTACTTTAAAGGGTCTGCGTTTGCTCACCCAACCTCACCAAACCTCTCAGCCCCAAGAGTGTCCACCCTTATTTCTCATCCAGCTGTGGGTCTAGATATGGTCAATCCAGGTTGCATCACAGCCCCTGAACGAATTGTGTAAGAATTTCTCTCTCTTTCCCTGTCTTTGTTTCATGGGTTTTTAAAAGTAATTTATTTTTATAATGGGGTTTAGCTGCTTTTCACGGCTGTGTTTATGCCGCTTTACACCCACTTGACACACTAACAGAGAGATATCAATACATAGGTTTTAAGATTATTACTAGTCAGATATATTCATGTGCGGTGAATCGGGCGTGTTGAGTCCAGTTCTCTGAGCAAGGAGTAGGTCTTGTCTATTACATATTGGGTTTATGGAACGGTATCTGAGCTAATTTGAAACTCTTGTTTTATGTATCACCCCACCTCACCTTTCCCGTTAAGCAGCCATAGTGTGTTTTCTGCATGTGTGACTCTGTTCTGTTTTGTAATTCAGTTCAAGTGTAACGGTTTTTACATTCCCTCTATAAGTGACACCTTATGAGAAGTGTCCTTTTCTGTGTGACTTATTTCACTTAGAATCGTCTTACCTAAATCCACTCATCATGCTGCTACTAGCCTTATGACATTGATTTCATGGCTGAGTGATATTCCATTGTACATAAGGACCACAACTTTTTTATCCATTTTTCGCTTTCCTGGGATATTTAAGGTGGAATGAAGTGGAGGTCTTGTCAACAGAGCAGCCCTAAACTTTGGGGTGCTTGTGTCTTGCTGATTTTCAATTTTCCCACTTTATCCCCCCATGCGTGGAAGTGCCCTGTGCTCTCTAAGCTGTGTTTTTTAGATGTTTCAGGACACACCGTACACTTCTCCAGAGTGGCTGTTGGCAATTTACATCCCGCCCATCAGTGTAGCAAGGCTCCCATTTCTCCATGGCCTGTCCTGCATTTCTGGTTTTGACACTTTTTTCAGCATGGCCCTTTTGACCGATGGGAAACGAGACTTCTTTGTAGCGCTGATTTGCCTTTCCAGGTTGCTTGGTTGGCCAAAAAGGGCGTATGCGTTTTTTCCTGAATATATTCAGGAAAAAACGCATACGCCCTTTTTGGCCAAGGGCATCATTGTCAACGTTTTGCCGCTTTTCATGTGCTTTAAAGGCGATTCGAATCTACCTCCTGAAATCTGTTTCCTGGAATTCTGCCTTGATTTCAAATCCTCTTCTTTGCCTTCCCTCAATATATTTGTGGACGAGAGTTATCATTTATAACTCTGCAGGTTTGTGAATTGCAGTGCCCTGAAGCTCCATTTTACAAGTCGCTTTTTTGGGAGCTGGCCGCAAAAGCTCAGGATGGCTTCAGGCCCTCTTCTGGTTCCGGGGGGCAGGCTGAGCCTGTGGTTAATTCTTCTTCCTGATGGGAAAATAGAGTGACCTGTGCCTGTCCCAACACCAAGAGCTAGTCTCTCATTGGTTCCCCGTCTTCCCGTTCATCCTCAGGACAAATTGCAACCTGTACGGAACAGGAGGTTAAAGGTGCTGATGCTCCAAGTAGGGAGATTGCTAGTAAAGTGGCTGGAATGGCGAACCCGAGCACAAGGAGATGAGAAATGAGGTGCGTTTTAGAAACCTTTCCCCATCACACGGTGTACCATCTTCTGGGTTTCTCATGCATGTTTTCGATGTAGGAAGATGCCCTTGAACCTGGAGATTTGGGACCCATGCGATGGGTAGCACGCAGTATTACTTTAAAGGGTCTGCGTTTGCTCACCCAACCTCACCAAACCTCTCAGCCCCAAGAGTGTCCACCCTTATGTCTCATCCAGCTGTGGGTCTAGATATGGTCAATCCAGGTTGCATCACAGCCCCTGAACGAATTGTGTAAGAATTTCTCTCTCTTTCCCTGTCTTTGTTTCATGGGTTTTTAAAAGTAATTTATTTTTATAATGGGGTTTAGCTGCTTTTCACGGCTGTGTTTATGCCGCTTTACACCCACTTGACACACTAACAGAGAGATATCAATACGTAGGTTTTAAGATTATTACTAGTCAGATATATTCATGTGCGGTGAATCGGGCGTGTTGAGTCCAGTTCTCTGAGCAAGGAGTAGGTCTTGTCTATTACATATTGGGTTTATGGAACGGTATCTGAGCTAATTTGAAGCTCTTGTTTTATGTATCACCCCACCTCACCTTTCCCGTTAAGCAGCCATAGTGTGTTTTCTGCATGTGTGACTCTGTTCTGTTTTGTAATTCAGTTCAAGTGTAACGGTTTTTACATTCCCTCTATAAGTGACACCTTATGAGAAGTGTCCTTTTCTGTGTGACTTATTTCACTTAGAATCGTCTTACCTAAATCCACTCATCATGCTGCTACTAGCCTTATGACATTGATTTCATGGCTGAGTGATATTCCATTGTACATAAGGACCACAAATTTTTAATCCATTTTTCGCTTTCCTGGGATATTTAAGGTGGAATGAAGTGGAGGTCCTTGTCAACAGAGCAGCCCTAAACTTTGGGGTGCTTGTGTCTTGCTGATTTTCAATTTTCCCACTTTATTCCCCCATGCGTGGAAGTGCCCTATGCTCTCTAAGCTGTGTTTTTTAGATGTTTCAGGACACACCGTACACTTCTCCAGAGTGGCTGTTGGCAATTTACATCCCGCCCATCAGTGTAGCAAGGCTCCCATTTCTCCATGGCCTGTCCTGCATTTCTGGTTTTGACACTTTTTTCAGCATGGCCCTTTTGACCGATGGGAAGCGAGACTTCTTTGTAGCGCTGATTTGCCTTTCCAGGTTGCTTGGTTGGCCAAAAAGGGCGTATGCGTTTTTTCCTGAATAGATTCAGGAAAAAACGCATATGCTATTTTTGGCCAAGGGCATCATTGTCAACGTTTTGCCGCTTTTCATGTGCTTTAAAGGCGATTCGAATCTACCTCCTGAAATCTGTTTCCTGCAATTCTGCCTTGATTTCAAATCCTCTTCTTTGCCTTCCCTCAATATATTTGTGGACGAGAGTTATCATTTATAACTCTGCAGGTTTGTGAATTGCAGTGCCCTGAAGCTCCATTTTACAAGTCGCTTTTTTGGGAGCTGGCCGCAAAAGCTCAGGATGGCTTCAGTCCCTGTTCTGGTTCCGGGGGGCAGGCTGAGCCTGTGGTTAATTCTTCTTCCTGATGGGAAAATAGAGTGACCTGTGCCTGTCCCAACACCAAGAGCTAGTCTCTCATTGGTTCCCCGTATTCCCGTTCATCCTCAGGACAAATTGCAACCTGTACGGAACAGGAGGTTAAAGGTGCTGATGCTCCAAGAAGGGAGATTGCTGGTAAAGTGGCTGGAATGGCGAACCCGAGCACAAGGAGATGAGAAATGAGGTGCGTTTTAGAAACCTTTCCCCATCACACGGTGTACCATCTTCTGGGTTTCTCATGCATGTTTTCGATGTAGGAAGATGCCCTTGAACCTGGAGATTTGGGACCCATGCGATGGGTAGCACGCAGTATTACTTTAAAGGGTCTGCGTTTGCTCACCCAACCTCACCAAACCTCTCAGCCCCAAGAGTGTCCACCCTTATGTCTCATCCAGCTGTGGGTCTAGATATGGTCAATCCAGGTTGCATCACAGCCCCTGAACGAATTGTGTAAGAATTTCTCTCTCTTTCCCTGTCTTTGTTTCATGGGTTTTTAAAAGTAATTTATTTTTATAATGGGGTTTAGCTGCTTTTCACGGCTGTGTTTATGCCGCTTTACACCCACTTGACACACTAACAGAGAGATATCAATACATAGGTTTTAAGATTATTACTAGTCAGATATATTCATGTGCGGTGAATCGGGCGTGTTGAGTCCAGTTCTCTGAGCAAGGAGTAGGTCTTGTCTATTACATATTGGGTTTATGGAACGGTATCTGAGCTAATTTGAAGCTCTTGTTTTATGTATCACCCCACCTCACCTTTCCCGTTAAGCAGCCATAGTGTGTTTTCTGCATGTGTGACTCTGTTCTGTTTTGTAATTCAGTTCAAGTGTAACGGTTTTTACATTCCCTCTATAAGTGACACCTTATGAGAAGTGTCCTTTTCTGTGTGACTTATTTCACTTAGAATCGTCTTACCTAAATCCACTCATCATGCTGCTACTAGCCTTATGACATTGATTTCATGGCTGAGTGATATTCCATTGTACATAAGGACCACAACTTTTTTATCCATTTTTCGCTTTCCTGGGATATTTAAGGTGGAATGAAGTGGAGGTCTTGTCAACAGAGCAGCCCTAAACTTTGGGGTGCTTGTGTCTTGCTGATTTTCAATTTTCCCACTTTATCCCCCCATGCGTGGAAGTGCCCTGTGCTCTCTAAGCTGTGTTTTTTAGATGTTTCAGGACACACCGTACACTTCTCCAGAGTGGCTGTTGGCAATTTACATCCCGCCCATCAGTGTAGCAAGGCTCCCATTTCTCCATGGCCTGTCCTGCATTTCTGGTTTTGACACTTTTTTCAGCATGGCCCTTTTGACCGATGGGAAACGAGACTTCTTTGTAGCGCTGATTTGCCTTTCCAGGTTGCTTGGTTGGCCAAAAAGGGCGTATGCGTTTTTTCCTGAATATATTCAGGAAAAAACGCATACGCCCTTTTTGGCCAAGGGCATCATTGTCAACGTTTTGCCGCTTTTCATGTGCTTTAAAGGCGATTCGAATCTACCTCCTGAAATCTGTTTCCTGCAATTCTGCCTTGATTTCAAATCCTCTTCTTTGCCTTCCCTCAATATATTTGTGGACGAGAGTTATCATTTATAACTCTGCAGGTTTGTGAATTGCAGTGCCCTGAAGCTCCATTTTACAAGTCGCTTTTTTGGGAGCTGGCCGCAAAAGCTCAGGATGGCTTCAGGCCCTGTTCTGGTTCCGGGGGGCAGGCTGAGCCTGTGGTTAATTCTTCTTCCTGATGGGAAAATTGAGTGACCTGTGCCTGTCCCAACACCAAGAGCTAGTCTCTCATTGGTTCCCCGTCTTCCCGTTCATCCTCAGGACAAATTGCAACCTGTACGGAACAGGAGGTTAAAGGTGCTGATGCTCCAAGTAGGGAGATTGCTAGTAAAGTGGCTGGAATGGCGAACCCGAGCACAAGGAGATGAGAAATGAGGTGCGTTTTAGAAACCTTTCCCCATCACACGGTGTACCATCTTCTGGGTTTCTCATGCATGTTTTCGATGTAGGAAGATGCCCTTGAACCTGGAGATTTGGGACCCATGCGATGGGTAGCACGCAGTATTACTTTAAAGGGTCTGCGTTTGCTCACCCAACCTCACCAAACCTCTCAGCCCCAAGAGTGTCCACCCTTATGTCTCATCCAGCTGTGGGTCTAGATATGGTCAATCCAGGTTGCATCACAGCCCCTGAACGAATTGTGTAAGAATTTCTCTCTCTTTCCCTGTCTTTGTTTCATGGGTTTTTAAAAGTAATTTATTTTTATAATGGGGTTTAGCTGCTTTTCGCGGCTGTGTTTATGCCGCTTTACACCCACTTGACACACTAACAGAGAGATATCAATACTAGGATTTAAGATTATTACTAGTCAGATATATTCATGTGCGGTGAATCGGGCGTGTTGAGTCCAGTTCTCTGAGCAAGGAGTAGGTCTTGTCTATTACAAATTGGGTTTATGGAACGGTATCTGAGCTAATTTGAAACTCTTGTTTTATGTATCACCCCACCTCACCTTTCCCGTTAAGCAGCTATAGTGTGTTTTCTGCATGTGTGACTCTGTTCTGTTTTGTAATTCAGTTCAAGTGTAACGGTTTTTACATTCCCTCTATAAGTGACACCTTATGAGAAGTGTCCTTTTCTGTGTGACTTATTTCACTTAGAATCGTCTTACCTAAATCCACTCATCATGCTGCTACTAGCCTTATGACATTGATTTCATGGCTGAGTGATATTCCATTGTACATAAGGACCACAACTTTTTTATCCATTTTTCGCTTTCCTGGGATATTTAAGGTGGAATGAAGTGGAGGTCCTTGTCAACAGAGCAGCCCTAAACTTTGGGGTGCTTGTGTCTTGCTGATTTTCAATTTTCCCACTTTATCCCCCCATGCATGGAAGTGCCCTGTGCTCTCTAAGCTGTGTTTTTTAGATGTTTCAGGACACACCGTACACTTCTCCAGAGTGGCTGTTGGCAATTTACATGCCGCCCATCAGTGTAGCAAGGCTCCCATTTCTCCATGGCCTGTCCTGCATTTCTGGTTTTGACACTTTTTTCAGCATGGCCCTTTTGACCGATGGGAAACGAGACTTCTTTGTAGCGCTGATTTGCCTTTCCAGGTTGCTTGGTTGGCCAAAAAGGGCGTATGCGTTTTTTCCTGAATAGATTCAGGAAAAAACGCATACGCCCTTTTTGGCCAAGGGCATCATTGTCAACGTTTTGCCGCTTTTCATGTGCTTTAAAGGCGATTCGAATCTACCTCCTGAAATCTGTTTCCTGCAATTCTGCCTTGATTTCAAATCCTCTTCTTTGCCTTCCCTCAATATATTTGTGGACGAGAGTTATCATTTATAACTCTGCAGGTTTGTGAATTGCAGTGCCCTGAAGCTCCATTTTACAAGTCGCTTTTTTGGGAGCTGGCCGCAAAAGCGCAGGATGGCTTCAGGCCCTGTTCTGGTTCCGGGGGGCAGGCTGAGCCTGTGGTTAATTCTTCTTCCTGATGGGAAAATTGAGTGACCTGTGCCTGTCCCAACACCAAGAGCTAGTCTCTCATTGGTTCCCCGTCTTCCCGTTCATCCTCAGGACAAATTGCAACCTGTACGGAACAGGAGGTTAAAGGTGCTGATGCTCCAAGAAGGGAGATTGCTGGTAAAGTGGCTGGAATGGCGAACCCGAGCACAAGGAGATGAGAAATGAGGTGCGTTTTAGAAACCTTTCCCCATCACATGGTGTACCATCTTCTGGGTTTCTCATGCATGTTTTCGATGTAGGAAGATGCCCTTGAACCTGGAGATTTGGGACCCATGCGATGGGTAGCACGCAGTATTACTTTAAAGGGTCTGCGTTTGCTCACCCAACCTCACCAAACCTCTCAGCCCCAAGAGTGTCGACCGTTATGTCTCATCCAGCTGTGGGTCTAGATATGGTCAATCCAGGTTGCATCACAGCCCCTGAACGAATTGTGTAAGAATTTCTCTCTCTTTCCCTGTCTTTGTTTCATGGGTTTTTAAAAGTAATTTATTTTTATAATGGGGTTTAGCTGCTTTTCACGGCTGTGTTTATGCCGCTTTACACCCACTTGACACACTAACAGAGAGATATCAATACTAGGATTTAAGATTATTACTAGTCAGATATATTCATGTGCGGTGAATCGGGCGTGTTGAGTCCAGTTCTCTGAGCAAGGAGTAGGTCTTGTCTATTACAAATTGGGTTTATGGAACGGTATCTGAGCTAATTTGAAACTCTTGTTTTATGTATCACCCCACCTCACCTTTCCCGTTAAGCAGCTATAGTGTGTTTTCTGCATGTGTGACTCTGTTCTGTTTTGTAATTCAGTTCAAGTGTAACGGTTTTTACATTCCCTCTATAAGTGACACCTTATGAGAAGTGTCCTTTTCTGTGTGACTTATTTCACTTAGAATCGTCTTACCTAAATCCACTCATCATGCTGCTACTAGCCTTATGACATTGATTTCATGGCTGAGTGATATTCCATTGTACATAAGGACCACAACTTTTTGATCCATTTTTCGCTTTCCTGGGATATTTAAGGTGGAATGAAGTGGAGGTCCTTGTCAACAGAGCAGCCCTAAACTTTGGGGTGCTTGTGTCTTGCTGATTTTCAATTTTCCCACTTTATCCCCCCATGCGTGGAAGTGCCCTGTGCTCTCTAAGCTGTGTTTTTTAGATGTTTCAGGACACACCGTAAACTTCTCCAGAGTGGCTGTTGGCAATTTACATGCCGCCCATCAGTGTAGCAAGGCTCCCATTTCTCCATGGCCTGTCCTGCATTTCTGGTTTTGACACTTTTTTCAGCATGGCCCTTTTGACCGATGGGAAGCGAGACTTCTTTGTAGCGCTGATTTGCCTTTCCAGGTTGCTTGGTTGGCCAAAAAGGGCGTATGCGTTTTTTCCTGAATAGATTCAGGAAAAAACGCATACGCCCTTTTTGGCCAAGGGCATCATTGTCAACGTTTTGCCGCTTTTCATGTGCTTTAAAGGCGATTCGAATCTACCTCCTGAAATCTGTTTCCTGCAATTCTGCCTTGATTTCAAATCCTCTTCTTTGCCTTCCCTCAATATATTTGTGGACGAGAGTTATCATTTATAACTCTGCAGGTTTGTGAATTGCAGTGCCCTGAAGCTCCATTTTACAAGTCGCTTTTTTGGGAGCTGGCCGCAAAAGCGCAGGATGGCTTCAGGCCCTGTTCTGGTTCCGGGGGGCAGGCTGAGCCTGTGGTTAATTCTTCTTCCTGATGGGAAAATAGAGTGACCTGTGCCTGTCCCAACACCAAGAGCTAGACTCTCATTGGTTCCCCGTCTTCCCGTTCATCCTCAGGACAAATTGCAACCTGTACGGAACAGGAGGTTAAAGGTGCTGAGGCTCCAAGTAGGGAGATTGCTAGTAAAGTGGCTGGAATGGCGAACCCGAGCACAAGGAGATGAGAAATGAGGTGCGTTTTAGAAACCTTTCCCCATCACACGGTGTACCATCTTCTGGGTTTCTCATGCATGTTTTCGATGTAGGAAGATGCCCTTGAACCTGGAGATTTGGGACCCATGCGATGGGTAGCACGCAGTATTACTTTAAAGGGTCTGCGTTTGCTCACCCAACCTCACCAAACCTCTCAGCCCCAAGAGTGTCCACCCTTATGTCTCATCCAGCTGTGGGTCTAGATATGGTCAATCCAGGTTGCATCACAGCCCCTGAACGAATTGTGTAAGAATTTCTCTCTCTTTCCCTGTCTTTGTTTCATGGGTTTTTAAAAGTAATTTATTTTTATAATGGGGTTTAGCTGCTTTTCACGGCTGTGTTTATGCCGCTTTACACCCACTTGACACACTAACAGAGAGATATCAATACGTAGGTTTTAAGATTATTACTAGTCAGATATATTCATGTGCGGTGAATCGGGCGTGTTGAGTCCAGTTCTCTGAGCAAGGAGTAGGTCTTGTCTATTACATATTGGGTTTATGGAACGGTATCTGAGCTAATTTGAAGCTCTTGTTTTATGTATCACCCCACCTCACCTTTCCCGTTAAGCAGCCATAGTGTGTTTTCTGCATGTGTGACTCTGTTCTGTTTTGTAATTCAGTTCAAGTGTAACGGTTTTTACATTCCCTCTATAAGTGACACCTTATGAGAAGTGTCCTTTTCTGTGTGACTTATTTCACTTAGAATCGTCTTACCTAAATCCACTCATCATGCTGCTACTAGCCTTATGACATTGATTTCATGGCTGAGTGATATTCCATTGTACATAAGGACCACAAATTTTTAATCTATTTTTCGCTTTCCTGGGATATTTAAGGTGGAATGAAGTGGAGGTCCTTGTCAACAGAGCAGCCCTAAACTTTGGGGTGCTTGTGTCTTGCTGATTTTCAATTTTCCCACTTTATTCCCCCATGCGTGGAAGTGCCCTATGCTCTCTAAGCTGTGTTTTTTAGATGTTTCAGGACACACCGTACACTTCTCCAGAGTGGCTGTTGGCAATTTACATCCCGCCCATCAGTGTAGCAAGGCTCCCATTTCTCCATGGCCTGTCCTGCATTTCTGGTTTTGACACTTTTTTCAGCATGGCCCTTTTGACCGATGGGAAGCGAGACTTCTTTGTAGCGCTGATTTGCCTTTCCAGGTTGCTTGGTTGGCCAAAAAGGGCGTATGCGTTTTTTCCTGAATAGATTCAGGAAAAAACGCATATGCCCTTTTTGGCCAAGGGCATCATTGTCAACGTTTTGCCGCTTTTCATGTGCTTTAAAGGCGATTCGAATCTACCTCCTGAAATCTGTTTCCTGCAATTCTGCCTTGATTTCAAATCCTCTTCTTTGCCTTCCCTCAATATATTTGTGGACGAGAGTTATCATTTATAACTCTGCAGGTTTGTGAATTGCAGTGCCCTGAAGCTCCATTTTACAAGTCGCTTTTTTGGGAGCTGGCCGCAAAAGCTCAGGATGGCTTCAGTCCCTGTTCTGGTTCCGGGGGGCAGGCTGAGCCTGTGGTTAATTCTTCTTCCTGATGGGAAAATAGAGTGACCTGTGCCTGTCCCAACACCAAGAGCTAGTCTCTCATTGGTTCCCCGTCTTCCCGTTCATCCTCAGGACAAATTGCAACCTGTACGGAACAGGAGGTTAAAGGTGTTGATGCTCCAAGTAGGGAGATTGCTAGTAAAGTGGCTGGAATGGCGAACCCGAGCACAAGGAGATGAGAAATGAGGTGCGTTTTAGAAACCTTTCCCCATCACACGGTGTACCATCTTCTGGGTTTCTCATGCATGTTTTCGATGTAGGAAGATGCCCTTGAACCTGGAGATTTGGGACCCATGCGATGGGTAGCACGCAGTATTACTTTAAAGGGTCTGCGTTTGCTCACCCAACCTCACCAAACCTCTCAACCCCAAGAGTGTCCACCCTTATGTCTCATCCAGCTGTGGGTCTAGATATGGTCAATCCAGGTTGCATCACAGCCCCTGAACGAATTGTGTAAGAATTTCTCTCTCTTTCCCTGTCTTTGTTTCATGGGTTTTTAAAAGTAATTTATTTTTATAATGGGGTTTAGCTGCTTTTCGCGGCTGTGTTTATGCCGCTTTACACCCACTTGACACACTAACAGAGAGATATCAATACTAGGATTTAAGATTATTACTAGTCAGATATATTCTTGTGCGGTGAATCGGGCGTGTTGAGTCCAGTTCTCTGAGCAAGGAGTAGGTCTTGTCTATTACATATTGGGTTTATGGAACGGTATCTGAGCTAATTTGAAGCTCTTGTTTTATGTATCACCCCACCTCACCTTTCCCGTTAAGCAGCCATAGTGTGTTTTCTGCATGTGTGACTCTGTTCTGTTTTGTAATTCAGTTCAAGTGTAACGGTTTTTACATTCCCTCTATAAGTGACACCTTATGAGAAGTGTCCTTTTCTGTGTGACTTATTTCACTTAGAATCGTCTTACTTAAATCCACTCATCATGCTGCTACTAGCCTTATGACATTGATTTCATGGCTGAGTGATATTCCATTGTACATAAGGAGCACAACTTTTTTATCCATTTTTCGCTTTCCTGGGATATTTAAGGTGGAATGAAGTGGAGGTCTTGTCAACAGAGCAGCCCTAAACTTTGGGGTGCTTGTGTCTTGCTGATTTTCAATTTTCCCACTTTATCCCCCCATGCGTGGAAGTGCCCTGTGCTCTCTAAGCTGTGTTTTTTAGATGTTTCAGGACACACCGTACACTTCTCCAGAGTGGCTGTTGGCAATTTACATCCCGCCCATCAGTGTAGCAAGGCTCCCATTTCTCCATGGCCTGTCCTGCATTTCTGGTTTTGACACTTTTTTCAGCATGGCCCTTTTGACCGATGGGAAACGAGACTTCTTTGTAGCGCTGATTTGCCTTTCCAGGTTGCTTGGTTGGCCAAAAAGGGCGTATGCGTTTTTTCCTGAATAGATTCAGGAAAAAACGCATACGCCCTTTTTGGCCAAGGGCATCATTGTCAACGTTTTGCCGCTTTTCATGTGCTTTAAAGGCGATTCGAATCTACCTCCTGAAATCTGTTTCCTGCAATTCTGCCTTGATTTCAAATCCTCTTCTTTGCCTTCCCTCAATATATTTGTGGACGAGAATTATCATTTATAACTCTGCAGGTTTGTGAATTGCAGTGCCCTGAAGCTCCATTTTACAAGTCGCTTTTTTGGGAGCTGGCCGCAAAAGCTCAGGATGGCTTCAGGCCCTCTTCTGGTTCCGGGGGGCAGGCTGAGCCTGTGGTTAATTCTTCTTCCTGATGGGAAAATAGAGTGACCTGTGCCTGTCCCAACACCAAGAGCTAGTCTCTCATTGGTTCCCCGTCTTCCCGTTCATCCTCAGGACAAATTGCAACCTGTACGGAACAGGAGGTTAAAGGTGCTGATGCTCCAAGTAGGGAGATTGCTAGTAAAGTGGCTGGAATGGCGAACCCGAGCACAAGGAGATGAGAAATGAGGTGCGTTTTAGAAACCTTTCCCCATCACACGGTGTACCATCTTCTGGGTTTCTCATGCATGTTTTCGATGTAGGAAGATGCCCTTGAACCTGGAGATTTGGGACCCATGCGATGGGTAGCACGCAGTATTACTTTAAAGGGTCTGCGTTTGCTCACCCAACCTCACCAAACCTCTCAGCCCCAAGAGTGTCCACCCTTATGTCTCATCCAGCTGTGGGTCTAGATATGGTCAATCCAGGTTGCATCACAGCCCCTGAACGAATTGTGTAAGAATTTCTCTCTCTTTCCCTGTCTTTGTTTCATGGGTTTTTAAAAGTAATTTATTTTTATAATGGGGTTTAGCTGCTTTTCACGGCTGTGTTTATGCTGCTTTACACCCACTTGACACACTAACAGAGAGATATCAATACATAGGTTTTAAGATTATTACTAGTCAGATATATTCATGTGCGGTGAATCGGGCGTGTTGAGTCCAGTTCTCTGAGCAAGGAGTAGGTCTTGTCTATTACATATTGGGTTTATGGAACGGTATCTGAGCTAATTTGAAGCTCTTGTTTTATGTATCACCCCACCTCACCTTTCCCGTTAAGCAGCCATAGTGTGTTTTCTGCATGTGTGACTCTGTTCTGTTTTGTAATTCAGTTCAAGTGTAACGGTTTTTACATTCCCTCTATAAGTGACACCTTATGAGAAGTGTCCTTTTCTGTGTGACTTATTTCACTTAGAATCGTCTTACCTAAATCCACTCATCATGCTGCTACTAGCCTTATGACATTGATTTCATGGCTGAGTGATATTCCATTGTACATAAGGACCACAAATTTTTAATCCATTTTTCGCTTTCCTGGGATATTTAAGGTGGAATGAAGTGGAGGTCCTTGTCAACAGAGCAGCCCTAAACTTTGGGGTGCTTGTGTCTTGCTGATTTTCAATTTTCCCACTTTATCCCCCCATGCGTGGAAGTGCCCTATGCTCTCTAAGCTGTGTTTTTTAGATGTTTCAGGACACACCGTACACTTCTCCAGAGTGGCTGTTGGCAATTTACATCCCGCCCATCAGTGTAGCAAGGCTCCCATTTCTCCATGGCCTGTCCTGCATTTCTGGTTTTGACACTTTTTTCAGCATGGCCCTTTTGACCGATGGGAAGCGAGACTTCTTTGTAGCGCTGATTTGCCTTTCCAGGTTGCTTGGTTGGCCAAAAAGGGCGTATGCGTTTTTTCCTGAATAGATTCAGGAAAAAACGCATACGCCCTTTTTGGCCAAGGGCATCATTGTCAACGTTTTGCCGCTTTTCATGTGCTTTAAAGGCGATTCGAATCTACCTCCTGAAATCTGTTTCCTGCAATTCTGCCTTGATTTCAAATCCTCTTCTTTGCCTTCCCTCAATATATTTGTGGACGAGAGTTATCATTTATAACTCTGCAGGTTTGTGAATTGCAGTGCCCTGAAGCTCCATTTTACAAGTCGCTTTTTTGGGAGCTGGCCGCAAAAGCTCAGGATGGCTTCAGGCCCTGTTCTGGTTCCGGGGGGCAGGCTGAGCCTGTGGTTAATTCTTCTTCCTGATGGGAAAATAGAGTGACCTGTGCCTGTCCCAACACCAAGAGCTAGTCTCTCATTGGTTCCCCGTATTCCCGTTCATCCTCAGGACAAATTGCACCCTGTACGGAACAGGAGGTTAAAGGGGCTGATGCTCCAAGAAGGAAGATTGCTGGTAAAGTGGCTGGAATGGCGAACCCGAGCACAAGGAGATGAGAAATGAGGTGCGTTTTAGAAACCTTTCCCCATCACACGGTGTACCATCTTCTGGGTTTCTCATGCATGTTTTCGATGTAGGAAGATGCCCTTGAACCTGGAGATTGGGACCCATGCGATGGGTAGCACGCAGTATTACTTTAAAGGGTCTGCGTTTGCTCACCCAACCTCACCAAACCTCTCAGCCCCAAGAGTGTCGACCGTTATGTCTCATCCAGCTGTGGGTCTAGATATGGTCAATCCAGGTTGCATCACAGCCCCTGAACGAATTGTGTAAGAATTTCTCTCTCTTTCCCTGTCTTTGTTTCATGGGTTTTTAAAAGTAATTTATTTTTATAATGGGGTTTAGCTGCTTTTCACGGCTGTGTTTATGCTGCTTTACACCCACTTGACACACTAACAGAGAGATATCAATACTAGGTTTTAGGATTATTACTAGTCAGATATATTCATGTGCGGTGAATCGGGCGTGTTGAGTCCAGTTCTCTGAGCAAGGAGTAGGTCTTGTCTATTACAAATTGGGTTTATGGAACGGTATCTGAGCTAATTTGAAACTCTTGTTTTATGTATCACCCCACCTCACCTTTCCCGTTAAGCAGCCATAGTGTGTTTTCTGCATGTGTGACTCTGTTCTGTTTTGTAATTCAGTTCAAGTGTAACGGTTTTTACATTCCCTCTATAAGTGACACCTTATGAGAAGTGTCCTTTTCTGTGTGACTTATTTCACTTAGAATCGTCTTACCTAAATCCACTCATCATGCTGCTACTAGCCTTATGACATTGATTTCATGGCTGAGTGATATTCCATTGTACATAAGGACCACAACTTTTTGATCCATTTTTCGCTTTCCTGGGATATTTAAGGTGGAATGAAGTGGAGGTCCTTGTCAACAGAGCAGCCCTAAACTTTGGGGTGCTTGTGTCTTGCTGATTTTCAATTTTCCCACTTTATCCCCCCATGCGTGGAAGTGCCCTGTGCTCTCTAAGCTGTGTTTTTTAGATGTTTCAGGACACACCGTAAACTTCTCCAGAGTGGCTGTTGGCAATTTACATGCCGCCCATCAGTGTAGCAAGGCTCCCATTTCTCCATGGCCTGTCCTGCATTTCTGGTTTTGACACTTTTTTCAGCATGGCCCTTTTGACCGATGGGAAGCGAGACTTCTTTGTAGCGCTGATTTGCCTTTCCAGGTTGCTTGGTTGGCCAAAAAGGGCGTATGCGTTTTTTCCTGAATAGATTCAGGAAAAAACGCATACGCCCTTTTTGGCCAAGGGCATCATTGTCAACGTTTTGCCGCTTTTCATGTGCTTTAAAGGCGATTCGAATCTACCTCCTGAAATCTGTTTCCTGCAATTCTGCCTTGATTTCAAATCCTCTTCTTTGCCTTCCCTCAATATATTTGTGGACGAGAGTTATCATTTATAACTCTGCAGGTTTGTGAATTGCAGTGCCCTGAAGCTCCATTTTACAAGTCGCTTTTTTGGGAGCTGGCCGCAAAAGCGCAGGATGGCTTCAGGCCCTGTTCTGGTTCCGGGGGGCAGGCTGAGCCTGTGGTTAATTCTTCTTCCTGATGGGAAAATAGAGTGACCTGTGCCTGTCCCAACACCAAGAGCTAGACTCTCATTGGTTCCCCGTCTTCCCGTTCATCCTCAGGACAAATTGCAACCTGTACGGAACAGGAGGTTAAAGGTGCTGAGGCTCCAAGTAGGGAGATTGCTAGTAAAGTGGCTGGAATGGCGAATCCGAGCACAAGGAGATGAGAAATGAGGTGCGTTTTAGAAACCTTTCCCCATCACACGGTGTACCATCTTCTGGGTTTCTCATGCATGTTTTCGATGTAGGAAGATGCCCTTGAACCTGGAGATTTGGGACCCATGCGATGGGTAGCACGCAGTATTACTTTAAAGGGTCTGCGTTTGCTCACCCAACCTCACCAAACCTCTCAGCCCCAAGAGTGTCCACCCTTATGTCTCATCCAGCTGTGGGTCTAGATATGGTCAATCCAGGTTGCATCACAGCCCCTGAACGAATTGTGTAAGAATTTCTCTCTCTTTCCCTGTCTTTGTTTCATGGGTTTTTAAAAGTAATTTATTTTTATAATGGGGTTTAGCTGCTTTTCACGGCTGTGTTTATGCCGCTTTACACCCACTTGACACACTAACAGAGAGATATCAATACTAGGATTTAAGATTATTACTAGTCAGATATATTCATGTGCGGTGAATCGGGCGTGTTGAGTCCAGTTCTCTGAGCAAGGAGTAGGTCTTGTCTATTACAAATTGGGTTTATGGAACGGTATCTGAGCTAATTTGAAACTCTTGTTTTATGTATCACCCCACCTCACCTTTCCCGTTAAGCAGCTATAGTGTGTTTTCTGCATGTGTGACTCTGTTCTGTTTTGTAATTCAGTTCAAGTGTAACGGTTTTTACATTCCCTCTATAAGTGACACCTTATGAGAAGTGTCCTTTTCTGTGTGACTTATTTCACTTAGAATCGTCTTACCTAAATCCACTCATCATGCTGCTACTAGCCTTATGACATTGATTTCATGGCTGAGTGATATTCCATTGTACATAAGGACCACAACTTTTTGATCCATTTTTCGCTTTCCTGGGATATTTAAGGTGGAATGAAGTGGAGGTCCTTGTCAACAGAGCAGCCCTAAACTTTGGGGTGCTTGTGTCTTGCTGATTTTCAATTTTCCCACTTTATCCCCCCATGCGTGGAAGTGCCCTGTGCTCTCTAAGCTGTGTTTTTTAGATGTTTCAGGACACACCGTAAACTTCTCCAGAGTGGCTGTTGGCAATTTACATGCCGCCCATCAGTGTAGCAAGGCTCCCATTTCTCCATGGCCTGTCCTGCATTTCTGGTTTTGACACTTTTTTCAGCATGGCCCTTTTGACCGATGGGAAGCGAGACTTCTTTGTAGCGCTGATTTGCCTTTCCAGGTTGCTTGGTTGGCCAAAAAGGGCGTATGCGTTTTTTCCTGAATAGATTCAGGAAAAAACGCATACGCCCTTTTTGGCCAAGGGCATCATTGTCAACGTTTTGCCGCTTTTCATGTGCTTTAAAGGCGATTCGAATCTACCTCCTGAAATCTGTTTCCTGCAATTCTGCCTTGATTTCAAATCCTCTTCTTTGCCTTCCCTCAATATATTTGTGGACGAGAGTTATCATTTATAACTCTGCAGGTTTGTGAATTGCAGTGCCCTGAAGCTCCATTTTACAAGTCGCTTTTTTGGGAGCTGGCCGCAAAAGCGCAGGATGGCTTCAGGCCCTGTTCTGGTTCCGGGGGGCAGGCTGAGCCTGTGGTTAATTCTTCTTCCTGATGGGAAAATAGAGTGACCTGTGCCTGTCCCAACACCAAGAGCTAGACTCTCATTGGTTGCCCGTCTTCCCGTTCATCCTCAGGACAAATTGCAACCTGTACGGAACAGGAGGTTAAAGGTGCTGAGGCTCCAAGTAGGGAGATTGCTAGTAAAGTGGCTGGAATGGCGAATCCGAGCACAAGGAGATGAGAAATGAGGTGCGTTTTAGAAACCTTTCCCCATCACACGGTGTACCATCTTCTGGGTTTCTCATGCATGTTTTCGATGTAGGAAGATGCCCTTGAACCTGGAGATTTGGGACCCATGCGATGGGTAGCACGCAGTATTACTTTAAAGGGTCTGCGTTTGCTCACCCAACCTCACCAAACCTCTCAGCCCCAAGAGTGTCCACCCTTATGTCTCATCCAGCTGTGGGTCTAGATATGGTCAATCCAGGTTGCATCACAGCCCCTGAACGAATTGTGTAAGAATTTCTCTCTCTTTCCCTGTCTTTGTTTCATGGGTTTTTAAAAGTAATTTATTTTTATAATGGGGTTTGGCTGCTTTTCACGGCTGTGTTTATGCCGCTTTACACCCACTTGACACACTAACAGAGAGATATCAATACATAGGTTTTAAGATTATTACTAGTCAGATATATTCATGTGCGGTGAATCGGGCGTGTTGAGTCCAGTTCTCTGAGCAAGGAGTAGGTCTTTTCTATTACATATTGGGTTTATGGAACGGTATCTGAGCTAATTTGAAACTCTTGTTTTATGTATCACCCCACCTCACCTTTCCCGTTAAGCAGCCATAGTGTGTTTTCTGCATGTGTGACTCTGTTCTGTTTTGTAATTCAGTTCAAGTGTAACGGTTTTTACATTCCCTCTATAAGTGACACCTTATGAGAAGTGTCCTTTTCTGTGTGACTTATTTCACTTAGAATCGTCTTACCTAAATCCACTCATCATGCTGCTACTAGCCTTATGACATTGATTTCATGGCTGAGTGATATTCCATTGTACATAAGGACCACAACTTTTTTATCCATTTTTCGCTTTCCTGGGATATTTAAGGTGGAATGAAGTGGAGGTCTTGTCAACAGAGCAGCCCTAAACTTTGGGGTGCTTGTGTCTTGCTGATTTTCAATTTTCCCACTTTATCCCCCCATGCGTGGAAGTGCCCTGTGCTCTCTAAGCTGTGTTTTTTACATGTTTCAGGACACACCGTACACTTCTCCAGAGTGGCTGTTGGCAATTTACATCCCGCCCATCAGTGTAGCAAGGCTCCCATTTCTCCATGGCCTGTCCTGCATTTCTGGTTTTGACACTTTTTTCAGCATGGCCCTTTTGACCGATGGGAAACGAGACTTCTTTGTAGCGCTGATTTGCCTTTCCAGGTTGCTTGGTTGGCCAAAAAGGGCGTATGCGTTTTTTCCTGAATATATTCAGGAAAAAACGCATACGCCCTTTTTGGCCAAGGGCATCATTGTCAACGTTTTGCCGCTTTTCATGTGCTTTAAAGGCGATTCGAATCTACCTCCTGAAATCTGTTTCCTGGAATTCTGCCTTGATTTCAAATCCTCTTCTTTGCCTTCCCTCAATATATTTGTGGACGAGAGTTATCATTTATAACTCTGCAGGTTTGTGAATTGCAGTGCCCTGAAGCTCCATTTTACAAGTCGCTTTTTTGGGAGCTGGCCGCAAAAGCTCAGGATGGCTTCAGGCCCTCTTCTGGTTCCGAGGGGCAGGCTGAGCCTGTGGTTAATTCTTCTTCCTGATGGGAAAATAGAGTGACCTGTGCCTGTCCCAACACCAAGAGCTAGTCTCTCATTGGTTCCCCGTCTTCCCGTTCATCCTCAGGACAAATTGCAACCTGTACGGAACAGGAGGTTAAAGGTGCTGATGCTCCAAGTAGGGAGATTGCTAGTAAAGTGGCTGGAATGGCGAACCCGAGCACAAGGAGATGAGAAATGAGGTGCGTTTTAGAAACCTTTCCCCATCACACGGTGTACCATCTTCTGGGTTTCTCATGCATGTTTTCGATGTAGGAAGATGCCCTTGAACCTGGAGATTTGGGACCCATGCGATGGGTAGCACGCAGTATTACTTTAAAGGGTCTGCGTTTGCTCACCCAACCTCACCAAACCTCTCAGCCCCAAGAGTGTCCACCCTTATGTCTCATCCAGCTGTGGGTCTAGATATGGTCAATCCAGGTTGCATCACAGCCCCTGAACGAATTGTGTAAGAATTTCTCTCTCTTTCCCTGTCTTTGTTTCATGGGTTTTTAAAAGTAATTTATTTTTATAATGGGGTTTAGCTGCTTTTCACGGCTGTGTTTATGCCGCTTTACACCCACTTGACACACTAACAGAGAGATATCAATACGTAGGTTTTAAGATTATTACTAGTCAGATATATTCATGTGCGGTGAATCGGGCGTGTTGAGTCCAGTTCTCTGAGCAAGGAGTAGGTCTTGTCTATTACATATTGGGTTTATGGAACGGTATCTGAGCTAATTTGAAGCTCTTGTTTTATGTATCACCCCACCTCACCTTTCCCGTTAAGCAGCCATAGTGTGTTTTCTGCATGTGTGACTCTGTTCTGTTTTGTAATTCAGTTCAAGTGTAACGGTTTTTACATTCCCTCTATAAGTGACACCTTATGAGAAGTGTCCTTTTCTGTGTGACTTATTTCACTTAGAATCGTCTTACCTAAATCCACTCATCATGCTGCTACTAGCCTTATGACATTGATTTCATGGCTGAGTGATATTCCATTGTACATAAGGACCACAAATTTTTAATCCATTTTTCGCTTTCCTGGGATATTTAAGGTGGAATGAAGTGGAGGTCCTTGTCAACAGAGCAGCCCTAAACTTTGGGGTGCTTGTGTCTTGCTGATTTTCAATTTTCCCACTTTATTCCCCCATGCGTGGAAGTGCCCTATGCTCTCTAAGCTGTGTTTTTTAGATGTTTCAGGACACACCGTACACTTCTCCAGAGTGGCTGTTGGCAATTTACATCCCGCCCATCAGTGTAGCAAGGCTCCCATTTCTCCATGGCCTGTCCTGCATTTCTGGTTTTGACACTTTTTTCAGCATGGCCCTTTTGACCGATGGGAAGCGAGACTTCTTTGTAGCGCTGATTTGCCTTTCCAGGTTGCTTGGTTGGCCAAAAAGGGCGTATGCGTTTTTTCCTGAATAGATTCAGGAAAAAACGCATATGCCATTTTTGGCCAAGGGCATCATTGTCAACGTTTTGCCGCTTTTCATGTGCTTTAAAGGCGATTCGAATCTACCTCCTGAAATCTGTTTCCTGCAATTCTGCCTTGATTTCAAATCCTCTTCTTTGCCTTCCCTCAATATATTTGTGGACGAGAGTTATCATTTATAACTCTGCAGGTTTGTGAATTGCAGTGCCCTGAAGCTCCATTTTACAAGTCGCTTTTTTGGGAGCTGGCCGCAAAAGCTCAGGATGGCTTCAGTCCCTGTTCTGGTTCCGGGGGGCAGGCTGAGCCTGTGGTTAATTCTTCTTCCTGATGGGAAAATAGAGTGACCTGTGCCTGTCCCAACACCAAGAGCTAGTCTCTCATTGGTTCCCCGTATTCCCGTTCATCCTCAGGACAAATTGCAACCTGTACGGAACAGGAGGTTAAAGGTGCTGATGCTCCAAGAAGGGAGATTGCTGGTAAAGTGGCTGGAATGGCGAACCCGAGCACAAGGAGATGAGAAATGAGGTGCGTTTTAGAAACCTTTCCCTATCACACGGTGTACCATCTTCTGGGTTTCTCATGCATGTTTTCGATGTAGGAAGATGCCCTTGAACCTGGAGATTTGGGACCCATGCGATGGGTAGCACGCAGTATTACTTTAAAGGGTCTGCGTTTGCTCACCCAACCTCACCAAACCTCTCAGCCCCAAGAGTGTCGACCGTTATGTCTCATCCAGCTGTGGGTCTAGATATGGTCAATCCAGGTTGCATCACAGCCCCTGAACGAATTGTGTAAGAATTTCTCTCTCTTTCCCTGTCTTTGTTTCATGGGTTTTTAAAAGTAATTTATTTTTATAATGGGGTTTAGCTGCTTTTCACGGCTGTGTTTATGCTGCTTTACACACACTTGACACACTAACAGAGAGATATCAATACTAGGTTTTAAGATTATTACTAGTCAGATATATTCATGTGCGGTGAATCGGGCGTGTTGAGTCCAGTTCTCTGAGCAAGGAGTAGGTCTTGTCTATTACAAATTGGGTTTATGGAACGGTATCTGAGCTAATTTGAAACTCTTGTTTTATGTATCACCCCACCTCACCTTTCCCGTTAAGCAGCCATAGTGTGTTTTCTGCATGTGTGACTCTGTTCTGTTTTGTAATTCAGTTCAAGTGTAACGGTTTTTACATTCCCTCTATAAGTGACACCTTATGAGAAGTGTCCTTTTCTGTGTGACTTATTTCACTTAGAATCGTCTTACCTAAATCCACTCATCATGCTGCTACTAGCCTTATGACATTGATTTCATGGCTGAGTGATATTCCATTGTACATAAGGACCACAACTTTTTTATCCATTTTTCGCTTTCCTGGGATATTTAAGGTGGAATGAAGTGGAGGTCCTTGTCAACAGAGCAGCCCTAAACTTTGGGGTGCTTGTGTCTTGCTGATTTTCAATTTTCCCACTTTATCCCCCCATGCGTGGAAG
This sequence comes from Balaenoptera physalus, assembly GCF_965194825.1. Lineage (NCBI taxonomy): Eukaryota > Metazoa > Chordata > Mammalia > Artiodactyla > Balaenopteridae > Balaenoptera > Balaenoptera physalus. Next base: position 710,197 of record NW_028126394.1, on the reverse strand, counting down.
TGCCCTGTGCTCTCTAAGCTGTGTTTTTTAGATGTTTCAGGACACACCGTAAACTTCTCCAGAGTGGCTGTTGGCAATTTACATCCCGCCCATCAGTGTAGCAAGGCTCCCATTTCTCCATGGCCTGTCCTGCATTTCTGGTTTTGACACTTTTTTCAGCATGGCCCTTTTGACCGATGGGAAACGAGACTTCTTTGTAGCGCTGATTTGCCTTTCCAGGTTGCTTGGTTGGCCAAAAAGGGCGTATGCGTTTTTTCCTGAATAGATTCAGGAAAAAACGCATACGCCCTTTTTGGCCAAGGGCATCATTGTCAACGTTTTGCCGCTTTTCATGTGCTTTAAAGGCGATTCGAATCTACCTCCTGAAATCTGTTTCCTGCAATTCTGCCTTGATTTCAAATCCTCTTCTTTGCCTTCCCTCAATATATTTGTGGACGAGAGTTATCATTTATAACTCTGCAGGTTTGTGAATTGCAGTGCCCTGAAGCTCGATTTTACAAGTCGCTTTTTTGGGAGCTGGCCGCAAAAGCGCAGGACGGCTTCAGGCCCTGTTCTGGTTCCGGGGGGCAGGCTGAGCCTGTGGTTAATTCTCCTTCCTGATGGGAAAATAGAGTGACCTGTGCCTGTCCCAACACCAAGAGCTAGTCTCTCATTGGTTCCCCGTCTTCCCGTTCATCCTCAGGACAAATTGCAACCTGTACGGAACAGGAGGTTAAAGGTGCTGATGCTCCAAGAAGGGAGATTGCTGGTAAAGTGGCTGGAATGGCGAACCCGAGCACAAGGAGATGAGAAATGAGGTGCGTTTTAGAAACCTTTCCCCATCACATGGTGTACCATCTTCTGGGTTTCTCATGCATGTTTTCGATGTAGGAAGATGCCTTTGAACCTGGAGATTTGGGACCCATGCGATGGGTAGCACGCAGTATTACTTTAAAGGGTCTGCGTTTGCTCACCCAACCTCACCAAACCTCTCAGCCCCAAGAGTGTCCACCCTTATGTCTCATCCAGCTGTGGGTCTAGATATGGTCAATCCAGGTTGCATCACAGCCCCTGAACGAATTGTGTAAGAATTTCTCTCTCTTTCCCTGTCTTTGTTTCATGGGTTTTTAAAAGTAATTTATTTTTATAATGGGGTTTAGCTGCTTTTCACGGCTGTGTTTATGCCGCTTTACACCCACTTGACACACTAACAGAGAGATATCAATACGTAGGTTTTAAGATTATTACTAGTCAGATATATTCATGTGCGGTGAATCGGGCGTGTTGAGTCCAGTTCTCTGAGCAAGGAGTAGGTCTTGTCTATTACATATTGGGTTTATGGAACGGTATCTGAGCTAATTTGAAGCTCTTGTTTTATGTATCACCCCACCTCACCTTTCCCGTTAAGCAGCCATAGTGTGTTTTCTGCATGTGTGACTCTGTTCTGTTTTGTAATTCAGTTCAAGTGTAACGGTTTTTACATTCCCTCTATAAGTGACACCTTATGAGAAGTGTCCTTTTCTGTGTGACTTATTTCACTTAGAATCGTCTTACCTAAATCCACTCATCATGCTGCTACTAGCCTTATGACATTGATTTCATGGCTGAGTGATATTCCATTGTACATAAGGACCACAAATTTTTAATCCATTTTTCGCTTTCCTGGGATATTTAAGGTGGAATGAAGTGGAGGTCCTTGTCAACAGAGCAGCCCTAAACTTTGGGGTGCTTGTGTCTTGCTGATTTTCAATTTTCCCACTTTATTCCCCCATGCGTGGAAGTGCCCTATGCTCTCTAAGCTGTGTTTTTTAGATGTTTCAGGACACACCGTACACTTCTCCAGAGTGGCTGTTGGCAATTTACATCCCGCCCATCAGTGTAGCAAGGCTCCCATTTCTCCATGGCCTGTCCTGCATTTCTGGTTTTGACACTTTTTTCAGCATGGCCCTTTTGACCGATGGGAAGCGAGACTTCTTTGTAGCGCTGATTTGCCTTTCCAGGTTGCTTGGTTGGCCAAAAAGGGCGTATGCGTTTTTTCCTGAATAGATTCAGGAAAAAACGCATATGCCATTTTTGGCCAAGGGCATCATTGTCAACGTTTTGCCGCTTTTCATGTGCTTTAAAGGCGATTCGAATCTACCTCCTGAAATCTGTTTCCTGCAATTCTGCCTTGATTTCAAATCCTCTTCTTTGCCTTCCCTCAATATATTTGTGGACGAGAGTTATCATTTATAACTCTGCAGGTTTGTGAATTGCAGTGCCCTGAAGCTCCATTTTACAAGTCGCTTTTTTGGGAGCTGGCCGCAAAAGCTCAGGATGGCTTCAGTCCCTGTTCTGGTTCCGGGGGGCAGGCTGAGCCTGTGGTTAATTCTTCTTCCTGATGGGAAAATAGAGTGACCTGTGCCTGTCCCAACACCAAGAGCTAGTCTCTCATTGGTTCCCCGTCTTCCCGTTCATCCTCAGGACAAATTGCAACCTGTACGGAACAGGAGGTTAAAGGTGTTGATGCTCCAAGTAGGGAGATTGCTAGTAAAGTGGCTGGAATGGCGAACCCGAGCACAAGGAGATGAGAAATGAGGTGCGTTTTAGAAACCTTTCCCCATCACACGGTGTACCATCTTCTGGGTTTCTCATGCATGTTTTCGATGTAGGAAGATGCCCTTGAACCTGGAGATTTGGGACCCATGCGATGGGTAGCACGCAGTATTACTTTAAAGGGTCTGCGTTTGCTCACCCAACCTCACCAAACCTCTCAGCCCCAAGAGTGTCCACCCTTATGTCTCATCCAGCTGTGGGTCTAGATATGGTCAATCCAGGTTGCATCACAGCCCCTGAACGAATTGTGTAAGAATTTCTCTCTCTTTCCCTGTCTTTGTTTCATGGGTTTTTAAAAGTAATTTATTTTTATAATGGGGTTTAGCTGCTTTTCGCGGCTGTGTTTATGCCGCTTTACACCCACTTGACACACTAACAGAGAGATATCAATACTAGGATTTAAGATTATTACTAGTCAGATATATTCTTGTGCGGTGAATCGGGCGTGTTGAGTCCAGTTCTCTGAGCAAGGAGTAGGTCTTGTCTATTACATATTGGGTTTATGGAACGGTATCTGAGCTAATTTGAAGCTCTTGTTTTATGTATCACCCCACCTCACCTTTCCCGTTAAGCAGCCATAGTGTGTTTTCTGCATGTGTGACTCTGTTCTGTTTTGTAATTCAGTTCAAGTGTAACGGTTTTTACATTCCCTCTATAAGTGACACCTTATGAGAAGTGTCCTTTTCTGTGTGACTTATTTCACTTAGAATCGTCTTACTTAAATCCACTCATCATGCTGCTACTAGCCTTATGACATTGATTTCATGGCTGAGTGATATTCCATTGTACATAAGGAGCACAACTTTTTTATCCATTTTTCGCTTTCCTGGGATATTTAAGGTGGAATGAAGTGGAGGTCTTGTCAACAGAGCAGCCCTAAACTTTGGGGTGCTTGTGTCTTGCTGATTTTCAATTTTCCCACTTTATCCCCCCATGCGTGGAAGTGCCCTGTGCTCTCTAAGCTGTGTTTTTTAGATGTTTCAGGACACACCGTACACTTCTCCAGAGTGGCTGTTGGCAATTTACATCCCGCCCATCAGTGTAGCAAGGCTCCCATTTCTCCATGGCCTGTCCTGCATTTCTGGTTTTGACACTTTTTTCAGCATGGCCCTTTTGACCGATGGGAAACGAGACTTCTTTGTAGCGCTGATTTGCCTTTCCAGGTTGCTTGGTTGGCCAAAAAGGGCGTATGCGTTTTTTCCTGAATAGATTCAGGAAAAAACGCATACGCCCTTTTTGGCCAAGGGCATCATTGTCAACGTTTTGCCGCTTTTCATGTGCTTTAAAGGCGATTCGAATCTACCTCCTGAAATCTGTTTCCTGCAATTCTGCCTTGATTTCAAATCCTCTTCTTTGCCTTCCCTCAATATATTTGTGGACGAGAATTATCATTTATAACTCTGCAGGTTTGTGAATTGCAGTGCCCTGAAGCTCCATTTTACAAGTCGCTTTTTTGGGAGCTGGCCGCAAAAGCTCAGGATGGCTTCAGGCCCTCTTCTGGTTCCGGGGGGCAGGCTGAGCCTGTGGTTAATTCTTCTTCCTGATGGGAAAATAGAGTGACCTGTGCCTGTCCCAACACCAAGAGCTAGTCTCTCATTGGTTCCCCGTCTTCCCGTTCATCCTCAGGACAAATTGCAACCTGTACGGAACAGGAGGTTAAAGGTGCTGATGCTCCAAGTAGGGAGATTGCTAGTAAAGTGGCTGGAATGGCGAACCCGAGCACAAGGAGATGAGAAATGAGGTGTGTTTTAGAAACCTTTCCCCATCACACGGTGTACCATCTTCTGGGTTTCTCATGCATGTTTTCGATGTAGGAAGATGCCCTTGAACCTGGAGATTTGGGACCCATGCGATGGGTAGCACGCAGTATTACTTTAAAGGGTCTGCGTTTGCTCACCCAACCTCACCAAACCTCTCAGCCCCAAGAGTGTCCACCCTTATGTCTCATCCAGCTGTGGGTCTAGATATGGTCAATCCAGGTTGCATCACAGCCCCTGAACGAATTGTGTAAGAATTTCTCTCTCTTTCCCTGTCTTTGTTTCATGGGTTTTTAAAAGTAATTTATTTTTATAATGGGGTTTAGCTGCTTTTCACGGCTGTGTTTATGCTGCTTTACACCCACTTGACACACTAACAGAGAGATATCAATACATAGGTTTTAAGATTATTACTAGTCAGATATATTCATGTGCGGTGAATCGGGCGTGTTGAGTCCAGTTCTCTGAGCAAGGAGTAGGTCTTGTCTATTACATATTGGGTTTATGGAACGGTATCTGAGCTAATTTGAAGCTCTTGTTTTATGTATCACCCCACCTCACCTTTCCCGTTAAGCAGCCATAGTGTGTTTTCTGCATGTGTGACTCTGTTCTGTTTTGTAATTCAGTTCAAGTGTAACGGTTTTTACATTCCCTCTATAAGTGACACCTTATGAGAAGTGTCCTTTTCTGTGTGACTTATTTCACTTAGAATCGTCTTACCTAAATCCACTCATCATGCTGCTACTAGCCTTATGACATTGATTTCATGGCTGAGTGATATTCCATTGTACATAAGGACCACAAATTTTTAATCCATTTTTCGCTTTCCTGGGATATTTAAGGTGGAATGAAGTGGAGGTCCTTGTCAACAGAGCAGCCCTAAACTTTGGGGTGCTTGTGTCTTGCTGATTTTCAATTTTCCCACTTTATCCCCCCATGCGTGGAAGTGCCCTATGCTCTCTAAGCTGTGTTTTTTAGATGTTTCAGGACACACCGTACACTTCTCCAGAGTGGCTGTTGGCAATTTACATCCCGCCCATCAGTGTAGCAAGGCTCCCATTTCTCCATGGCCTGTCCTGCATTTCTGGTTTTGACACTTTTTTCAGCATGGCCCTTTTGACCGATGGGAAGCGAGACTTCTTTGTAGCGCTGATTTGCCTTTCCAGGTTGCTTGGTTGGCCAAAAAGGGCGTATGCGTTTTTTCCTGAATAGATTCAGGAAAAAACGCATACGCCCTTTTTGGCCAAGGGCATCATTGTCAACGTTTTGCCGCTTTTCATGTGCTTTAAAGGCGATTCGAATCTACCTCCTGAAATCTGTTTCCTGCAATTCTGCCTTGATTTCAAATCCTCTTCTTTGCCTTCCCTCAATATATTTGTGGACGAGAGTTATCATTTATAACTCTGCAGGTTTGTGAATTGCAGTGCCCTGAAGCTCCATTTTACAAGTCGCTTTTTTGGGAGCTGGCCGCAAAAGCTCAGGATGGCTTCAGGCCCTGTTCTGGTTCCGGGGGGCAGGCTGAGCCTGTGGTTAATTCTTCTTCCTGATGGGAAAATAGAGTGACCTGTGCCTGTCCCAACACCAAGAGCTAGTCTCTCATTGGTTCCCCGTATTCCCGTTCATCCTCAGGACAAATTGCACCCTGTACGGAACAGGAGGTTAAAGGGGCTGATGCTCCAAGAAGGAAGATTGCTGGTAAAGTGGCTGGAATGGCGAACCCGAGCACAAGGAGATGAGAAATGAGGTGCGTTTTAGAAACCTTTCCCCATCACACGGTGTACCATCTTCTGGGTTTCTCATGCATGTTTTCGATGTAGGAAGATGCCCTTGAACCTGGAGATTTGGGACCCATGCGATGGGTAGCACGCAGTATTACTTTAAAGGGTCTGCGTTTGCTCACCCAACCTCACCAAACCTCTCAGCCCCAAGAGTGTCGACCGTTATGTCTCATCCAGCTGTGGGTCTAGATATGGTCAATCCAGGTTGCATCACAGCCCCTGAACGAATTGTGTAAGAATTTCTCTCTCTTTCCCTGTCTTTGTTTCATGGGTTTTTAAAAGTAATTTATTTTTATAATGGGGTTTAACTGCTTTTCACGGCTGTGTTTATGCTGCTTTACACCCACTTGACACACTAACAGAGAGATATCAATACTAGGTTTTAGGATTATTACTAGTCAGATATATTCATGTGCGGTGAATCGGGCGTGTTGAGTCCAGTTCTCTGAGCAAGGAGTAGGTCTTGTCTATTACAAATTGGGTTTATGGAACGGTATCTGAGCTAATTTGAAACTCTTGTTTTATGTATCACCCCACCTCACCTTTCCCGTTAAGCAGCCATAGTGTGTTTTCTGCATGTGTGACTCTGTTCTGTTTTGTAATTCAGTTCAAGTGTAACGGTTTTTACATTCCCTCTATAAGTGACACCTTATGAGAAGTGTCCTTTTCTGTGTGACTTATTTCACTTAGAATCGTCTTACCTAAATCCACTCATCATGCTGCTACTAGCCTTATGACATTGATTTCATGGCTGAGTGATATTCCATTGTACATAAGGACCACAACTTTTTGATCCATTTTTCGCTTTCCTGGGATATTTAAGGTGGAATGAAGTGGAGGTCCTTGTCAACAGAGCAGCCCTAAACTTTGGGGTGCTTGTGTCTTGCTGATTTTCAATTTTCCCACTTTATCCCCCCATGCGTGGAAGTGCCCTGTGCTCTCTAAGCTGTGTTTTTTAGATGTTTCAGGACACACCGTAAACTTCTCCAGAGTGGCTGTTGGCAATTTACATGCCGCCCATCAGTGTAGCAAGGCTCCCATTTCTCCATGGCCTGTCCTGCATTTCTGGTTTTGACACTTTTTTCAGCATGGCCCTTTCGACCGATGGGAAGCGAGACTTCTTTGTAGCGCTGATTTGCCTTTCCAGGTTGCTTGGTTGGCCAAAAAGGGCGTATGCGTTTTTTCCTGAATAGATTCAGGAAAAAACGCATACGCCCTTTTTGGCCAAGGGCATCATTGTCAACGTTTTGCCGCTTTTCATGTGCTTTAAAGGCGATTCGAATCTACCTCCTGAAATCTGTTTCCTGCAATTCTGCCTTGATTTCAAATCCTCTTCTTTGCCTTCCCTCAATATATTTGTGGACGAGAGTTATCATTTATAACTCTGCAGGTTTGTGAATTGCAGTGCCCTGAAGCTCCATTTTACAAGTCGCTTTTTTGGGAGCTGGCCGCAAAAGCGCAGGATGGCTTCAGGCCCTGTTCTGGTTCCGGGGGGCAGGCTGAGCCTGTGGTTAATTCTTCTTCCTGATGGGAAAATAGAGTGACCTGTGCCTGTCCCAACACCAAGAGCTAGACTCTCATTGGTTCCCCGTCTTCCCGTTCATCCTCAGGACAAATTGCAACCTGTACGGAACAGGAGGTTAAAGGTGCTGAGGCTCCAAGTAGGGAGATTGCTAGTAAAGTGGCTGGAATGGCGAATCCGAGCACAAGGAGATGAGAAATGAGGTGCGTTTTAGAAACCTTTCCCCATCACACGGTGTACCATCTTCTGGGTTTCTCATGCATGTTTTCGATGTAGGAAGATGCCCTTGAACCTGGAGATTTGGGACCCATGCGATGGGTAGCACGCAGTATTACTTTAAAGGGTCTGCGTTTGCTCACCCAACCTCACCAAACCTCTCAGCCCCAAGAGTGTCCACCCTTATGTCTCATCCAGCTGTGGGTCTAGATATGGTCAATCCAGGTTGCATCACAGCCCCTGAACGAATTGTGTAAGAATTTCTCTCTCTTTCCCTGTCTTTGTTTCATGGGTTTTTAAAAGTAATTTATTTTTATAATGGGGTTTAGCTGCTTTTCACGGCTGTGTTTATGCCGCTTTACACCCACTTGACACACTAACAGAGAGATATCAATACTAGGATTTAAGATTATTACTAGTCAGATATATTCATGTGCGGTGAATCGGGCGTGTTGAGTCCAGTTCTCTGAGCAAGGAGTAGGTCTTGTCTATTACAAATTGGGTTTATGGAACGGTATCTGAGCTAATTTGAAACTCTTGTTTTATGTATCACCCCACCTCACCTTTCCCGTTAAGCAGCTATAGTGTGTTTTCTGCATGTGTGACTCTGTTCTGTTTTGTAATTCAGTTCAAGTGTAACGGTTTTTACATTCCCTCTATAAGTGACACCTTATGAGAAGTGTCCTTTTCTGTGTGACTTATTTCACTTAGAATCGTCTTACCTAAATCCACTCATCATGCTGCTACTAGCCTTATGACATTGATTTCATGGCTGAGTGATATTCCATTGTACATAAGGACCACAACTTTTTTATCCATTTTTCGCTTTCCTGGGATATTTAAGGTGGAATGAAGTGGAGGTCCTTGTCAACAGAGCAGCCCTAAACTTTGGGGTGCTTGTGTCTTGCTGATTTTCAATTTTCCCACTTTATCCCCCCATGCGTGGAAGTGCCCTGTGCTCTCTAAGCTGTGTTTTTTAGATGTTTCAGGACACACCGTAAACTTCTCCAGAGTGGCTGTTGGCAATTTACATGCCGCCCATCAGTGTAGCAAGGCTCCCATTTCTCCATGGCCTGTCCTGCATTTCTGGTTTTGACACTTTTTTCAGCATGGCCCTTTTGACCGATGGGAAGCGAGACTTCTTTGTAGCGCTGATTTGCCTTTCCAGGTTGCTTGGTTGGCCAAAAAGGGCGTATGCGTTTTTTCCTGAATAGATTCAGGAAAAAACGCATACGCCCTTTTTGGCCAAGGGCATCATTGTCAACGTTTTGCCGCTTTTCATGTGCTTTAAAGGCGATTCGAATCTACCTCCTGAAATCTGTTTCCTGCAATTCTGCCTTGATTTCAAATCCTCTTCTTTGCCTTCCCTCAATATATTTGTGGACGAGAGTTATCATTTATAACTCTGCAGGTTTGTGAATTGCAGTGCCCTGAAGCTCCATTTTACAAGTCGCTTTTTTGGGAGCTGGCCGCAAAAGCGCAGGATGGCTTCAGGCCCTGTTCTGGTTCCGGGGGGCAGGCTGAGCCTGTGGTTAATTCTTCTTCCTGATGGGAAAATAGAGTGACCTGTGCCTGTCCCAACACCAAGAGCTAGACTCTCATTGGTTCCCCGTCTTCCCGTTCATCCTCAGGACAAATTGCAACCTGTACGGAACAGGAGGTTAAAGGTGCTGAGGCTCCAAGTAGGGAGATTGCTAGTAAAGTGGCTGGAATGGCGAATCCGAGCACAAGGAGATGAGAAATGAGGTGCGTTTTAGAAACCTTTCCCCATCACACGGTGTACCATCTTCTGGGTTTCTCATGCATGTTTTCGATGTAGGAAGATGCCCTTGAACCTGGAGATTTGGGACCCATGCGATGGGTAGCACGCAGTATTACTTTAAAGGGTCTGCGTTTGCTCACCCAACCTCACCAAACCTCTCAGCCCCAAGAGTGTCCACCCTTATGTCTCATCCAGCTGTGGGTCTAGATATGGTCAATCCAGGTTGCATCACAGCCCCTGAACGAATTGTGTAAGAATTTCTCTCTCTTTCCCTGTCTTTGTTTCATGGGTTTTTAAAAGTAATTTATTTTTATAATGGGGTTTGGCTGCTTTTCACAGCTGTGTTTATGCCGCTTTACACCCACTTGACACACTAACAGAGAGATATCAATACATAGGTTTTAAGATTATTACTAGTCAGATATATTCATGTGCGGTGAATCGGGCGTGTTGAGTCCAGTTCTCTGAGCAAGGAGTAGGTCTTTTCTATTACATATTGGGTTTATGGAACGGTATCTGAGCTAATTTGAAACTCTTGTTTTATGTATCACCCCACCTCACCTTTCCCGTTAAGCAGCCATAGTGTGTTTTCTGCATGTGTGACTCTGTTCTGTTTTGTAATTCAGTTCAAGTGTAACGGTTTTTACATTCCCTCTATAAGTGACACCTTATGAGAAGTGTCCTTTTCTGTGTGACTTATTTCACTTAGAATCGTCTTACCTAAATCCACTCATCATGCTGCTACTAGCCTTATGACATTGATTTCATGGCTGAGTGATATTCCATTGTACATAAGGACCACAACTTTTTTATCCATTTTTCGCTTTCCTGGGATATTTAAGGTGGAATGAAGTGGAGGTCTTGTCAACAGAGCAGCCCTAAACTTTGGGGTGCTTGTGTCTTGCTGATTTTCAATTTTCCCACTTTATCCCCCCATGCGTGGAAGTGCCCTGTGCTCTCTAAGCTGTGTTTTTTAGATGTTTCAGGACACACCGTACACTTCTCCAGAGTGGCTGTTGGCAATTTACATCCCGCCCATCAGTGTAGCAAGGCTCCCATTTCTCCATGGCCTGTCCTGCATTTCTGGTTTTGACACTTTTTTCAGCATGGCCCTTTTGACCGATGGGAAACGAGACTTCTTTGTAGCGCTGATTTGCCTTTCCAGGTTGCTTGGTTGGCCAAAAAGGGCGTATGCGTTTTTTCCTGAATATATTCAGGAAAAAACGCATACGCCCTTTTTGGCCAAGGGCATCATTGTCAACGTTTTGCCGCTTTTCATGTGCTTTAAAGGCGATTCGAATCTACCTCCTGAAATCTGTTTCCTGGAATTCTGCCTTGATTTCAAATCCTCTTCTTTGCCTTCCCTCAATATATTTGTGGACGAGAGTTATCATTTATAACTCTGCAGGTTTGTGAATTGCAGTGCCCTGAAGCTCCATTTTACAAGTCGCTTTTTTGGGAGCTGGCCGCAAAAGCTCAGGATGGCTTCAGGCCCTCTTCTGGTTCCGGGGGGCAGGCTGAGCCTGTGGTTAATTCTTCTTCCTGATGGGAAAATAGAGTGACCTGTGCCTGTCCCAACACCAAGAGCTAGTCTCTCATTGGTTCCCCGTCTTCCCGTTCATCCTCAGGACAAATTGCAACCTGTACGGAACAGGAGGTTAAAGGTGCTGATGCTCCAAGTAGGGAGATTGCTAGTAAAGTGGCTGGAATGGCGAACCCGAGCACAAGGAGATGAGAAATGAGGTGCGTTTTAGAAACCTTTCCCCATCACACGGTGTACCATCTTCTGGGTTTCTCATGCATGTTTTCGATGTAGGAAGATGCCCTTGAACCTGGAGATTTGGGACCCATGCGATGGGTAGCACGCAGTATTACTTTAAAGGGTCTGCGTTTGCTCACCCAACCTCACCAAACCTCTCAGCCCCAAGAGTGTCCACCCTTATGTCTCATCCAGCTGTGGGTCTAGATATGGTCAATCCAGGTTGCATCACAGCCCCTGAACGAATTGTGTAAGAATTTCTCTCTCTTTCCCTGTCTTTGTTTCATGGGTTTTTAAAAGTAATTTATTTTTATAATGGGGTTTAGCTGCTTTTCACGGCTGTGTTTATGCCGCTTTACACCCACTTGACACACTAACAGAGAGATATCAATACATAGGTTTTAAGATTATTACTAGTCAGATATATTCATGTGCGGTGAATCGGGCGTGTTGAGTCCTGTTCTCTGAGCAAGGAGTAGGTCTTGTCTATTACATATTGGGTTTATGGAACGGTATCTGAGCTAATTTGAAGCTCTTGTTTTATGTATCACCCCACCTCACCTTTCCCGTTAAGCAGCCATAGTGTGTTTTCTGCATGTGTGACTCTGTTCTGTTTTGTAATTCAGTTCAAGTGTAACGGTTTTTACATTCCCTCTATAAGTGACACCTTATGAGAAGTGTCCTTTTCTGTGTGACTTATTTCACTTAGAATCGTCTTACCTAAATCCACTCATCATGCTGCTACTAGCCTTATGACATTGATTTCATGGCTGAGTGATATTCCATTGTACATAAGGACCACAAATTTTTAATCCATTTTTCGCTTTCCTGGGATATTTAAGGTGGAATGAAGTGGAGGTCCTTGTCAACAGAGCAGCCCTAAACTTTGGGGTGCTTGTGTCTTGCTGATTTTCAATTTTCCCACTTTATTCCCCCATGCGTGGAAGTGCCCTATGCTCTCTAAGCTGTGTTTTTTAGATGTTTCAGGACACACCGTACACTTCTCCAGAGTGGCTGTTGGCAATTTACATCCCGCCCATCAGTGTAGCAAGGCTCCCATTTCTCCATGGCCTGTCCTGCATTTCTGGTTTTGACACTTTTTTCAGCATGGCCCTTTTGACCGATGGGAAGCGAGACTTCTTTGTAGCGCTGATTTGCCTTTCCAGGTTGCTTGGTTGGCCAAAAAGGGCGTATGCGTTTTTTCCTGAATAGATTCAGGAAAAAACGCATATGCCATTTTTGGCCAAGGGCATCATTGTCAACGTTTTGCCGCTTTTCATGTGCTTTAAAGGCGATTCGAATCTACCTCCTGAAATCTGTTTCCTGCAATTCTGCCTTGATTTCAAATCCTCTTCTTTGCCTTCCCTCAATATATTTGTGGACGAGAGTTATCATTTATAACTCTGCAGGTTTGTGAATTGCAGTGCCCTGAAGCTCCATTTTACAAGTCGCTTTTTTGGGAGCTGGCCGCAAAAGCTCAGGATGGCTTCAGTCCCTGTTCTGGTTCCGGGGGGCAGGCTGAGCCTGTGGTTAATTCTTCTTCCTGATGGGAAAATAGAGTGACCTGTGCCTGTCCCAACACCAAGAGCTAGTCTCTCATTGGTTCCCCGTATTCCCGTTCATCCTCAGGACAAATTGCAACCTGTACGGAACAGGAGGTTAAAGGTGCTGATGCTCCAAGAAGGGAGATTGCTGGTAAAGTGGCTGGAATGGCGAACCCGAGCACAAGGAGATGAGAAATGAGGTGCGTTTTAGAAACCTTTCCCCATCACACGGTGTACCATCTTCTGGGTTTCTCATGCATGTTTTCGATGTAGGAAGATGCCCTTGAACCTGGAGATTTGGGACCCATGCGATGGGTAGCACGCAGTATTACTTTAAAGGGTCTGCGTTTGCTCACCCAACCTCACCAAACCTCTCAGCCCCAAGAGTGTCGACCGTTATGTCTCATCCAGCTGTGGGTCTAGATATGGTCAATCCAGGTTGCATCACAGCCCCTGAACGAATTGTGTAAGAATTTCTCTCTCTTTCCCTGTCTTTGTTTCATGGGTTTTTAAAAGTAATTTATTTTTATAATGGGGTTTAGCTGCTTTTCACGGCTGTGTTTATGCTGCTTTACACACACTTGACACACTAACAGAGAGATATCAATACTAGGTTTTAAGATTATTACTAGTCAGATATATTCATGTGCGGTGAATCGGGCGTGTTGAGTCCAGTTCTCTGAGCAAGGAGTAGGTCTTGTCTATTACAAATTGGGTTTATGGAACGGTATCTGAGCTAATTTGAAACTCTTGTTTTATGTATCACCCCACCTCACCTTTCCCGTTAAGCAGCCATAGTGTGTTTTCTGCATGTGTGACTCTGTTCTGTTTTGTAATTCAGTTCAAGTGTAACGGTTTTTACATTCCCTCTATAAGTGACACCTTATGAGAAGTGTCCTTTTCTGTGTGACTTATTTCACTTAGAATCGTCTTACCTAAATCCACTCATCATGCTGCTACTAGCCTTATGACATTGATTTCATGGCTGAGTGATATTCCATTGTACATAAGGACCACAACTTTTTTATCCATTTTTCGCTTTCCTGGGATATTTAAGGTGGAATGAAGTGGAGGTCCTTGTCAACAGAGCAGCCCTAAACTTTGGGGTGCTTGTGTCTTGCTGATTTTCAATTTTCCCACTTTATCCCCCCATGCGTGGAAGTGCCCTGTGCTCTCTAAGCTGTGTTTTTTAGATGTTTCAGGACACACCGTAAACTTCTCCAGAGTGGCTGTTGGCAATTTACATCCCGCCCATCAGTGTAGCAAGGCTCCCATTTCTCCATGGCCTGTCCTGCATTTCTGGTTTTGACACTTTTTTCAGCATGGCCCTTTTGACCGATGGGAAACGAGACTTCTTTGTAGCGCTGATTTGCCTTTCCAGGTTGCTTGGTTGGCCAAAAAGGGCGTATGCGTTTTTTCCTGAATAGATTCAGGAAAAAACGCATACGCCCTTTTTGGCCAAGGGCATCATTGTCAACGTTTTGCCGCTTTTCATGTGCCTTAAAGGCGATTCGAATCTACCTCCTGAAATCTGTTTCCTGCAATTCTGCCTTGATTTCAAATCCTCTTCTTTGCCTTCCCTCAATATATTTGTGGACGAGAGTTATCATTTATAACTCTGCAGGTTTGTGAATTGCAGTGCCCTGAAGCTCGATTTTACAAGTCGCTTTTTTGGGAGCTGGCCGCAAAAGCGCAGGACGGCTTCAGGCCCTGTTCTGGTTCCGGGGGGCAGGCTGAGCCTGTGGTTAATTCTCCTTCCTGATGGGAAAATAGAGTGACCTGTGCCTGTCCCAACACCAAGAGCTAGTCTCTCATTGGTTCCCCGTCTTCCCGTTCATCCTCAGGACAAATTGCAACCTGTACGGAACAGGAGGTTAAAGGTGCTGATGCTCCAAGAAGGGAGATTGCTGGTAAAGTGGCTGGAATGGCGAACCCGAGCACAAGGAGATGAGAAATGAGGTGCGTTTTAGAAACCTTTCCCCATCACATGGTGTACCATCTTCTGGGTTTCTCATGCATGTTTTCGATGTAGGAAGATGCCCTTGAACCTGGAGATTTGGGACCCATGCGATGGGTAGCACGCAGTATTACTTTAAAGGGTCTGCGTTTGCTCACCCAACCTCACCAAACCTCTCAGCCCCAAGAGTGTCGACCGTTATGTCTCATCCAGCTGTGGGTCTAGATATGGTCAATCCAGGTTGCATCACAGCCCCTGAACGAATTGTGTAAGAATTTCTCTCTCTTTCCCTGTCTTTGTTTCATGGGTTTTTAAAAGTAATTTATTTTTATAATGGGGTTTAGCTGCTTTTCACGGCTGTGTTTATGCCGCTTTACACCCACTTGACACACTAACAGAGAGATATCAATACTAGGATTTAAGATTATTACTAGTCAGATATATTCATGTGCGGTGAATCGGGCGTGTTGAGTCCAGTTCTCTGAGCAAGGAGTAGGTCTTGTCTATTACAAATTGGGTTTATGGAACGGTATCTGAGCTAATTTGAAACTCTTGTTTTATGTATCACCCCACCTCACCTTTCCCGTTAAGCAGCTATAGTGTGTTTTCTGCATGTGTGACTCTGTTCTGTTTTGTAATTCAGTTCAAGTGTAACGGTTTTTACATTCCCTCTATAAGTGACACCTTATGAGAAGTGTCCTTTTCTGTGTGACTTATTTCACTTAGAATCGTCTTACCTAAATCCACTCATCATGCTGCTACTAGCCTTATGACATTGATTTCATGGCTGAGTGATATTCCATTGTACATAAGGACCACAACTTTTTTATCCATTTTTCGCTTTCCTGGGATATTTAAGGTGGAATGAAGTGGAGGTCCTTGTCAACAGAGCAGCCCTAAACTTTGGGGTGCTTGTGTCTTGCTGATTTTCAATTTTCCCACTTTATCCCCCCATGCGTGGAAGTGCCCTGTGCTCTCTAAGCTGTGTTTTTTAGATGTTTCAGGACACACCGTAAACTTCTCCAGAGTGGCTGTTGGCAATTTACATCCCGCCCATCAGTGTAGCAAGGCTCCCATTTCTCCATGGCCTGTCCTGCATTTCTGGTTTTGACACTTTTTTCAGCATGGCCCTTTTGACCGATGGGAAACGAGACTTCTTTGTAGCGCTGATTTGCCTTTCCAGGTTGCTTGGTTGGCCAAAAAGGGCGTATGCGTTTTTTCCTGAATAGATTCAGGAAAAAACGCATACGCCCTTTTTGGCCAAGGGCATCATTGTCAACGTTTTGCCGCTTTTCATGTGCTTTAAAGGCGATTCGAATCTACCTCCTGAAATCTGTTTCCTGCAATTCTGCCTTGATTTCAAATCCTCTTCTTTGCCTTCCCTCAATATATTTGTGGACGAGAGTTATCATTTATAACTCTGCAGGTTTGTGAATTGCAGTGCCCTGAAGCTCGATTTTACAAGTCGCTTTTTTGGGAGCTGGCCGCAAAAGCGCAGGATGGCTTCAGGCCCTGTTCTGGTTCCGGGGGGCAGGCTGAGCCTGTGGTTAATTCTTCTTCCTGATGGGAAAATAGAGTGACCTGTGCCTGTCCCAACACCAAGAGCTAGTCTCTCATTGGTTCCCCGTCTTCCCGTTCATCCTCAGGACAAATTGCAACCTGTACGGAACAGGAGGTTAAAGGTGCTGATGCTCCAAGAAGGGAGATTGCTGGTAAAGTGGCTGGAATGGCGAACCCGAGCACAAGGAGATGAGAAATGAGGTGCGTTTTAGAAACCTTTCCCCATCACATGGTGTACCATCTTCTGGGTTTCTCATGCATGTTTTCGATGTAGGAAGATGCCCTTGAACCTGGAGATTTGGGACCCATGCGATGGGTAGCACGCAGTATTACTTTAAAGGGTCTGCGTTTGCTCACCCAACCTCACCAAACCTCTCAGCCCCAAGAGTGTCGACCGTTATGTCTCATCCAGCTGTGGGTCTAGATATGGTCAATCCAGGTTGCATCACAGCCCCTGAACGAATTGTGTAAGAATTTCTCTCTCTTTCCCTGTCTTTGTTTCATGGGTTTTTAAAAGTAATTTATTTTTATAATGGGGTTTAGCTGCTTTTCACGGCTGTGTTTATGCCGCTTTACACCCACTTGACACACTAACAGAGAGATATCAATACATATGTTTTAAGATTATTACTAGTCAGATATATTCTTGTGCGGTGAATCGGGCGTGTTGAGTCCAGTTCTCTGAGCAAGGAGTAGGTCTTGTCTATTACATATTGGGTTTATGGAACGGTATCTGAGCTAATTTGAAACTCTTGTTTTATGTATCACCCCACCTCACCTTTCCCGTTAAGCAGCCATAGTGTGTTTTCTGCATGTGTGACTCTGTTCTGTTTTGTAATTCAGTTCAAGTGTAACGGTTTTTACATTCCCTCTATAAGTGACACCTTATGAGAGGTGTCCTTTTCTGTGTGACTTATTTCACTTAGAATCGTCTTACCTAAATCCACTCATCATGCTGCTACTAGCCTTATGACATTGATTTCATGGCTGAGTGATATTCCATTGTACATAAGGACCACAACTTTTTGATCCATTTTTCGCCTTCCTGGGATATTTAAGGTGGAATGAAGTGGAGGTCCTTGTCAACAGAGCAGCCCTAAACTTTGGGGTGCTTGTGTCTTGCTGATTTTCAATTTTCCCACTTTATCCCCCCATGCGTGGAAGTGCCCTATGCTCTCTAAGCTGTGTTTCTTAGAAGTTTCAGGACACACCGTACACTTCTCCAGAGTGGCTGTTGGCAATTTACATCCCGCCCATCAGTGTAGCAAGGCTCCCATTTCTCCATGGCCTGTCCTGCATTTCTGGTTTTGACACTTTTTTCAGCATGGCCCTTTTGACCGATGGGAAGCGAGACTTCTTTGTAGCGCTGATTTGCCTTTCCAGGTTGCTTGGTTGGCCAAAAAGGGCGTATGCGTTTTTTCCTGAATATATTCAGGAAAAAACGCATACGCCCTTTTTGGCCAAGGGCATCATTGTCAACGTTTTGCCGCTTTTCATGTGCTTTAAAGGCGATTCGAATCTACCTCCTGAAATCTGTTTCCTGCAATTCTGCCTTGATTTCAAATCCTCTTCTTTGCCTTCCCTCAATATATTTGTGGACGAGAGTTATCATTTATAACTCTGCAGGTTTGTGAATTGCAGTGCCCTGAAGCTCCATTTTACAAGTCGCTTTTTTGGGAGCTGGCCGCAAAAGCGCAGGATGGCTTCAGGCCCTGTTTTGGTTTCGGGGGGCAGGCGGAGCCTGTGGTTAATTCTTCTTCCTGATGGGAAAATAGAGTGACCTGTGCCTGTCCCAACACCAAGAGCTAGTCTCTCATTGGTTCCCCGTCTTCCCGTTCATCCTCAGGACAAATTGCAACCTGTACGGAACAGGAGGTTAAAGGTGCTGATGCTCCAAGTAGGGAGATTGCTAGTAAAGTGGCTGGAATGGCGAACCCGAGCACAAGGAGATGAGAAATGAGGTGCGTTTTAGAAACCTTTCCCCATCACACGGTGTACCATCTTCTGGGTTTCTCATGCATGTTTTCGATGCAGGAAGATGCCCTTGAACCTGGAGATTTGGGACCCATGCGATGGGTAGCACGCAGTATTACTTTAAAGGGTCTGCGTTTGCTCACCCAACCTCACCAAACCTCTCAGCCCCAGGAGTGTCCACCCTTATGTCTCATCCAGCTGTGGGTCTAGATATGGTCAATCCAGGTTGCATCACATCCCCTGAACGATTTGTGTAAGAATTTCTCTCTCTTTCCCTGTCTTTGTTTCATGGGTTTTTAAAAGTAATTTATTTTTATAATGGGGTTTAGCTGCTTTTCACGGCTGTGTTTATGCCGCTTTACACCCACTTGACACACTAACAGAGAGATATCAATACATAGGTTTTAAGATTATTACTAGTCAGATATATTCTTGTGCGGTGAATCGGGCGTGTTGAGTCCAGTTCTCTGAGCAAGGAGTAGGTCTTGTCTATTACATATTGGGTTTATGGAACGGTATCTGAGCTAATTTGAAACTCTTGTTTTATGTATCACCCCACCTCACCTTTCCCGTTAAGCAGCCATAGTGTGTTTTCTGCATGTGTGACTCTGTTCTGTTTTGTAATTCAGTTCAAGTGTAACGGTTTTTACATTCCCTCTATAAGTGACACCTTATGAGAGGTGTCCTTTTCTGTTTGACTTATTTCACTTAGAATCGTCTTACCTAAATCCACTCATCATGCTGCTACTAGCCTTATGACATTGATTTCATGGCTGAGTGATATTCCATTGTACATAAGGACCACAACTTTTTGATCCATTTTTCGCTTTCCTGGGATATTTAAGGTGGAATGAAGTGGAGGTCCTTGTCAACAGAGCAGCCCTAAACTTTGGGGTGCTTGTGTCTTGCTGATTTTCAATTTTCCCACTTTATCCCCCCATGCGTGGAAGTGCCCTATGCTCTCTAAGCTGTGTTTCTTAGAAGTTTCAGGACACACCGTACACTTCTCCAGAGTGGCTGTTGGCAATTTACATCCCGCCCATCAGTGTAGCAAGGCTCCCATTTCTCCATGGCCTGTCCTGCATTTCTGGTTTTGACACTTTTTTCAGCATGGCCCTTTTGACCGATGGGAAGCGAGACTTCTTTGTAGCGCTGATTTGCCTTTCCAGGTTGCTTGGTTGGCCAAAAAGGGCGTATGCGTTTTTTCCTGAATATATTCAGGAAAAAACGCATACGCCCTTTTTGGCCAAGGGCATCATTGTCAACGTTTTGCCGCTTTTCATGTGCTTTAAAGGCGATTCGAATCTACCTCCTGAAATCTGTTTCCTGCAATTCTGCCTTGATTTCAAATCCTCTTCTTTGCCTTCCCTCAATATATTTGTGGACGAGAGTTATCATTTATAACTCTGCAGGTTTGTGAATTGCAGTGCCCTGAAGCTCCATTTTACAAGTCGGTTTTTTGGGAGCTGGCCGCAAAAGCGCAGGATGGCTTCAGGCCCTGTTCTGGTTCCGGGGGTCAGGCTGAGCCTGTGGTTAATTCTTCTTCCTGATGGGAAAATAGAGTGACCTGTGCCTGTCCCAACACCAAGAGCTAGTCTCTCATTGGTTCCCCGTCTTCCCGTTCATCCTCAGGACAAATTGCAACCTGTACGGAACAGGAGGTTAAAGGTGCTGATGCTCCAAGAAGGGAGATTGCTGGTAAAGTGGCTGGAATGGCGAACCCGAGCACAAGGAGATGAGAAATGAGGTGCGTTTTAGAAACCTTTCCCCATCACACGGTGTACCATCTTCTGGGTTTCTCATGCATGTTTTCGATGTAGGAAGATGCCCTTGAACCTGGAGATTTGGGACCCTTGCGATGGGTAGCACGCAGTATTACTTTAAAGGGTCTGCGTTTGCTCACCCAACCTCACCAAACCTCTCAGCCCCAAGAGTGTCGACCGTTATGTCTCATCCAGCTGTGGGTCTAGATATGGTCAATCCAGGTTGCATCACAAACCCTGAACGAATTGTGTAAGAATTTCTCTCTCTTTCCCTGTCTTTGTTTCATGGGTTTTTAAAAGTAATTTATTTTTATAATGGGGTTTAGCTGCTTTTCACGGCTGTGTTTATGCCACTTTACACCCACTTGACACACTAACAGAGAGATATCAATACATAGGTTTTAAGATAATTACTAGTCAGATATATTCTTGTGCGGTGAATCGGGCGTGTTGAGTCCAGTTCTCTGAGCAACGAGTAGGTCTTGTCTATTACATATTGGGTTTATGGAACGGTATCTGAGCTAATTTGAAACTCTTGTTTTATGTATCACCCCACCTCACCTTTCCCGTTAAGCAGCCATAGTGTGTTTTCTGCATGTGTGACTCTGTTCTGTTTTGTAATTCAGTTCAAGTGTAACGGTTTTTACATTCCCACTATAAGTGACACCTTATGAGAAGTGTCCTTTTCTGTGAGACTTATTTCACTTAGAATCGTCTTACCTAAATCCACTCATCATGCTGCTACTAGCCTTATGACATTGATTTCATGGCTGAGTGATATTCCATTGTACATAAGGACCACAACTTTTTTATCCATTTTTCGCTTTCCTGGGATATTTAAGGTGGAATGAAGTGGAGGTCCTTGTCAACAGAGCAGCCCTAAACTTTGGGGTGCTTGTGTCTTGCTGATTTTCAATTTTCCCACTTTATCCCCCCATGCGTGGAAGTGCCCTATGCTCTCTAAGCTGTGTTTTTTAGATGTTTCAGGACACACCGTACACTTCTCCAGAGTGGCTGTTGGCAATTTACATCCCGCCCATCAGTGTAGCAAGGCTCCCATTTCTCCATGGCCTGTCCTGCATTTCTGGTTTTGACACTTTTTTCAGCATGGCCCTTTTGACCGATGGGAAACGAGACTTCTTTGTAGCGCTGATTTGCCTTTCCAGGTTGCTTGGTTGGCCAAAAAGGGCGTATGCGTTTTTTCCTGAATATATTCAGGAAAAAACGCATACGCCCTTTTTGGCCAAGGGCATCATTGTCAACGTTTTACCGCTTTTCATGTGCTTTAAAGGCGATTCGAATCTACCTCCTGAAATCTGTTTCCTGCAATTCTGCCTTGATTTCAAATCCTCTTCTTTGCCTTTCCTCAATATATTTGTGGACGAGAGTTATCATTTATAACTCTGCAGGTTTGTGAATTGCAGTGCCCTGAAGCTCCATTTTACAAGTCGCTTTTTTGGGAGCTGGCCGCAAAAGCGCAGGATGGCTTCAGGCCCTGTTCTGGTTCCGGGGGGCAGGCTGAGCCTGTGGTTAATTCTTCTTCCTGATGGGAAAATAGAGTGACCTGTGCCTGTCCCAACACCAAGAGCTAGTCTCTCATTGGTTCCCCGTCTTCCCGTTCATCCTCAGGACAAATTGCAACCTGTACGGAACAGGAGGTTAAAGGTGCTGATGCTCCAAGAAGGGAGATTGCTGGTAAAGTGGCTGGAATGGCGAACCCGAGCACAAGGAGATGAGAAATGAGGTGCGTTTTAGAAACCTTTCCCCATCACACGGTGTACCATCTTCTGGGTTTCTCATGCATGTTTTCGATGTAGGAAGATGCCCTTGAACCTGGAGATTTGGGACCCATGCGATGGGTAGCACGCAGTATTACTTTAAAGGGTCTGCGTTTGCTCACCCAACCTCACCAAACCTCTCAGCCCCAAGAGTGTCGACCGTTATGTCTCATCCAGCTGTGGGTCTAGATATGGTCAATCCAGGTTGCATCACAGCCCCTGAACGAATTGTGTAAGAATTTCTCTCTCTTTCCCTGTCTTTGTTTCATGGGTTTTTAAAAGTAATTTATTTTTATAATGGGGTTTAGCTGCTTTTCACGGCTGTGTTTATGCCGCTTTACACCCACTTGACACACTAACAGAGAGATATCAATACTAGGATTTAAGATTATTACTAGTCAGATATATTCATGTGCGGTGAATCGGGCGTGTTGAGTCCAGTTCTCTGAGCAAGGAGTAGGTCTTGTCTATTACAAATTGGGTTTATGGAACGGTATCTGAGCTAATTTGAAACTCTTGTTTTATGTATCACCCCACCTCACCTTTCCCGTTAAGCAGCTATAGTGTGTTTTCTGCATGTGTGACTCTGTTCTGTTTTGTAATTCAGTTCAAGTGTAACGGTTTTTACATTCCCTCTATAAGTGACACCTTATGAGAAGTGTCCTTTTCTGTGTGACTTATTTCACTTAGAATCGTCTTACCTAAATCCACTCATCATGCTGCTACTAGCCTTATGACATTGATTTCATGGCTGAGTGATATTCCATTGTACATAAGGACCACAACTTTTTTATCCATTTTTCGCTTTCCTGGGATATTTAAGGTGGAATGAAGTGGAGGTCCTTGTCAACAGAGCAGCCCTAAACTTTGGGGTGCTTGTGTCTTGCTGATTTTCAATTTTCCCACTTTATCCCCCCATGCGTGGAAGTGCCCTGTGCTCTCTAAGCTGTGTTTTTTAGATGTTTCAGGACACACCGTAAACTTCTCCAGAGTGGCTGTTGGCAATTTACATCCCGCCCATCAGTGTAGCAAGGCTCCCATTTCTCCATGGCCTGTCCTGCATTTCTGGTTTTGACACTTTTTTCAGCATGGCCCTTTTGACCGATGGGAAACGAGACTTCTTTGTAGCGCTGATTTGCCTTTCCAGGTTGCTTGGTTGGCCAAAAAGGGCGTATGCGTTTTTTCCTGAATAGATTCAGGAAAAAACGCATACGCCCTTTTTGGCCAAGGGCATCATTGTCAACGTTTTGCCGCTTTTCATGTGCCTTAAAGGCGATTCGAATCTACCTCCTGAAATCTGTTTCCTGCAATTCTGCCTTGATTTCAAATCCTCTTCTTTGCCTTCCCTCAATATATTTGTGGACGAGAGTTATCATTTATAACTCTGCAGGTTTGTGAATTGCAGTGCCCTGAAGCTCGATTTTACAAGTCGCTTTTTTGGGAGCTGGCCGCAAAAGCGCAGGACGGCTTCAGGCCCTGTTCTGGTTCCGGGGGGCAGGCTGAGCCTGTGGTTAATTCTCCTTCCTGATGGGAAAATAGAGTGACCTGTGCCTGTCCCAACACCAAGAGCTAGTCTCTCATTGGTTCCCCGTCTTCCCGTTCATCCTCAGGACAAATTGCAACCTGTACGGAACAGGAGGTTAAAGGTGCTGATGCTCCAAGAAGGGAGATTGCTGGTAAAGTGGCTGGAATGGCGAACCCGAGCACAAGGAGATGAGAAATGAGGTGCGTTTTAGAAACCTTTCCCCATCACATGGTGTACCATCTTCTGGGTTTCTCATGCATGTTTTCGATGTAGGAAGATGCCCTTGAACCTGGAGATTTGGGACCCATGCGATGGGTAGCACGCAGTATTACTTTAAAGGGTCTGCGTTTGCTCACCCAACCTCACCAAACCTCTCAGCCCCAAGAGTGTCGACCGTTATGTCTCATCCAGCTGTGGGTCTAGATATGGTCAATCCAGGTTGCATCACAGCCCCTGAACGAATTGTGTAAGAATTTCTCTCTCTTTCCCTGTCTTTGTTTCATGGGTTTTTAAAAGTAATTTATTTTTATAATGGGGTTTAGCTGCTTTTCACGGCTGTGTTTATGCCGCTTTACACCCACTTGACACACTAACAGAGAGATATCAATACTAGGATTTAAGATTATTACTAGTCAGATATATTCATGTGCGGTGAATCGGGCGTGTTGAGTCCAGTTCTCTGAGCAAGGAGTAGGTCTTGTCTATTACAAATTGGGTTTATGGAACGGTATCTGAGCTAATTTGAAACTCTTGTTTTATGTATCACCCCACCTCACCTTTCCCGTTAAGCAGCTATAGTGTGTTTTCTGCATGTGTGACTCTGTTCTGTTTTGTAATTCAGTTCAAGTGTAACGGTTTTTACATTCCCTCTATAAGTGACACCTTATGAGAAGTGTCCTTTTCTGTGTGACTTATTTCACTTAGAATCGTCTTACCTAAATCCACTCATCATGCTGCTACTAGCCTTATGACATTGATTTCATGGCTGAGTGATATTCCATTGTACATAAGGACCACAACTTTTTTATCCATTTTTCGCTTTCCTGGGATATTTAAGGTGGAATGAAGTGGAGGTCCTTGTCAACAGAGCAGCCCTAAACTTTGGGGTGCTTGTGTCTTGCTGATTTTCAATTTTCCCACTTTATCCCCCCATGCGTGGAAGTGCCCTGTGCTCTCTAAGCTGTGTTTTTTAGATGTTTCAGGACACACCGTAAACTTCTCCAGAGTGGCTGTTGGCAATTTACATCCCGCCCATCAGTGTAGCAAGGCTCCCATTTCTCCATGGCCTGTCCTGCATTTCTGGTTTTGACACTTTTTTCAGCATGGCCCTTTTGACCGATGGGAAACGAGACTTCTTTGTAGCGCTGATTTGCCTTTCCAGGTTGCTTGGTTGGCCAAAAAGGGCGTATGCGTTTTTTCCTGAATAGATTCAGGAAAAAACGCATACGCCCTTTTTGGCCAAGGGCATCATTGTCAACGTTTTGCCGCTTTTCATGTGCTTTAAAGGCGATTCGAATCTACCTCCTGAAATCTGTTTCCTGCAATTCTGCCTTGATTTCAAATCCTCTTCTTTGCCTTCCCTCAATATATTTGTGGACGAGAGTTATCATTTATAACTCTGCAGGTTTGTGAATTGCAGTGCCCTGAAGCTCGATTTTACAAGTCGCTTTTTTGGGAGCTGGCCGCAAAAGCGCAGGATGGCTTCAGGCCCTGTTCTGGTTCCGGGGGGCAGGCTGAGCCTGTGGTTAATTCTTCTTCCTGATGGGAAAATAGAGTGACCTGTGCCTGTCCCAACACCAAGAGCTAGTCTCTCATTGGTTCCCCGTCTTCCCGTTCATCCTCAGGACAAATTGCAACCTGTACGGAACAGGAGGTTAAAGGTGCTGATGCTCCAAGAAGGGAGATTGCTGGTAAAGTGGCTGGAATGGCGAACCCGAGCACAAGGAGATGAGAAATGAGGTGCGTTTTAGAAACCTTTCCCCATCACATGGTGTACCATCTTCTGGGTTTCTCATGCATGTTTTCGATGTAGGAAGATGCCCTTGAACCTGGAGATTTGGGACCCATGCGATGGGTAGCACGCAGTATTACTTTAAAGGGTCTGCGTTTGCTCACCCAACCTCACCAAACCTCTCAGCCCCAAGAGTGTCGACCGTTATGTCTCATCCAGCTGTGGGTCTAGATATGGTCAATCCAGGTTGCATCACAGCCCCTGAACGAATTGTGTAAGAATTTCTCTCTCTTTCCCTGTCTTTGTTTCATGGGTTTTTAAAAGTAATTTATTTTTATAATGGGGTTTAGCTGCTTTTCACGGCTGTGTTTATGCCGCTTTACACCCACTTGACACACTAACAGAGAGATATCAATACATATGTTTTAAGATTATTACTAGTCAGATATATTCTTGTGCGGTGAATCGGGCGTGTTGAGTCCAGTTCTCTGAGCAAGGAGTAGGTCTTGTCTATTACATATTGGGTTTATGGAACGGTATCTGAGCTAATTTGAAACTCTTGTTTTATGTATCACCCCACCTCACCTTTCCCGTTAAGCAGCCATAGTGTGTTTTCTGCATGTGTGACTCTGTTCTGTTTTGTAATTCAGTTCAAGTGTAACGGTTTTTACATTCCCTCTATAAGTGACACCTTATGAGAGGTGTCCTTTTCTGTGTGACTTATTTCACTTAGAATCGTCTTACCTAAATCCACTCATCATGCTGCTACTAGCCTTATGACATTGATTTCATGGCTGAGTGATATTCCATTGTACATAAGGACCACAACTTTTTGATCCATTTTTCGCCTTCCTGGGATATTTAAGGTGGAATGAAGTGGAGGTCCTTGTCAACAGAGCAGCCCTAAACTTTGGGGTGCTTGTGTCTTGCTGATTTTCAATTTTCCCACTTTATCCCCCCATGCGTGGAAGTGCCCTATGCTCTCTAAGCTGTGTTTCTTAGAAGTTTCAGGACACACCGTACACTTCTCCAGAGTGGCTGTTGGCAATTTACATCCCGCCCATCAGTGTAGCAAGGCTCCCATTTCTCCATGGCCTGTCCTGCATTTCTGGTTTTGACACTTTTTTCAGCATGGCCCTTTTGACCGATGGGAAGCGAGACTTCTTTGTAGCGCTGATTTGCCTTTCCAGGTTGCTTGGTTGGCCAAAAAGGGCGTATGCGTTTTTTCCTGAATATATTCAGGAAAAAACGCATACGCCCTTTTTGGCCAAGGGCATCATTGTCAACGTTTTGCCGCTTTTCATGTGCTTTAAAGGCGATTCGAATCTACCTCCTGAAATCTGTTTCCTGCAATTCTGCCTTGATTTCAAATCCTCTTCTTTGCCTTCCCTCAATATATTTGTGGACGAGAGTTATCATTTATAACTCTGCAGGTTTGTGAATTGCAGTGCCCTGAAGCTCCATTTTACAAGTCGCTTTTTTGGGAGCTGGCCGCAAAAGCGCAGGATGGCTTCAGGCCCTGTTTTGGTTTCGGGGGGCAGGCGGAGCCTGTGGTTAATTCTTCTTCCTGATGGGAAAATAGAGTGACCTGTGCCTGTCCCAACACCAAGAGCTAGTCTCTCATTGGTTCCCCGTCTTCCCGTTCATCCTCAGGACAAATTGCAACCTGTACGGAACAGGAGGTTAAAGGTGCTGATGCTCCAAGTAGGGAGATTGCTAGTAAAGTGGCTGGAATGGCGAACCCGAGCACAAGGAGATGAGAAATGAGGTGCGTTTTAGAAACCTTTCCCCATCACACGGTGTACCATCTTCTGGGTTTCTCATGCATGTTTTCGATGCAGGAAGATGCCCTTGAACCTGGAGATTTGGGACCCATGCGATGGGTAGCACGCAGTATTACTTTAAAGGGTCTGCGTTTGCTCACCCAACCTCACCAAACCTCTCAGCCCCAGGAGTGTCCACCCTTATGTCTCATCCAGCTGTGGGTCTAGATATGGTCAATCCAGGTTGCATCACATCCCCTGAACGATTTGTGTAAGAATTTCTCTCTCTTTCCCTGTCTTTGTTTCATGGGTTTTTAAAAGTAATTTATTTTTATAATGGGGTTTAGCTGCTTTTCACGGCTGTGTTTATGCCGCTTTACACCCACTTGACACACTAACAGAGAGATATCAATACATAGGTTTTAAGATTATTACTAGTCAGATATATTCTTGTGCGGTGAATCGGGCGTGTTGAGTCCAGTTCTCTGAGCAAGGAGTAGGTCTTGTCTATTACATATTGGGTTTATGGAACGGTATCTGAGCTAATTTGAAACTCTTGTTTTATGTATCACCCCACCTCACCTTTCCCGTTAAGCAGCCATAGTGTGTTTTCTGCATGTGTGACTCTGTTCTGTTTTGTAATTCAGTTCAAGTGTAACGGTTTTTACATTCCCTCTATAAGTGACACCTTATGAGAGGTGTCCTTTTCTGTTTGACTTATTTCACTTAGAATCGTCTTACCTAAATCCACTCATCATGCTGCTACTAGCCTTATGACATTGATTTCATGGCTGAGTGATATTCCATTGTACATAAGGACCACAAATTTTTGATCCATTTTTCGCTTTCCTGGGATATTTAAGGTGGAATGAAGTGGAGGTCCTTGTCAACAGAGCAGCCCTAAACTTTGGGGTGCTTGTGTCTTGCTGATTTTCAATTTTCCCACTTTATCCCCCCATGCGTGGAAGTGCCCTATGCTCTCTAAGCTGTGTTTCTTAGAAGTTTCAGGACACACCGTACACTTCTCCAGAGTGGCTGTTGGCAATTTACATCCCGCCCATCAGTGTAGCAAGGCTCCCATTTCTCCATGGCCTGTCCTGCATTTCTGGTTTTGACACTTTTTTCAGCATGGCCCTTTTGACCGATGGGAAGCGAGACTTCTTTGTAGCGCTGATTTGCCTTTCCAGGTTGCTTGGTTGGCCAAAAAGGGCGTATGCGTTTTTTCCTGAATATATTCAGGAAAAAACGCATACGCCCTTTTTGGCCAAGGGCATCATTGTCAACGTTTTGCCGCTTTTCATGTGCTTTAAAGGCGATTCGAATCTACCTCCTGAAATCTGTTTCCTGCAATTCTGCCTTGATTTCAAATCCTCTTCTTTGCCTTCCCTCAATATATTTGTGGACGAGAGTTATCATTTATAACTCTGCAGGTTTGTGAATTGCAGTGCCCTGAAGCTCCATTTTACAAGTCGGTTTTTTGGGAGCTGGCCGCAAAAGCGCAGGATGGCTTCAGGCCCTGTTCTGGTTCCGGGGGTCAGGCTGAGCCTGTGGTTAATTCTTCTTCCTGATGGGAAAATAGAGTGACCTGTGCCTGTCCCAACACCAAGAGCTAGTCTCTCATTGGTTCCCCGTCTTCCCGTTCATCCTCAGGACAAATTGCAACCTGTACGGAACAGGAGGTTAAAGGTGCTGATGCTCCAAGAAGGGAGATTGCTGGTAAAGTGGCTGGAATGGCGAACCCGAGCACAAGGAGATGAGAAATGAGGTGCGTTTTAGAAACCTTTCCCCATCACACGGTGTACCATCTTCTGGGTTTCTCATGCATGTTTTCGATGTAGGAAGATGCCCTTGAACCTGGAGATTTGGGACCCTTGCGATGGGTAGCACGCAGTATTACTTTAAAGGGTCTGCGTTTGCTCACCCAACCTCACCAAACCTCTCAGCCCCAAGAGTGTCGACCGTTATGTCTCATCCAGCTGTGGGTCTAGATATGGTCAATCCAGGTTGCATCACAAACCCTGAACGAATTGTGTAAGAATTTCTCTCTCTTTCCCTGTCTTTGTTTCATGGGTTTTTAAAAGTAATTTATTTTTATAATGGGGTTTAGCTGCTTTTCACGGCTGTGTTTATGCCACTTTACACCCACTTGACACACTAACAGAGAGATATCAATACATAGGTTTTAAGATAATTACTAGTCAGATATATTCTTGTGCGGTGAATCGGGCGTGTTGAGTCCAGTTCTCTGAGCAACGAGTAGGTCTTGTCTATTACATATTGGGTTTATGGAACGGTATCTGAGCTAATTTGAAACTCTTGTTTTATGTATCACCCCACCTCACCTTTCCCGTTAAGCAGCCATAGTGTGTTTTCTGCATGTGTGACTCTGTTCTGTTTTGTAATTCAGTTCAAGTGTAACGGTTTTTACATTCCCACTATAAGTGACACCTTATGAGAAGTGTCCTTTTCTGTGAGACTTATTTCACTTAGAATCGTCTTACCTAAATCCACTCATCATGCTGCTACTAGCCTTATGACATTGATTTCATGGCTGAGTGATATTCCATTGTACATAAGGACCACAACTTTTTTATCCATTTTTCGCTTTCCTGGGATATTTAAGGTGGAATGAAGTGGAGGTCCTTGTCAACAGAGCAGCCCTAAACTTTGGGGTGCTTGTGTCTTGCTGATTTTCAATTTTCCCACTTTATCCCCCCATGCGTGGAAGTGCCCTATGCTCTCTAAGCTGTGTTTTTTAGATGTTTCAGGACACACCGTACACTTCTCCAGAGTGGCTGTTGGCAATTTACATCCCGCCCATCAGTGTAGCAAGGCTCCCATTTCTCCATGGCCTGTCCTGCATTTCTGGTTTTGACACTTTTTTCAGCATGGCCCTTTTGACCGATGGGAAACGAGACTTCTTTGTAGCGCTGATTTGCCTTTCCAGGTTGCTTGGTTGGCCAAAAAGGGCGTATGCGTTTTTTCCTGAATATATTCAGGAAAAAACGCATACGCCCTTTTTGGCCAAGGGCATCATTGTCAACGTTTTACCGCTTTTCATGTGCTTTAAAGGCGATTCGAATCTACCTCCTGAAATCTGTTTCCTGCAATTCTGCCTTGATTTCAAATCCTCTTCTTTGCCTTTCCTCAATATATTTGTGGACGAGAGTTATCATTTATAACTCTGCAGGTTTGTGAATTGCAGTGCCCTGAAGCTCCATTTTACAAGTCGCTTTTTTGGGAGCTGGCCGCAAAAGCGCAGGATGGCTTCAGGCCCTGTTCTGGTTCCGGGGGGCAGGCTGAGCCTGTGGTTAATTCTTCTTCCTGATGGGAAAATAGAGTGACCTGTGCCTGTCCCAACACCAAGAGCTAGTCTCTCATTGGTTCCCCGTCTTCCCGTTCATCCTCAGGACAAATTGCAACCTGTACGGAACAGGAGGTTAAAGGTGCTGATGCTCCAAGAAGGGAGATTGCTGGTAAAGTGGCTGGAATGGCGAACCCGAGCACAAGGAGATGAGAAATGAGGTGCGTTTTAGAAACCTTTCCCCATCACACGGTGTACCATCTTCTGGGTTTCTCATGCATGTTTTCGATGTAGGAAGATGCCCTTGAACCTGGAGATTTGGGACCCATGCGATGGGTAGCACGCAGTATTACTTTAAAGGGTCTGCGTTTGCTCACCCAACCTCACCAAACCTCTCAGCCCCAAGAGTGTCGACCGTTATGTCTCATCCAGCTGTGGGTCTAGATATGGTCAATCCAGGTTGCATCACAGCCCCTGAACGAATTGTGTAAGAATTTCTCTCTCTTTCCCTGTCTTTGTTTCATGGGTTTTTAAAAGTAATTTATTTTTATAATGGGGTTTAGCTGCTTTTCACGGCTGTGTTTATGCCGCTTTACACCCACTTGACACACTAACAGAGAGATATCAATACTAGGATTTAAGATTATTACTAGTCAGATATATTCATGTGCGGTGAATCGGGCGTGTTGAGTCCAGTTCTCTGAGCAAGGAGTAGGTCTTGTCTATTACAAATTGGGTTTATGGAACGGTATCTGAGCTAATTTGAAACTCTTGTTTTATGTATCACCCCACCTCACCTTTCCCGTTAAGCAGCTATAGTGTGTTTTCTGCATGTGTGACTCTGTTCTGTTTTGTAATTCAGTTCAAGTGTAACGGTTTTTACATTCCCTCTATAAGTGACACCTTATGAGAAGTGTCCTTTTCTGTGTGACTTATTTCACTT
This sequence comes from Balaenoptera physalus, assembly GCF_965194825.1. NCBI lineage: Eukaryota > Metazoa > Chordata > Mammalia > Artiodactyla > Balaenopteridae > Balaenoptera > Balaenoptera physalus. The sequence continues at coordinate 678,767 of NW_028126394.1, read as the reverse complement.
AGAATCGTCTTACCTAAATCCACTCATCATGCTGCTACTAGCCTTATGACATTGATTTCATGGCTGAGTGATATTCCATTGTACATAAGGACCACAACTTTTTTATCCATTTTTCGCTTTCCTGGGATATTTAAGGTGGAATGAAGTGGAGGTCCTTGTCAACAGAGCAGCCCTAAACTTTGCGGTGCTTGTGTCTTGCTGATTTTCAATTTTCCCACTTTATCCCCCCATGCGTGGAAGTGCCCTGTGCTCTCTAAGCTGTGTTTTTTAGATGTTTCAGGACACACCGTAAACTTCTCCAGAGTGGCTGTTGGCAATTTACATCCCGCCCATCAGTGTAGCAAGGCTCCCATTTCTCCATGGCCTGTCCTGCATTTCTGGTTTTGACACTTTTTTCAGCATGGCCCTTTTGACCGATGGGAAACGAGACTTCTTTGTAGCGCTGATTTGCCTTTCCAGGTTGCTTGGTTGGCCAAAAAGGGCGTATGCGTTTTTTCCTGAATAGATTCAGGAAAAAACGCATACGCCCTTTTTGGCCAAGGGCATCATTGTCAACGTTTTGCCGCTTTTCATGTGCTTTAAAGGCGATTCGAATCTACCTCCTGAAATCTGTTTCCTGCAATTCTGCCTTGATTTCAAATCCTCTTCTTTGCCTTCCCTCAATATATTTGTGGACGAGAGTTATCATTTATAACTCTGCAGGTTTGTGAATTGCAGTGCCCTGAAGCTCGATTTTACAAGTCGCTTTTTTGGGAGCTGGCCGCAAAAGCGCAGGATGGCTTCAGGCCCTGTTCTGGTTCCGGGGGGCAGGCTGAGCCTGTGGTTAATTCTTCTTCCTGATGGGAAAATAGAGTGACCTGTGCCTGTCCCAACACCAAGAGCTAGTCTCTCATTGGTTCCCCGTCTTCCCGTTCATCCTCAGGACAAATTGCAACCTGTACGGAACAGGAGGTTAAAGGTGCTGATGCTCCAAGAAGGGAGATTGCTGGTAAAGTGGCTGGAATGGCGAACCCGAGCACAAGGAGATGAGAAATGAGGTGCGTTTTAGAAACCTTTCCCCATCACATGGTGTACCATCTTCTGGGTTTCTCATGCATGTTTTCGATGTAGGAAGATGCCCTTGAACCTGGAGATTTGGGACCCATGCGATGGGTAGCACGCAGTATTACTTTAAAGGGTCTGCGTTTGCTCACCCAACCTCACCAAACCTCTCAGCCCCAAGAGTGTCGACCGTTATGTCTCATCCAGCTGTGGGTCTAGATATGGTCAATCCAGGTTGCATCACAGCCCCTGAACGAATTGTGTAAGAATTTCTCTCTCTTTCCCTGTCTTTGTTTCATGGGTTTTTAAAAGTAATTTATTTTTATAATGGGGTTTAGCTGCTTTTCACGGCTGTGTTTATGCCGCTTTACACCCACTTGACACACTAACAGAGAGATATCAATACTAGGATTTAAGATTATTACTAGTCAGATATATTCATGTGCGGTGAATCGGGCGTGTTGAGTCCAGTTCTCTGAGCAAGGAGTAGGTCTTGTCTATTACAAATTGGGTTTATGGAACGGTATCTGAGCTAATTTGAAACTCTTGTTTTATGTATCACCCCACCTCACCTTTCCCGTTAAGCAGCTATAGTGTGTTTTCTGCATGTGTGACTCTGTTCTGTTTTGTAATTCAGTTCAAGTGTAACGGTTTTTACATTCCCTCTATAAGTGACACCTTATGAGAAGTGTCCTTTTCTGTGTGACTTATTTCACTTAGAATCGTCTTACCTAAATCCACTCATCATGCTGCTACTAGCCTTATGACATTGATTTCATGGCTGAGTGATATTCCATTGTACATAAGGACCACAACTTTTTTATCCATTTTTCGCTTTCCTGGGATATTTAAGGTGGAATGAAGTGGAGGTCCTTGTCAACAGAGCAGCCCTAAACTTTGGGGTGCTTGTGTCTTGCTGATTTTCAATTTTCCCACTTTATCCCCCCATGCGTGGAAGTGCCCTGTGCTCTCTAAGCTGTGTTTTTTAGATGTTTCAGGACACACCGTAAACTTCTCCAGAGTGGCTGTTGGCAATTTACATGCCGCCCATCAGTGTAGCAAGGCTCCCATTTCTCCATGGCCTGTCCTGCATTTCTGGTTTTGACACTTTTTTCAGCATGGCCCTTTTGACCGATGGGAAGCGAGACTTCTTTGTAGCGCTGATTTGCCTTTCCAGGTTGCTTGGTTGGCCAAAAAGGGCGTATGCGTTTTTTCCTGAATATATTCAGGAAAAAACGCATACGCCCTTTTTGGCCAAGGGCATCATTGTCAACGTTTTACCGCTTTTCATGTGCTTTAAAGGCGATTCGAATCTACCTCCTGAAATCTGTTTCCTGCAATTCTGCCTTGATTTCAAATCCTCTTCTTTGCCTTTCCTCAATATATTTGTGGACGAGAGTTATCATTTATAACTCTGCAGGTTTGTGAATTGCAGTGCCCTGAAGCTCCATTTTACAAGTCGCTTTTTTGGGAGCTGGCCGCAAAAGCGCAGGATGGCTTCAGGCCCTGTTCTGGTTCCGGGGGGCAGGCTGAGCCTGTGGTTAATTCTTCTTCCTGATGGGAAAATAGAGTGACCTGTGCCTGTCCCAACACCAAGAGCTAGTCTCTCATTGGTTCCCCGTCTTCCCGTTCATCCTCAGGACAAATTGCAACCTGTACGGAACAGGAGGTTAAAGGTGCTGATGCTCCAAGAAGGGAGATTGCTGGTAAAGTGGCTGGAATGGCGAACCCGAGCACAAGGAGATGAGAAATGAGGTGCGTTTTAGAAACCTTTCCCCATCACATGGTGTACCATCTTCTGGGTTTCTCATGCATGTTTTCGATGTAGGAAGATGCCCTTGAACCTGGAGATTTGGGACCCATGCGATGGGTAGCACGCAGTATTACTTTAAAGGGTCTGCGTTTGCTCACCCAACCTCACCAAACCTCTCAGCCCCAAGAGTGTCGACCGTTATGTCTCATCCAGCTGTGGGTCTAGATATGGTCAATCCAGGTTGCATCACAGCCCCTGAACGAATTGTGTAAGAATTTCTCTCTCTTTCCCTGTCTTTGTTTCATGGGTTTTTAAAAGTAATTTATTTTTATAATGGGGTTTAGCTGCTTTTCACGGCTGTGTTTATGCCGCTTTACACCCACTTGACACACTAACAGAGAGATATCAATACATAGGTTTTAAGATTATTACTAGTCAGATATATTCATGTGCGGTGAATCGGGCGTGTTGAGTCCAGTTCTCTGAGCAAGGAGTAGGTCTTGTCTATTACAAATTGGGTTTATGGAACGGTATCTGAGCTAATTTGAAACTCTTGTTTTATGTATCACCCCACCTCACCTTTCCCGTTAAGCAGCTATAGTGTGTTTTCTGCATGTGTGACTCTGTTCTGTTTTGTAATTCAGTTCAAGTGTAACGGTTTTTACATTCCCTCTATAAGTGACACCTTATGAGAAGTGTCCTTTTCTGTGTGACTTATTTCACTTAGAATCGTCTTACCTAAATCCACTCATCATGCTGCTACTAGCCTTATGACATTGATTTCATGGCTGAGTGATATTCCATTGTACATAAGGACCACAACTTTTTTATCCATTTTTCGCTTTCCTGGGATATTTAAGGTGGAATGAAGTGGAGGTCCTTGTCAACAGAGCAGCCCTAAACTTTGGGGTGCTTGTGTCTTGCTGATTTTCAATTTTCCCACTTTATCCCCCCATGCGTGGAAGTGCCCTGTGCTCTCTAAGCTGTGTTTTTTAGATGTTTCAGGACACACCGTAAACTTCTCCAGAGTGGCTGTTGGCAATTTACATCCCGCCCATCAGTGTAGCAAGGCTCCCATTTCTCCATGGCCTGTCCTGCATTTCTGGTTTTGACACTTTTTTCAGCATGGCCCTTTTGACCGATGGGAAACGAGACTGCTTTGTAGCGCTGATTTGCCTTTCCAGGTTGCTTGGTTGGCCAAAAAGGGCGTATGCGTTTTTTCCTGAATAGATTCAGGAAAAAACGCATACGCCCTTTTTGGTCAAGGGCATCATTGTCAACGTTTTGCCGCTTTTCATGTGCTTTAAAGGCGATTCGAATCTACCTCCTGAAATCTGTTTCCTGCAATTCTGCCTTGATTTCAAATCCTCTTCTTTGCCTTCCCTCAATATATTTGTGGACGAGAGTTATCATTTATAACTCTGCAGGTTTGTGAATTGCAGTGCCCTGAAGCTCGATTTTACAAGTCGCTTTTTTGGGAGCTGGCCGCAAAAGCGCAGGATGGCTTCAGGCCCTGTTCTGGTTCCGGGGGGCAGGCTGAGCCTGTGGTTAATTCTTCTTCCTGATGGGAAAATAGAGTGACCTGTGCCTGTCCCAACACCAAGAGCTAGTCTCTCATTGGTTCCCCGTCTTCCCGTTCATCCTCAGGACAAATTGCAACCTGTACGGAACAGGAGGTTAAAGGTGCTGATGCTCCAAGAAGGGAGATTGCTGGTAAAGTGGCTGGAATGGCGAACCCGAGCACAAGGAGATGAGAAATGAGGTGCGTTTTAGAAACCTTTCCCCATCACATGGTGTACCATCTTCTGGGTTTCTCATGCATGTTTTCGATGTAGGAAGATGCCCTTGAACCTGGAGATTTGGGACCCATGCGATGGGTAGCACGCAGTATTACTTTAAAGGGTCTGCGTTTGCTCACCCAACCTCACCAAACCTCTCAGCCCCAAGAGTGTCGACCGTTATGTCTCATCCAGCTGTGGGTCTAGATATGGTCAATCCAGGTTGCATCACAGCCCCTGAACGAATTGTGTAAGAATTTCTCTCTCTTTCCCTGTCTTTGTTTCATGGGTTTTTAAAAGTAATTTATTTTTATAATGGGGTTTAGCTGCTTTTCACGGCTGTGTTTATGCCGCTTTACACCCACTTGACACACTAACAGAGAGATATCAATACTAGGATTTAAGATTATTACTAGTCAGATATATTCATGTGCAGTGAATCGGGCGTGTTGAGTCCAGTTCTCTGAGCAAGGAGTAGGTCTTGTCTATTACAAATTGGGTTTATGGAACGGTATCTGAGCTAATTTGAAACTCTTGTTTTATGTATCACCCCACCTCACCTTTCCCGTTAAGCAGCTATAGTGTGTTTTCTGCATGTGTGACTCTGTTCTGTTTTGTAATTCAGTTCAAGTGTAACGGTTTTTACATTCCCTCTATAAGTGACACCTTATGAGAAGTGTCCTTTTCTGTGTGACTTATTTCACTTAGAATCGTCTTACCTAAATCCACTCATCATGCTGCTACTAGCCTTATGACATTGATTTCATGGCTGAGTGATATTCCATTGTACATAAGGACCACAACTTTTTTATCCATTTTTCGCTTTCCTGGGATATTTAAGGTGGAATGAAGTGGAGGTCCTTGTCAACAGAGCAGCCCTAAACTTTGGGGTGCTTGTGTCTTGCTGATTTTCAATTTTCCCACTTTATCCCCCCATGCGTGGAAGTGCCCTGTGCTCTCTAAGCTGTGTTTTTTAGATGTTTCAGGACACACCGTAAACTTCTCCAGAGTGGCTGTTGGCAATTTACATCCCGCCCATCAGTGTAGCAAGGCTCCCATTTCTCCATGGCCTGTCCTGCATTTCTGGTTTTGACACTTTTTTCAGCATGGCCCTTTTGACCGATGGGAAGCGAGACTTCTTTGTAGCGCTGATTTGCCTTTCCAGGTTGCTTGGTTGGCCAAAAAGGGCGTATGCGTTTTTTCCTGAATAGATTCAGGAAAAAACGCATACGCCCTTTTTGGCCAAGGGCATCATTGTCAACGTTTTGCCGCTTTTCATGTGCTTTAAAGGCGATTCGAATCTACCTCCTGAAATCTGTTTCCTGCAATTCTGCCTTGATTTCAAATCCTCTTCTTTGCCTTCCCTCAATATATTTGTGGACGAGAGTTATCATTTATAACTCTGCAGGTTTGTGAATTGCAGTGCCCTGAAGCTCCATTTTACAAGTCACTTTTTTGGGAGCTGGCCGCAAAAGCTCAGGATGGCTTCAGGCCCTCTTCTGGTTCCGGGGGGCAGGCTGAGCCTGTGGTTAATTCTTCTTCCTAATGGGAAAATAGAGTGACCTGTGCCTGTCCCAACACCAAGAGCTAGTCTCTCATTGGTTCCCCGTCTTCCCGTTCATCCTCAGGACAAATTGCAACCTGTACGGAACAGGAGGTTAAAGGTGCTGATGCTCCAAGAAGGGAGATTGCTGGTAAAGTGGCTGGAATGGCGAACCCGAGCACAAGGAGATGAGAAATGAGGTGCGTTTTAGAAACCTTTCCCCATCACATGGTGTACCATCTTCTGGGTTTCTCATGCATGTTTTCGATGTAGGAAGATGCCCTTGAACCTGGAGATTTGGGACCCATGCGATGGGTAGCACGCAGTATTACTTTAAAGGGTCTGCGTTTGCTCACCCAACCTCACCAAACCTCTCAGCCCCAAGAGTGTCGACCGTTATGTCTCATCCAGCTGTGGGTCTAGATATGGTCAATCCAGGTTGCATCACAGCCCCTGAACGAATTGTGTAAGAATTTCTCTCTCTTTCCCTGTCTTTGTTTCATGGGTTTTTAAAAGTAATTTATTTTTATAATGGGGTTTAGCTGCTTTTCACGGCTGTGTTTATGCCGCTTTACACCCACTTGACACACTAACAGAGAGATATCAATACTAGGATTTAAGATTATTACTAGTCAGATATATTCATGTGCGGTGAATCGGGCGTGTTGAGTCCAGTTCTCTGAGCAAGGAGTAGGTCTTGTCTATTACAAATTGGGTTTATGGAACGGTATCTGAGCTAATTTGAAACTCTTGTTTTATGTATCACCCCACCTCACCTTTCCCGTTAAGCAGCTATAGTGTGTTTTCTGCATGTGTGACTCTGTTCTGTTTTGTAATTCAGTTCAAGTGTAACGGTTTTTACATTCCCTCTATAAGTGACACCTTATGAGAAGTGTCCTTTTCTGTGTGACTTATTTCACTTAGAATCGTCTTACCTAAATCCACTCATCATGCTGCTACTAGCCTTATGACATTGATTTCATGGCTGAGTGATATTCCATTGTACATAAGGACCACAACTTTTTTATCCATTTTTCGCTTTCCTGGGATATTTAAGGTGGAATGAAGTGGAGGTCCTTGTCAACAGAGCAGCCCTAAACTTTGGGGTGCTTGTGTCTTGCTGATTTTCAATTTTCCCACTTTATCCCCCCATGCGTGGAAGTGCCCTGTGCTCCTTAAGCTGTGTTTTTTAGATGTTTCAGGACACACCGTAAACTTCTCCAGAGTGGCTGTTGGCAATTTACATGCCGCCCATCAGTGTAGCAAGGCTCCCATTTCTCCATGGCCTGTCCTGCATTTCTGGTTTTGACACTTTTTTCAGCATGGCCCTTTTGACCGATGGGAAGCGAGACTTCTTTGTAGCGCTGATTTGCCTTTCCAGGTTGCTTGGTTGGCCAAAAAGGGCGTATGCGTTTTTTCCTGAATAGATTCAGGAAAAAACGCATACGCCCTTTTTGGCCAAGGGCATCATTGTCAACGTTTTACCGCTTTTCATGTGCTTTAAAGGCGATTCGAATCTACCTCCTGAAATCTGTTTCCTGCAATTCTGCCTTGATTTCAAATCCTCTTCTTTGCCTTTCCTCAATATATTTGTGGACGAGAGTTATCATTTATAACTCTGCAGGTTTGTGAATTGCAGTGCCCTGAAGCTCCATTTTACAAGTCGCTTTTTTGGGAGCTGGCCGCAAAAGCGCAGGATGGCTTCAGGCCCTGTTCTGGTTTCGGGGGGCAGGCTGAGCCTGTGGTTAATTCTTCTTCCTGATGGGAAAATAGAGTGACCTGTGCCTGTCCCAACACCAAGAGCTAGTCTCTCATTGGTTCCCCGTCTTCCCGTTCATCCTCAGGACAAATTGCAACCTGTACGGAACAGGAGGTTAAAGGTGCTGATGCTCCAAGAAGGGAGATTGCTGGTAAAGTGGCTGGAATGGCGAACCCGAGCACAAGGAGATGAGAAATGAGGTGCGTTTTAGAAACCTTTCCCCATCACATGGTGTACCATCTTCTGGGTTTCTCATGCATGTTTTCGATGTAGGAAGATGCCCTTGAACCTGGAGATTTGGGACCCATGCGATGGGTAGCACGCAGTATTACTTTAAAGGGTCTGCGTTTGCTCACCCAACCTCACCAAACCTCTCAGCCCCAAGAGTGTCGACCGTTATGTCTCATCCAGCTGTGGGTCTAGATATGGTCAATCCAGGTTGCATCACAGCCCCTGAACGAATTGTGTAAGAATTTCTCTCTCTTTCCCTGTCTTTGTTTCATGGGTTTTTAAAAGTAATTTATTTTTATAATGGGGTTTAGCTGCTTTTCACGGCTGTGTTTATGCCGCTTTACACCCACTTGACACACTAACAGAGAGATATCAATACTAGGATTTAAGATTATTACTAGTCAGATATATTCATGTGCGGTGAATCGGGCGTGTTGAGTCCAGTTCTCTGAGCAAGGAGTAGGTCTTGTCTATTACAAATTGGGTTTATGGAACGGTATCTGAGCTAATTTGAAACTCTTGTTTTATGTATCACCCCACCTCACCTTTCCCGTTAAGCAGCTATAGTGTGTTTTCTGCATGTGTGACTCTGTTCTGTTTTGTAATTCAGTTCAAGTGTAACGGTTTTTACATTCCCTCTATAAGTGACACCTTATGAGAAGTGTCCTTTTCTGTGTGACTTATTTCACTTAGAATCGTCTTACCTAAATCCACTCATCATGCTGCTACTAGCCTTATGACATTGATTTCATGGCTGAGTGATATTCCATTGTACATAAGGACCACAACTTTTTTATCCATTTTTCGCTTTCCTGGGATATTTAAGGTGGAATGAAGTGGAGGTCCTTGTCAACAGAGCAGCCCTAAACTTTGGGGTGCTTGTGTCTTGCTGATTTTCAATTTTCCCACTTTATCCCCCCATGCGTGGAAGTGCCCTGTGCTCTCTAAGCTGTGTTTTTTAGATGTTTCAGGACACACCGTAAACTTCTCCAGAGTGGCTGTTGGCAATTTACATGCCGCCCATCAGTGTAGCAAGGCTCCCATTTCTCCATGGCCTGTCCTGCATTTCTGGTTTTGACACTTTTTTCAGCATGGCCCTTTTGACCGATGGGAAACGAGACTTCTTTGTAGCGCTGATTTGCCTTTCCAGGTTGCTTGGTTGGCCAAAAAGGGCGTATGCGTTTTTTCCTGAATAGATTCAGGAAAAAACGCATACGCCCTTTTTGGCCAAGGGCATCATTGTCAACGTTTTGCCGCTTTTCATGTGCTTTAAAGGCGATTCGAATCTACCTCCTGAAATCTGTTTCCTGCAATTCTGCCTTGATTTCAAATCCTCTTCTTTGCCTTCCCTCAATATATTTGTGGACGAGAGTTATCATTTATAACTCTGCAGGTTTGTGAATTGCAGTGCCCTGAAGCTCGATTTTACAAGTCGCTTTTTTGGGAGCTGGCCGCAAAAGCGCAGGATGGCTTCAGGCCCTGTTCTGGTTCCGGGGGGCAGGCTGAGCCTGTGGTTAATTCTTCTTCCTGATGGGAAAATAGAGTTACCTGTGCCTGTCCCAACACCAAGAGCTAGTCTCTCATTGGTTCCCCGTCTTCCCGTTCATCCTCAGGACAAATTGCAACCTGTACGGAACAGGAGGTTAAAGGTGCTGATGCTCCAAGAAGGGAGATTGCTGGTAAAGTGGCTGGAATGGCGAACCCGAGCACAAGGAGATGAGAAATGAGGTGCGTTTTAGAAACCTTTCCCCATCACATGGTGTACCATCTTCTGGGTTTCTCATGCATGTTTTCGATGTAGGAAGATGCCCTTGAACCTGGAGATTTGGGACCCATGCGATGGGTAGCACGCAGTATTACTTTAAAGGGTCTGCGTTTGCTCACCCAACCTCACCAAACCTCTCAGCCCCAAGAGTGTCGACCGTTATGTCTCATCCAGCTGTGGGTCTAGATATGGTCAATCCAGGTTGCATCACAGCCCCTGAACGAATTGTGTAAGAATTTCTCTCTCTTTCCCTGTCTTTGTTTCATGGGTTTTTAAAAGTAATTTATTTTTATAATGCGGTTTAGCTGCTTTTCACGGCTGTGTTTATGCCGCTTTACACCCTCTTGACACACTAACAGAGAGATATCAATACTAGGATTTAAGATTATTACTAGTCAGATATATTCATGTGCGGTGAATCGGGCGTGTTGAGTCCAGTTCTCTGAGCAAGGAGTAGGTCTTGTCTATTACAAATTGGGTTTATGGAACGGTATCTGAGCTAATTTGAAACTCTTGTTTTATGTATCACCCCACCTCACCTTTCCCGTTAAGCAGCTATAGTGTGTTTTCTGCATGTGTGACTCTGTTCTGTTTTGTAATTCAGTTCAAGTGTAACGGTTTTTACATTCCCTCTATAAGTGACACCTTATGAGAAGTGTCCTTTTCTGTGTGACTTATTTCACTTAGAATCGTCTTACCTAAATCCACTCATCATGCTGCTACTAGCCTTATGACATTGATTTCATGGCTGAGTGATATTCCATTGTACATAAGGACCACAACTTTTTTATCCATTTTTCGCTTTCCTGGGATATTTAAGGTGGAATGAAGTGGAGGTCCTTGTCAACAGAGCAGCCCTAAACTTTGGGGTGCTTGTGTCTTGCTGATTTTCAATTTTCCCACTTTATCCCCCCATGCGTGGAAGTGCCCTGTGCTCTCTAAGCTGTGTTTTTTAGATGTTTCAGGACACACCGTAAACTTCTCCAGAGTGGCTGTTGGCAATTTACATGCCGCCCATCAGTGTAGCAAGGCTCCCATTTCTCCATGGCCTGTCCTGCATTTCTGGTTTTGACACTTTTTTCAGCATGGCCCTTTTGACCGATGGGAAGCGAGACTTCTTTGTAGCGCTGATTTGCCTTTCCAGGTTGCTTGGTTGGCCAAAAAGGGCGTATGCGTTTTTTCCTGAATAGATTCAGGAAAAAACGCATACGCCCTTTTTGGCCAAGGGCATCATTGTCAACGTTTTACCGCTTTTCATGTGCTTTAAAGGCGATTCGAATCTACCTCCTGAAATCTGTTTCCTGCAATTCTGCCTTGATTTCAAATCCTCTTCTTTGCCTTTCCTCAATATATTTGTGGACGAGAGTTATCATTTATAACTCTGCAGGTTTGTGAATTGCAGTGCCCTGAAGCTCCATTTTACAAGTCGCTTTTTTGGGAGCTGGCCGCAAAAGCGCAGGATGGCTTCAGGCCCTGTTCTGGTTCCGGGGGGCAGGCTGAGCCTGTGGTTAATTCTTCTTCCTGATGGGAAAATAGAGTGACCTGTGCCTGTCCCAACACCAAGAGCTAGTCTCTCATTGGTTCCCCGTCTTCCCGTTCATCCTCAGAACAAATTGCAACCTGTACGGAACAGGAGGTTAAAGGTGCTGATGCTCCAAGAAGGGAGATTGCTGGTAAAGTGGCTGGAATGGCGAACCCGAGCACAAGAAGATGAGAAATGAGGTGCGTTTTAGAAACCTTTCCCCATCACATGGTGTACCATCTTCTGGGTTTCTCATGCATGTTTTCGATGTAGGAAGATGCCCTTGAACCTGGAGATTTGGGACCCATGCGATGGGTAGCACGCAGTATTACTTTAAAGGGTCTGCGTTTGCTCACCCAACCTCACCAAACCTCTCAGCCCCAAGAGTGTCGACCGTTATGTCTCATCCAGCTGTGGGTCTAGATATGGTCAATCCAGGTTGCATCACAGCCCCTGAACGAATTGTGTAAGAATTTCTCTCTCTTTCCCTGTCTTTGTTTCATGGGTTTTTAAAAGTAATTTATTTTTATAATGGGGTTTAGCTGCTTTTCACGGCTGTGTTTATGCCGCTTTACACCCACTTGACACACTAACAGAGAGATATCAATACATAGGTTTTAAGATTATTACTAGTCAGATATATTCATGTGCGGTGAATCGGGCGTGTTGAGTCCAGTTCTCTGAGCAAGGAGTAGGTCTTGTCTATTACAAATTGGGTTTATGGAACGGTATCTGAGCTAATTTGAAACTCTTGTTTTATGTATCACCCCACCTCACCTTTCCCGTTAAGCAGCTATAGTGTGTTTTCTGCATGTGTGACTCTGTTCTGTTTTGTAATTCAGTTCAAGTGTAACGGTTTTTACATTCCCTCTATAAGTGACACCTTATGAGAAGTGTCCTTTTCTGTGTGACTTATTTCACTTAGAATCGTCTTACCTAAATCCACTCATCATGCTGCTACTAGCCTTATGACATTGATTTCATGGCTGAGTGATATTCCATTGTACATAAGGACCACAACTTTTTTATCCATTTTTCGCTTTCCTGGGATATTTAAGGTGGAATGAAGTGGAGGTCCTTGTCAACAGAGCAGCCCTAAACTTTGGGGTGCTTGTGTCTTGCTGATTTTCAATTTTCCCACTTTATCCCCCCATGCGTGGAAGTGCCCTGTGCTCTCTAAGCTGTGTTTTTTAGATGTTTCAGGACACACCGTAAACTTCTCCAGAGTGGCTGTTGGCAATTTACATCCCGCCCATCAGTGTAGCAAGGCTCCCATTTCTCCATGGCCTGTCCTGCATTTCTGGTTTTGACACTTTTTTCAGCATGGCCCTTTTGACCGATGGGAAACGAGACTGCTTTGTAGCGCTGATTTGCCTTTCCAGGTTGCTTGGTTGGCCAAAAAGGGCGTATGCGTTTTTTCCTGAATAGATTCAGGAAAAAACGCATACGCCCTTTTTGGCCAAGGGCATCATTGTCAACGTTTTGCCGCTTTTCATGTGCTTTAAAGGCGATTCGAATCTACCTCCTGAAATCTGTTTCCTGCAATTCTGCCTTGATTTCAAATCCTCTTCTTTGCCTTCCCTCAATATATTTGTGGACGAGAGTTATCATTTATAACTCTGCAGGTTTGTGAATTGCAGTGCCCTGAAGCTCGATTTTACAAGTCGCTTTTTTGGGAGCTGGCCGCAAAAGCGCAGGATGGCTTCAGGCCCTGTTCTGGTTCCGGGGGGCAGGCTGAGCCTGTGGTTAATTCTTCTTCCTGATGGGAAAATAGAGTGACCTGTGCCTGTCCCAACACCAAGAGCTAGTCTCTCATTGGTTCCCCGTCTTCCCGTTCATCCTCAGGACAAATTGCAACCTGTACGGAACAGGAGGTTAAAGGTGCTGATGCTCCAAGAAGGGAGATTGCTGGTAAAGTGGCTGGAATGGCGAACCCGAGCACAAGGAGATGAGAAATGAGGTGCGTTTTAGAAACCTTTCCCCATCACATGGTGTACCATCTTCTGGGTTTCTCATGCATGTTTTCGATGTAGGAAGATGCCCTTGAACCTGGAGATTTGGGACCCATGCGATGGGTAGCACGCAGTATTACTTTAAAGGGTCTGCGTTTGCTCACCCAACCTCACCAAACCTCTCAGCCCCAAGAGTGTCGACCGTTATGTCTCATCCAGCTGTGGGTCTAGATATGGTCAATCCAGGTTGCATCACAGCCCCTGAACGAATTGTGTAAGAATTTCTCTCTCTTTCCCTGTCTTTGTTTCATGGGTTTTTAAAAGTAATTTATTTTTATAATGGGGTTTAGCTGCTTTTCACGGCTGTGTTTATGCCGCTTTACACCCACTTGACACACTAACAGAGAGATATCAATACTAGGATTTAAGATTATTACTAGTCAGATATATTCATGTGCAGTGAATCGGGCGTGTTGAGTCCAGTTCTCTGAGCAAGGAGTAGGTCTTGTCTATTACAAATTGGGTTTATGGAACGGTATCTGAGCTAATTTGAAACTCTTGTTTTATGTATCACCCCACCTCACCTTTCCCGTTAAGCAGCTATAGTGTGTTTTCTGCATGTGTGACTCTGTTCTGTTTTGTAATTCAGTTCAAGTGTAACGGTTTTTACATTCCCTCTATAAGTGACACCTTATGAGAAGTGTCCTTTTCTGTGTGACTTATTTCACTTAGAATCGTCTTACCTAAATCCACTCATCATGCTGCTACTAGCCTTATGACATTGATTTCATGGCTGAGTGATATTCCATTGTACATAAGGACCACAACTTTTTTATCCATTTTTCGCTTTCCTGGGATATTTAAGGTGGAATGAAGTGGAGGTCCTTGTCAACAGAGCAGCCCTAAACTTTGGGGTGCTTGTGTCTTGCTGATTTTCAATTTTCCCACTTTATCCCCCCATGCGTGGAAGTGCCCTGTGCTCTCTAAGCTGTGTTTTTTAGATGTTTCAGGACACACCGTAAACTTCTCCAGAGTGGCTGTTGGCAATTTACATGCCGCCCATCAGTGTAGCAAGGCTCCCATTTCTCCATGGCCTGTCCTGCATTTCTGGTTTTGACACTTTTTTCAGCATGGCCCTTTTGACCGATGGGAAGCGAGACTTCTTTGTAGCGCTGATTTGCCTTTCCAGGTTGCTTGGTTGGCCAAAAAGGGCGTATGCGTTTTTTCCTGAATAGATTCAGGAAAAAACGCATACGCCCTTTTTGGCCAAGGGCATCATTGTCAACGTTTTGCCGCTTTTCATGTGCTTTAAAGGCGATTCGAATCTACCTCCTGAAATCTGTTTCCTGCAATTCTGCCTTGATTTCAAATCCTCTTCTTTGCCTTCCCTCAATATATTTGTGGACGAGAGTTATCATTTATAACTCTGCAGGTTTGTGAATTGCAGTGCCCTGAAGCTCCATTTTACAAGTCACTTTTTTGGGAGCTGGCCGCAAAAGCTCAGGATGGCTTCAGGCCCTCTTCTGGTTCCGGGGGGCAGGCTGAGCCTGTGGTTAATTCTTCTTCCTGATGGGAAAATAGAGTGACCTGTGCCTGTCCCAACACCAAGAGCTAGTCTCTCATTGGTTCCCCGTCTTCCCGTTCATCCTCAGGACAAATTGCAACCTGTACGGAACAGGAGGTTAAAGGTGCTGATGCTCCAAGAAGGGAGATTGCTGGTAAAGTGGCTGGAATGGCGAACCCGAGCACAAGGAGATGAGAAATGAGGTGCGTTTTAGAAACCTTTCCCCATCACATGGTGTACCATCTTCTGGGTTTCTCATGCATGTTTTCGATGTAGGAAGATGCCCTTGAACCTGGAGATTTGGGACCCATGCGATGGGTAGCACGCAGTATTACTTTAAAGGGTCTGCGTTTGCTCACCCAACCTCACCAAACCTCTCAGCCCCAAGAGTGTCGACCGTTATGTCTCATCCAGCTGTGGGTCTAGATATGGTCAATCCAGGTTGCATCACAGCCCCTGAACGAATTGTGTAAGAATTTCTCTCTCTTTCCCTGTCTTTGTTTCATGGGTTTTTAAAAGTAATTTATTTTTATAATGGGGTTTAGCTGCTTTTCACGGCTGTGTTTATGCCGCTTTACACCCACTTGACACACTAACAGAGAGATATCAATACTAGGATTTAAGATTATTACTAGTCAGATATATTCATGTGCGGTGAATCGGGCGTGTTGAGTCCAGTTCTCTGAGCAAGGAGTAGGTCTTGTCTATTACAAATTGGGTTTATGGAACGGTATCTGAGCTAATTTGAAACTCTTGTTTTATGTATCACCCCACCTCACCTTTCCCGTTAAGCAGCTATAGTGTGTTTTCTGCATGTGTGACTCTGTTCTGTTTTGTAATTCAGTTCAAGTGTAACGGTTTTTACATTCCCTCTATAAGTGACACCTTATGAGAAGTGTCCTTTTCTGTGTGACTTATTTCACTTAGAATCGTCTTACCTAAATCCACTCATCATGCTGCTACTAGCCTTATGACATTGATTTCATGGCTGAGTGATATTCCATTGTACATAAGGACCACAACTTTTTTATCCATTTTTCGCTTTCCTGGGATATTTAAGGTGGAATGAAGTGGAGGTCCTTGTCAACAGAGCAGCCCTAAACTTTGGGGTGCTTGTGTCTTGCTGATTTTCAATTTTCCCACTTTATCCCCCCATGCGTGGAAGTGCCCTGTGCTCTCTAAGCTGTGTTTTTTAGATGTTTCAGGACACACCGTAAACTTCTCCAGAGTGGCTGTTGGCAATTTACATGCCGCCCATCAGTGTAGCAAGGCTCCCATTTCTCCATGGCCTGTCCTGCATTTCTGGTTTTGACACTTTTTTCAGCATGGCCCTTTTGACCGATGGGAAGCGAGACTTCTTTGTAGCGCTGATTTGCCTTTCCAGGTTGCTTGGTTGGCCAAAAAGGGCGTATGCGTTTTTTCCTGAATAGATTCAGGAAAAAACGCATACGCCCTTTTTGGCCAAGGGCATCATTGTCAACGTTTTACCGCTTTTCATGTGCTTTAAAGGCGATTCGAATCTACCTCCTGAAATCTGTTTCCTGCAATTCTGCCTTGATTTCAAATCCTCTTCTTTGCCTTTCCTCAATATATTTGTGGACGAGAGTTATCATTTATAACTCTGCAGGTTTGTGAATTGCAGTGCCCTGAAGCTCCATTTTACAAGTCGCTTTTTTGGGAGCTGGCCGCAAAAGCGCAGGATGGCTTCAGGCCCTGTTCTGGTTTCGGGGGGCAGGCTGAGCCTGTGGTTAATTCTTCTTCCTGATGGGAAAATAGAGTGACCTGTGCCTGTCCCAACACCAAGAGCTAGTCTCTCATTGGTTCCCCGTCTTCCCGTTCATCCTCAGGACAAATTGCAACCTGTACGGAACAGGAGGTTAAAGGTGCTGATGCTCCAAGAAGGGAGATTGCTGGTAAAGTGGCTGGAATGGCGAACCCGAGCACAAGGAGATGAGAAATGAGGTGCGTTTTAGAAACCTTTCCCCATCACATGGTGTACCATCTTCTGGGTTTCTCATGCATGTTTTCGATGTAGGAAGATGCCCTTGAACCTGGAGATTTGGGACCCATGCGATGGGTAGCACGCAGTATTACTTTAAAGGGTCTGCGTTTGCTCACCCAACCTCACCAAACCTCTCAGCCCCAAGAGTGTCGACCGTTATGTCTCATCCAGCTGTGGGTCTAGATATGGTCAATCCAGGTTGCATCACAGCCCCTGAACGAATTGTGTAAGAATTTCTCTCTCTTTCCCTGTCTTTGTTTCATGGGTTTTTAAAAGTAATTTATTTTTATAATGGGGTTTAGCTGCTTTTCACGGCTGTGTTTATGCCGCTTTACACCCACTTGACACACTAACAGAGAGATATCAATACTAGGATTTAAGATTATTACTAGTCAGATATATTCATGTGCGGTGAATCGGGCGTGTTGAGTCCAGTTCTCTGAGCAAGGAGTAGGTCTTGTCTATTACAAATTGGGTTTATGGAACGGTATCTGAGCTAATTTGAAACTCTTGTTTTATGTATCACCCCACCTCACCTTTCCCGTTAAGCAGCTATAGTGTGTTTTCTGCATGTGTGACTCTGTTCTGTTTTGTAATTCAGTTCAAGTGTAACGGTTTTTACATTCCCTCTATAAGTGACACCTTATGAGAAGTGTCCTTTTCTGTGTGACTTATTTCACTTAGAATCGTCTTACCTAAATCCACTCATCATGCTGCTACTAGCCTTATGACATTGATTTCATGGCTGAGTGATATTCCATTGTACATAAGGACCACAACTTTTTTATCCATTTTTCGCTTTCCTGGGATATTTAAGGTGGAATGAAGTGGAGGTCCTTGTCAACAGAGCAGCCCTAAACTTTGGGGTGCTTGTGTCTTGCTGATTTTCAATTTTCCCACTTTATCCCCCCATGCGTGGAAGTGCCCTGTGCTCTCTAAGCTGTGTTTTTTAGATGTTTCAGGACACACCGTAAACTTCTCCAGAGTGGCTGTTGGCAATTTACATGCCGCCCATCAGTGTAGCAAGGCTCCCATTTCTCCATGGCCTGTCCTGCATTTCTGGTTTTGACACTTTTTTCAGCATGGCCCTTTTGACCGATGGGAAACGAGACTTCTTTGTAGCGCTGATTTGCCTTTCCAGGTTGCTTGGTTGGCCAAAAAGGGCGTATGCGTTTTTTCCTGAATAGATTCAGGAAAAAACGCATACGCCCTTTTTGGCCAAGGGCATCATTGTCAACGTTTTGCCGCTTTTCATGTGCTTTAAAGGCGATTCGAATCTACCTCCTGAAATCTGTTTCCTGCAATTCTGCCTTGATTTCAAATCCTCTTCTTTGCCTTCCCTCAATATATTTGTGGACGAGAGTTATCATTTATAACTCTGCAGGTTTGTGAATTGCAGTGCCCTGAAGCTCGATTTTACAAGTCGCTTTTTTGGGAGCTGGCCGCAAAAGCGCAGGATGGCTTCAGGCCCTGTTCTGATTCCGGGGGGCAGGCTGAGCCTGTGGTTAATTCTTCTTCCTGATGGGAAAATAGAGTTACCTGTGCCTGTCCCAACACCAAGAGCTAGTCTCTCATTGGTTCCCCGTCTTCCCGTTCATCCTCAGGACAAATTGCAACCTGTACGGAACAGGAGGTTAAAGGTGCTGATGCTCCAAGAAGGGAGATTGCTGGTAAAGTGGCTGGAATGGCGAACCCGAGCACAAGGAGATGAGAAATGAGGTGCGTTTTAGAAACCTTTCCCCATCACATGGTGTACCATCTTCTGGGTTTCTCATGCATGTTTTCGATGTAGGAAGATGCCCTTGAACCTGGAGATTTGGGACCCATGCGATGGGTAGCACGCA
This sequence comes from Balaenoptera physalus, assembly GCF_965194825.1. Taxonomy (NCBI): domain Eukaryota; kingdom Metazoa; phylum Chordata; class Mammalia; order Artiodactyla; family Balaenopteridae; genus Balaenoptera; species Balaenoptera physalus. The sequence continues at coordinate 660,013 of NW_028126394.1, read as the reverse complement.
GTATTACTTTAAAGGGTCTGCGTTTGCTCACCCAACCTCACCAAACCTCTCAGCCCCAAGAGTGTCGACCGTTATGTCTCATCCAGCTGTGGGTCTAGATATGGTCAATCCAGGTTGCATCACAGCCCCTGAACGAATTGTGTAAGAATTTCTCTCTCTTTCCCTGTCTTTGTTTCATGGGTTTTTAAAAGTAATTTATTTTTATAATGCGGTTTAGCTGCTTTTCACGGCTGTGTTTATGCCGCTTTACACCCTCTTGACACACTAACAGAGAGATATCAATACTAGGATTTAAGATTATTACTAGTCAGATATATTCATGTGCGGTGAATCGGGCGTGTTGAGTCCAGTTCTCTGAGCAAGGAGTAGGTCTTGTCTATTACAAATTGGGTTTATGGAACGGTATCTGAGCTAATTTGAAACTCTTGTTTTATGTATCACCCCACCTCACCTTTCCCGTTAAGCAGCTATAGTGTGTTTTCTGCATGTGTGACTCTGTTCTGTTTTGTAATTCAGTTCAAGTGTAACGGTTTTTACATTCCCTCTATAAGTGACACCTTATGAGAAGTGTCCTTTTCTGTGTGACTTATTTCACTTAGAATCGTCTTACCTAAATCCACTCATCATGCTGCTACTAGCCTTATGACATTGATTTCATGGCTGAGTGATATTCCATTGTACATAAGGACCACAACTTTTTTATCCATTTTTCGCTTTCCTGGGATATTTAAGGTGGAATGAAGTGGAGGTCCTTGTCAACAGAGCAGCCCTAAACTTTGGGGTGCTTGTGTCTTGCTGATTTTCAATTTTCCCACTTTATCCCCCCATGCGTGGAAGTGCCCTGTGCTCTCTAAGCTGTGTTTTTTAGATGTTTCAGGACACACCGTAAACTTCTCCAGAGTGGCTGTTGGCAATTTACATCCCGCCCATCAGTGTAGCAAGGCTCCCATTTCTCCATGGCCTGTCCTGCATTTCTGGTTTTGACACTTTTTTCAGCATGGCCCTTTTGACCGATGGGAAACGAGACTTCTTTGTAGCGCTGATTTGCCTTTCCAGGTTGCTTGGTTGGCCAAAAAGGGCGTATGCGTTTTTTCCTGAATAGATTCAGGAAAAAACGCATACGCCCTTTTTGGCCAAGGGCATCATTGTCAACGTTTTGCCGCTTTTCATGTGCTTTAAAGGCGATTCGAATCTACCTCCTGAAATCTGTTTCCTGCAATTCTGCCTTGATTTCAAATCCTCTTCTTTGCCTTCCCTCAATATATTTGTGGACGAGAGTTATCATTTATAACTCTGCAGGTTTGTGAATTGCAGTGCCCTGAAGCTCGATTTTACAAGTCGCTTTTTTGGGAGCTGGCCGCAAAAGCGCAGGATGGCTTCAGGCCCTGTTCTGGTTCCGGGGGGCAGGCTGAGCCTGTGGTTAATTCTTCTTCCTGATGGGAAAATAGAGTGACCTGTGCCTGTCCCAACACCAAGAGCTAGTCTCTCATTGGTTCCCCGTCTTCCCGTTCATCCTCAGGACAAATTGCAACCTGTACGGAACAGGAGGTTAAAGGTGCTGATGCTCCAAGAAGGGAGATTGCTGGTAAAGTGGCTGGAATGGCGAACCCGAGCACAAGGAGATGAGAAATGAGGTGCGTTTTAGAAACCTTTCCCCATCACATGGTGTACCATCTTCTGGGTTTCTCATGCATGTTTTCGATGTAGGAAGATGCCCTTGAACCTGGAGATTTGGGACCCATGCGATGGGTAGCACGCAGTATTACTTTAAAGGGTCTGCGTTTGCTCACCCAACCTCACCAAACCTCTCAGCCCCAAGAGTGTCGACCGTTATGTCTCATCCAGCTGTGGGTCTAGATATGGTCAATCCAGGTTGCATCACAGCCCCTGAACGAATTGTGTAAGAATTTCTCTCTCTTTCCCTGTCTTTGTTTCATGGGTTTTTAAAAGTAATTTATTTTTATAATGGGGTTTAGCTGCTTTTCACGGCTGTGTTTATGCCGCTTTACACCCACTTGACACACTAACAGAGAGATATCAATACTAGGATTTAAGATTATTACTAGTCAGATATATTCATGTGCGGTGAATCGGGCGTGTTGAGTCCAGTTCTCTGAGCAAGGAGTAGGTCTTGTCTATTACAAATTGGGTTTATGGAACGGTATCTGAGCTAATTTGAAACTCTTGTTTTATGTATCACCCCACCTCACCTTTCCCGTTAAGCAGCTATAGTGTGTTTTCTGCATGTGTGACTCTGTTCTGTTTTGTAATTCAGTTCAAGTGTAACGGTTTTTACATTCCCTCTATAAGTGACACCTTATGAGAAGTGTCCTTTTCTGTGTGACTTATTTCACTTAGAATCGTCTTACCTAAATCCACTCATCATGCTGCTACTAGCCTTATGACATTGATTTCATGGCTGAGTGATATTCCATTGTACATAAGGACCACAACTTTTTTATCCATTTTTCGCTTTCCTGGGATATTTAAGGTGGAATGAAGTGGAGGTCCTTGTCAACAGAGCAGCCCTAAACTTTGGGGTGCTTGTGTCTTGCTGATTTTCAATTTTCCCACTTTATCCCCCCATGCGTGGAAGTGCCCTGTGCTCTCTAAGCTGTGTTTTTTAGATGTTTCAGGACACACCGTAAACTTCTCCAGAGTGGCTGTTGGCAATTTACATGCCGCCCATCAGTGTAGCAAGGCTCCCATTTCTCCATGGCCTGTCCTGCATTTCTGGTTTTGACACTTTTTTCAGCATGGCCCTTTTGACCGATGGGAAGCGAGACTTCTTTGTAGCGCTGATTTGCCTTTCCAGGTTGCTTGGTTGGCCAAAAAGGGCATATGCGTTTTTTCCTGAATAGATTCAGGAAAAAACGCATACGCCCTTTTTGGCCAAGGGCATCATTGTCAACGTTTTGCCGCTTTTCATGTGCTTTAAAGGCGATTCGAATCTACCTCCTGAAATCTGTTTCCTGCAATTCTGCCTTGATTTCAAATCCTCTTCTTTGCCTTCCCTCAATATATTTGTGGACGAGAGTTATCATTTATAACTCTGCAGGTTTGTGAATTGCAGTGCCCTGAAGCTCCATTTTACAAGTCACTTTTTTGGGAGCTGGCCGCAAAAGCTCAGGATGGCTTCAGGCCCTCTTCTGGTTCCGGGGGGCAGGCTGAGCCTGTGGTTAATTCTTCTTCCTGATGGGAAAATAGAGTGACCTGTGCCTGTCCCAACACCAAGAGCTAGTCTCTCATTGGTTCCCCGTCTTCCCGTTCATCCTCAGGACAAATTGCAACCTGTACGGAACAGGAGGTTAAAGGTGCTGATGCTCCAAGAAGGGAGATTGCTGGTAAAGTGGCTGGAATGGCGAACCCGAGCACAAGGAGATGAGAAATGAGGTGCGTTTTAGAAACCTTTCCCCATCACATGGTGTACCATCTTCTGGGTTTCTCATGCATGTTTTCGATGTAGGAAGATGCCCTTGAACCTGGAGATTTGGGACCCATGCGATGGGTAGCACGCAGTATTACTTTAAAGGGTCTGCGTTTGCTCACCCAACCTCACCAAACCTCTCAGCCCCAAGAGTGTCGACCGTTATGTCTCATCCAGCTGTGGGTCTAGATATGGTCAATCCAGGTTGCATCACAGCCCCTGAACGAATTGTGTAAGAATTTCTCTCTCTTTCCCTGTCTTTGTTTCATGGGTTTTTAAAAGTAATTTATTTTTATAATGGGGTTTAGCTGCTTTTCACGGCTGTGTTTATGCCGCTTTACACCCACTTGACACACTAACAGAGAGATATCAATACTAGGATTTAAGATTATTACTAGTCAGATATATTCATGTGCGGTGAATCGGGCGTGTTGAGTCCAGTTCTCTGAGCAAGGAGTAGGTCTTGTCTATTACAAATTGGGTTTATGGAACGGTATCTGAGCTAATTTGAAACTCTTGTTTTATGTATCACCCCACCTCACCTTTCCCGTTAAGCAGCTATAGTGTGTTTTCTGCATGTGTGACTCTGTTCTGTTTTGTAATTCAGTTCAAGTGTAACGGTTTTTACATTCCCTCTATAAGTGACACCTTATGAGAAGTGTCCTTTTCTGTGTGACTTATTTCACTTAGAATCGTCTTACCTAAATCCACTCATCATGCTGCTACTAGCCTTATGACATTGATTTCATGGCTGAGTGATATTCCATTGTACATAAGGACCACAACTTTTTTATCCATTTTTCGCTTTCCTGGGATATTTAAGGTGGAATGAAGTGGAGGTCCTTGTCAACAGAGCAGCCCTAAACTTTGGGGTGCTTGTGTCTTGCTGATTTTCAATTTTCCCACTTTATCCCCCCATGCGTGGAAGTGCCCTGTGCTCTCTAAGCTGTGTTTTTTAGATGTTTCAGGACACACCGTAAACTTCTCCAGAGTGGCTGTTGGCAATTTACATGCCGCCCATCAGTGTAGCAAGGCTCCCATTTCTCCATGGCCTGTCCTGCATTTCTGGTTTTGACACTTTTTTCAGCATGGCCCTTTTGACCGATGGGAAACGAGACTTCTTTGTAGCGCTGATTTGCCTTTCCAGGTTGCTTGGTTGGCCAAAAAGGGCGTATGCGTTTTTTCCTGAATAGATTCAGGAAAAAACGCATACGCCCTTTTTGGCCAAGGGCATCATTGTCAACGTTTTGCCGCTTTTCATGTGCTTTAAAGGCGATTCGAATCTACCTCCTGAAATCTGTTTCCTGCAATTCTGCCTTGATTTCAAATCCTCTTCTTTGCCTTCCCTCAATATATTTGTGGACGAGAGTTATCATTTATAACTCTGCAGGTTTGTGAATTGCAGTGCCCTGAAGCTCGATTTTACAAGTCGCTTTTTTGGGAGCTGGCCGCAAAAGCGCAGGATGGCTTCAGGCCCTGTTCTGGTTCCGGGGGGCAGGCTGAGCCTGTGGTTAATTCTTCTTCCTGATGGGAAAATAGAGTGACCTGTGCCTGTCCCAACACCAAGAGCTAGTCTCTCATTGGTTCCCCGTCTTCCCGTTCATCCTCAGGACAAATTGCAACCTGTACGGAACAGGAGGTTAAAGGTGCTGATGCTCCAAGAAGGGAGATTGCTGGTAAAGTGGCTGGAATGGCGAACCCGAGCACAAGGAGATGAGAAATGAGGTGCGTTTTAGAAACCTTTCCCCATCACATGGTGTACCATCTTCTGGGTTTCTCATGCATGTTTTCGATGTAGGAAGATGCCCTTGAACCTGGAGATTTGGGACCCATGCGATGGGTAGCACGCAGTATTACTTTAAAGGGTCTGCGTTTGCTCACCCAACCTCACCAAACCTCTCAGCCCCAAGAGTGTCGACCGTTATGTCTCATCCAGCTGTGGGTCTAGATATGGTCAATCCAGGTTGCATCACAGCCCCTGAACGAATTGTGTAAGAATTTCTCTCTCTTTCCCTGTCTTTGTTTCATGGGTTTTTAAAAGTAATTTATTTTTATAATGCGGTTTAGCTGCTTTTCACGGCTGTGTTTATGCCGCTTTACACCCTCTTGACACACTAACAGAGAGATATCAATACTAGGATTTAAGATTATTACTAGTCAGATATATTCATGTGCGGTGAATCGGGCGTGTTGAGTCCAGTTCTCTGAGCAAGGAGTAGGTCTTGTCTATTACAAATTGGGTTTATGGAACGGTATCTGAGCTAATTTGAAACTCTTGTTTTATGTATCACCCCACCTCACCTTTCCCGTTAAGCAGCTATAGTGTGTTTTCTGCATGTGTGACTCTGTTCTGTTTTGTAATTCAGTTCAAGTGTAACGGTTTTTACATTCCCTCTATAAGTGACACCTTATGAGAAGTGTCCTTTTCTGTGTGACTTATTTCACTTAGAATCGTCTTACCTAAATCCACTCATCATGCTGCTACTAGCCTTATGACATTGATTTCATGGCTGAGTGATATTCCATTGTACATAAGGACCACAACTTTTTTATCCATTTTTCGCTTTCCTGGGATATTTAAGGTGGAATGAAGTGGAGGTCCTTGTCAACAGAGCAGCCCTAAACTTTGGGGTGCTTGTGTCTTGCTGATTTTCAATTTTCCCACTTTATCCCCCCATGCGTGGAAGTGCCCTGTGCTCTCTAAGCTGTGTTTTTTAGATGTTTCAGGACACACCGTAAACTTCTCCAGAGTGGCTGTTGGCAATTTACATCCCGCCCATCAGTGTAGCAAGGCTCCCATTTCTCCATGGCCTGTCCTGCATTTCTGGTTTTGACACTTTTTTCAGCATGGCCCTTTTGACCGATGGGAAACGAGACTTCTTTGTAGCGCTGATTTGCCTTTCCAGGTTGCTTGGTTGGCCAAAAAGGGCGTATGCGTTTTTTCCTGAATAGATTCAGGAAAAAACGCATACGCCCTTTTTGGCCAAGGGCATCATTGTCAACGTTTTGCCGCTTTTCATGTGCTTTAAAGGCGATTCGAATCTACCTCCTGAAATCTGTTTCCTGCAATTCTGCCTTGATTTCAAATCCTCTTCTTTGCCTTCCCTCAATATATTTGTGGACGAGAGTTATCATTTATAACTCTGCAGGTTTGTGAATTGCAGTGCCCTGAAGCTCGATTTTACAAGTCGCTTTTTTGGGAGCTGGCCGCAAAAGCGCAGGATGGCTTCAGGCCCTGTTCTGGTTCCGGGGGGCAGGCTGAGCCTGTGGTTAATTCTTCTTCCTGATGGGAAAATAGAGTGACCTGTGCCTGTCCCAACACCAAGAGCTAGTCTCTCATTGGTTCCCCGTCTTCCCGTTCATCCTCAGGACAAATTGCAACCTGTACGGAACAGGAGGTTAAAGGTGCTGATGCTCCAAGAAGGGAGATTGCTGGTAAAGTGGCTGGAATGGCGAACCCGAGCACAAGGAGATGAGAAATGAGGTGCGTTTTAGAAACCTTTCCCCATCACATGGTGTACCATCTTCTGGGTTTCTCATGCATGTTTTCGATGTAGGAAGATGCCCTTGAACCTGGAGATTTGGGACCCATGCGATGGGTAGCACGCAGTATTACTTTAAAGGGTCTGCGTTTGCTCACCCAACCTCACCAAACCTCTCAGCCCCAAGAGTGTCGACCGTTATGTCTCATCCAGCTGTGGGTCTAGATATGGTCAATCCAGGTTGCATCACAGCCCCTGAACGAATTGTGTAAGAATTTCTCTCTCTTTCCCTGTCTTTGTTTCATGGGTTTTTAAAAGTAATTTATTTTTATAATGGGGTTTAGCTGCTTTTCACGGCTGTGTTTATGCCGCTTTACACCCACTTGACACACTAACAGAGAGATATCAATACTAGGATTTAAGATTATTACTAGTCAGATATATTCATGTGCGGTGAATCGGGCGTGTTGAGTCCAGTTCTCTGAGCAAGGAGTAGGTCTTGTCTATTACAAATTGGGTTTATGGAACGGTATCTGAGCTAATTTGAAACTCTTGTTTTATGTATCACCCCACCTCACCTTTCCCGTTAAGCAGCTATAGTGTGTTTTCTGCATGTGTGACTCTGTTCTGTTTTGTAATTCAGTTCAAGTGTAACGGTTTTTACATTCCCTCTATAAGTGACACCTTATGAGAAGTGTCCTTTTCTGTGTGACTTATTTCACTTAGAATCGTCTTACCTAAATCCACTCATCATGCTGCTACTAGCCTTATGACATTGATTTCATGGCTGAGTGATATTCCATTGTACATAAGGACCACAACTTTTTTATCCATTTTTCGCTTTCCTGGGATATTTAAGGTGGAATGAAGTGGAGGTCCTTGTCAACAGAGCAGCCCTAAACTTTGGGGTGCTTGTGTCTTGCTGATTTTCAATTTTCCCACTTTATCCCCCCATGCGTGGAAGTGCCCTGTGCTCTCTAAGCTGTGTTTTTTAGATGTTTCAGGACACACCGTAAACTTCTCCAGAGTGGCTGTTGGCAATTTACATGCCGCCCATCAGTGTAGCAAGGCTCCCATTTCTCCATGGCCTGTCCTGCATTTCTGGTTTTGACACTTTTTTCAGCATGGCCCTTTTGACCGATGGGAAGCGAGACTTCTTTGTAGCGCTGATTTGCCTTTCCAGGTTGCTTGGTTGGCCAAAAAGGGCATATGCGTTTTTTCCTGAATAGATTCAGGAAAAAACGCATACGCCCTTTTTGGCCAAGGGCATCATTGTCAACGTTTTGCCGCTTTTCATGTGCTTTAAAGGCGATTCGAATCTACCTCCTGAAATCTGTTTCCTGCAATTCTGCCTTGATTTCAAATCCTCTTCTTTGCCTTCCCTCAATATATTTGTGGACGAGAGTTATCATTTATAACTCTGCAGGTTTGTGAATTGCAGTGCCCTGAAGCTCCATTTTACAAGTCACTTTTTTGGGAGCTGGCCGCAAAAGCTCAGGATGGCTTCAGGCCCTCTTCTGGTTCCGGGGGGCAGGCTGAGCCTGTGGTTAATTCTTCTTCCTGATGGGAAAATAGAGTGACCTGTGCCTGTCCCAACACCAAGAGCTAGTCTCTCATTGGTTCCCCGTCTTCCCGTTCATCCTCAGGACAAATTGCAACCTGTACGGAACAGGAGGTTAAAGGTGCTGATGCTCCAAGAAGGGAGATTGCTGGTAAAGTGGCTGGAATGGCGAACCCGAGCACAAGGAGATGAGAAATGAGGTGCGTTTTAGAAACCTTTCCCCATCACATGGTGTACCATCTTCTGGGTTTCTCATGCATGTTTTCGATGTAGGAAGATGCCCTTGAACCTGGAGATTTGGGACCCATGCGATGGGTAGCACGCAGTATTACTTTAAAGGGTCTGCGTTTGCTCACCCAACCTCACCAAACCTCTCAGCCCCAAGAGTGTCGACCGTTATGTCTCATCCAGCTGTGGGTCTAGATATGGTCAATCCAGGTTGCATCACAGCCCCTGAACGAATTGTGTAAGAATTTCTCTCTCTTTCCCTGTCTTTGTTTCATGGGTTTTTAAAAGTAATTTATTTTTATAATGGGGTTTAGCTGCTTTTCACGGCTGTGTTTATGCCGCTTTACACCCACTTGACACACTAACAGAGAGATATCAATACTAGGATTTAAGATTATTACTAGTCAGATATATTCATGTGCGGTGAATCGGGCGTGTTGAGTCCAGTTCTCTGAGCAAGGAGAAGGTCTTGTCTATTACAAATTGGGTTTATGGAACGGTATCTGAGCTAATTTGAAACTCTTGTTTTATGTATCACCCCACCTCACCTTTCCCGTTAAGCAGCTATAGTGTGTTTTCTGCATGTGTGACTCTGTTCTGTTTTGTAATTCAGTTCAAGTGTAACGGTTTTTACATTCCCTCTATAAGTGACACCTTATGAGAAGTGTCCTTTTCTGTGTGACTTATTTCACTTAGAATCGTCTTACCTAAATCCACTCATCATGCTGCTACTAGCCTTATGACATTGATTTCATGGCTGAGTGATATTCCATTGTACATAAGGACCACAACTTTTTTATCCATTTTTCGCTTTCCTGGGATATTTAAGGTGGAATGAAGTGGAGGTCCTTGTCAACAGAGCAGCCCTAAACTTTGGGGTGCTTGTGTCTTGCTGATTTTCAATTTTCCCACTTTATCCCCCCATGCGTGGAAGTGCCCTGTGCTCTCTAAGCTGTGTTTTTTAGATGTTTCAGGACACACCGTAAACTTCTCCAGAGTGGCTGTTGGCAATTTACATGCCGCCCATCAGTGTAGCAAGGCTCCCATTTCTCCATGGCCTGTCCTGCATTTCTGGTTTTGACACTTTTTTCAGCATGGCCCTTTTGACCGATGGGAAGCGAGACTTCTTTGTAGCGCTGATTTGCCTTTCCAGGTTGCTTGGTTGGCCAAAAAGGGCGTATGCGTTTTTTCCTGAATAGATTCAGGAAAAAACGCATACGCCCTTTTTGGCCAAGGGCATCATTGTCAACGTTTTGCCGCTTTTCATGTGCTTTAAAGGCGATTCGAATCTACCTCCTGAAATCTGTTTCCTGCAATTCTGCCTTGATTTCAAATCCTCTTCTTTGCCTTCCCTCAATATATTTGTGGACGAGAGTTATCATTTATAACTCTGCAGGTTTGTGAATTGCAGTGCCCTGAAGCTCCATTTTACAAGTCGCTTTTTTGGGAGCTGGCCGCAAAAGCGCAGGATGGCTTCAGGCCCTGTTCTGGTTCCGGGGGGCAGGCTGAGCCTGTGGTTAATTCTTCTTCCTGATGGGAAAATAGAGTGACCTGTGCCTGTCCCAACACCAAGAGCTAGACTCTCATTGGTTCCCCGTCTTCCCGTTCATCCTCAGGACAAATTGCAACCTGTACGGAACAGGAGGTTAAAGGTGCTGAGGCTCCAAGTAGGGAGATTGCTAGTAAAGTGGCTGGAATGGCGAATCCGAGCACAAGGAGATGAGAAATGAGGTGCGTTTTAGAAACCTTTCCCCATCACACGGTGTACCATCTTCTGGGTTTCTCATGCATGTTTTCGATGTAGGAAGATGCCCTTGAACCTGGAGATTTGGGACCCATGCGATGGGTAGCACGCAGTATTACTTTAAAGGGTCTGCGTTTGCTCACCCAACCTCACCAAACCTCTCAGCCCCAAGAGTGTCCACCCTTATGTCTCATCCAGCTGTGGGTCTAGATATGGTCAATCCAGGTTGCATCACAGCCCCTGAACGAATTGTGTAAGAATTTCTCTCTCTTTCCCTGTCTTTGTTTCATGGGTTTTTAAAAGTAATTTATTTTTATAATGCGGTTTAGCTGCTTTTCACGGCTGTGTTTATGCCGCTTTACACCCACTTGACACACTAACAGAGAGATATCAATACATAGGTTTTAAGATTATTACTAGTCAGATATATTCATGTGCGGTGAATCGGGCGTGTTGAGTCCAGTTCTCTGAGCAAGGAGTAGGTCTTGTCTATTACATATTGGGTTTATGGAACGGTATCTGAGCTAATTTGAAACTCTTGTTTTATGTATCACCCCACCTCACCTTTCCCGTTAAGCAGCCATAGTGTGTTTTCTGCATGTGTGACTCTGTTCTGTTTTGTAATTCAGTTCAAGTGTAACGGTTTTTACATTCCCTCTATAAGTGACACCTTATGAGAAGTGTCCTTTTCTGTGTGACTTATTTCACTTAGAATCGTCTTACCTAAATCCACTCATCATGCTGCTACTAGCCTTATGACATTGATTTCATGGCTGAGTGATATTCCATTGTACATAAGGACCACAACTTTTTTATCCATTTTTCGCTTTCCTGGGATATTTAAGGTGGAATGAAGTGGAGGTCCTTGTCAACAGAGTAGCCCTAAACTTTGGGGTGCTTGTGTCTTGCTGATTTTCAATTTTCCCACTTTATCCCCCCATGCGTGGAAGTGCCCTGTGCTCTCTAAGCTGTGTTTTTTAGATGTTTCAGGACACACCGTACACTTCTCCAGAGTGGCTGTTGGCAATTTACATCCCGCCCATCAGTGTAGCAAGGCTCCCATTTCTCCATGGCCTGTCCTGCATTTCTGGTTTTGACACTTTTTTCAGCATGGCCCTTTTGACCGATGGGAAACGAGACTTCTTTGTAGCGCTGATTTGCCTTTCCAGGTTGCTTGGTTGGCCAAAAAGGGCGTATGCGTTTTTTCCTGAATATATTCAGGAAAAAACGCATACGCCCTTTTTGGCCAAGGGCATCATTGTCAACGTTTTACCGCTTTTCATGTGCTTTAAAGGCGATTCGAATCTACCTCCTGAAATCTGTTTCCTGCAATTCTGCCTTGATTTCAAATCCTCTTCTTTGCCTTCCCTCAATATATTTGTGGACGAGAGTTATCATTTATAACTCTGCAGGTTTGTGAATTGCAGTGCCCTGAAGCTCCATTTTACAAGTCGCTTTTTTGGGAGCTGGCCGCAAAAGCGCAGGATGGCTTCAGGCCCTGTTCTGGTTCCGGGGGGCAGGCTGAGCCTGTGGTTAATTCTTCTTCCTGATGGGAAAATAGAGTGACCTGTGCCTGTCCCAACACCAAGAGCTAGTCTCTCATTGGTTCCCCGTCTTCCCGTTCATCCTCAGGACAAATTGCAACCTGTACGGAACAGGAGGTTAAAGGTGCTGATGCTCCAAGAAGGGAGATTGCTGGTAAAGTGGCTGGAATGGCGAACCCGAGCACAAGGAGATGAGAAATGAGGTGCGTTTTAGAAACCTTTCCCCATCACACGGTGTACCATCTTCTGGGTTTCTCATGCATGTTTTCGATGTAGGAAGATGCCCTTGAACCTGGAGATTTGGGACCCATGCGATGGGTAGCACGCAGTATTACTTTAAAGGGTCTGCGTTTGCTCACCCAACCTCACCAAACCTCTCAGCCCCAAGAGTGTCGACCGTTATGTCTCATCCAGCTGTGGGTCTAGATATGGTCAATCCAGGTTGCATCACAGCCCCTGAAAGAATTGTGTAAGAATTTCTCTCTCTTTCCCTGTCTTTGTTTCATGGGTTTTTAAAAGTAATTTATTTTTATAATGGGGTTTAGCTGCTTTTCACGGCTGTGTTTATGCCGCTTTACACCCACTTGACACACTAACAGAGAGATATCAATACTAGGATTTAAGATTATTACTAGTCAGATATATTCATGTGCGGTGAATCGGGCGTGTTGAGTCCAGTTCTCTGAGCAAGGAGTAGGTCTTGTCTATTACAAATTGGGTTTATGGAACGGTATCTGAGCTAATTTGAAACTCTTGTTTTATGTATCACCCCACCTCACCTTTCCCGTTAAGCAGCTATAGTGTGTTTTCTGCATGTGTGACTCTGTTCTGTTTTGTAATTCAGTTCAAGTGTAACGGTTTTTACATTCCCTCTATAAGTGACACCTTATGAGAAGTGTCCTTTTCTGTGTGACTTATTTCACTTAGAATCGTCTTACCTAAATCCACTCATCATGCTGCTACTAGCCTTATGACATTGATTTCATGGCTGAGTGATATTCCATTGTACATAAGGACCACAACTTTTTTATCCATTTTTCGCTTTCCTGGGATATTTAAGGTGGAATGAAGTGGAGGTCCTTGTCAACAGAGTAGCCCTAAACTTTGGGGTGCTTGTGTCTTGCTGATTTTCAATTTTCCCACTTTATCCCCCCATGCGTGGAAGTGCCCTGTGCTCTCTAAGCTGTGTTTTTTAGATGTTTCAGGACACACCGTACACTTCTCCAGAGTGGCTGTTGGCAATTTACATCCCGCCCATCAGTGTAGCAAGGCTCCCATTTCTCCATGGCCTGTCCTGCATTTCTGGTTTTGACACTTTTTTCAGCATGGCCCTTTTGACCGATGGGAAACGAGACTTCTTTGTAGCGCTGATTTGCCTTTCCAGGTTGCTTGGTTGGCCAAAAAGGGCGTATGCGTTTTTTCCTGAATATATTCAGGAAAAAACGCATACGCCCTTTTTGGCCAAGGGCATCATTGTCAACGTTTTACCGCTTTTCATGTGCTTTAAAGGCGATTCGAATCTACCTCCTGAAATCTGTTTCCTGCAATTCTGCCTTGATTTCAAATCCTCTTCTTTGCCTTCCCTCAATATATTTGTGGACGAGAGTTATCATTTATAACTCTGCAGGTTTGTGAATTGCAGTGCCCTGAAGCTCCATTTTACAAGTCGCTTTTTTGGGAGCTGGCCGCAAAAGCGCAGGATGGCTTCAGGCCCTGTTCTGGTTCCGGGGGGCAGGCTGAGCCTGTGGTTAATTCTTCTTCCTGATGGGAAAATAGAGTGACCTGTGCCTGTCCCAACACCAAGAGCTAGTCTCTCATTGGTTCCCCGTCTTCCCGTTCATCCTCAGGACAAATTGCAACCTGTACGGAACAGGAGGTTAAAGGTGCTGATGCTCCAAGAAGGGAGATTGCTGGTAAAGTGGCTGGAATGGCGAACCCGAGCACAAGGAGATGAGAAATGAGGTGCGTTTTAGAAACCTTTCCCCATCACACGGTGTACCATCTTCTGGGTTTCTCATGCATGTTTTCGATGTAGGAAGATGCCCTTGAACCTGGAGATTTGGGACCCATGCGATGGGTAGCACGCAGTATTACTTTAAAGGGTCTGCGTTTGCTCACCCAACCTCACCAAACCTCTCAGCCCCAAGAGTGTCGACCGTTATGTCTCATCCAGCTGTGGGTCTAGATATGGTCAATCCAGGTTGCATCACAGCCCCTGAAAGAATTGTGTAAGAATTTCTCTCTCTTTCCCTGTCTTTGTTTCATGGGTTTTTAAAAGTAATTTATTTTTATAATGGGGTTTAGCTGCTTTTCACGGCTGTGTTTATGCCGCTTTACACCCACTTGACACACTAACAGAGAGATATCAATACTAGGATTTAAGATTATTACTAGTCAGATATATTCATGTGCGGTGAATCGGGCGTGTTGAGTCCAGTTCTCTGAGCAAGGAGTAGGTCTTGTCTATTACAAATTGGGTTTATGGAACGGTATCTGAGCTAATTTGAAACTCTTGTTTTATGTATCACCCCACCTCACCTTTCCCGTTAAGCAGCTATAGTGTGTTTTCTGCATGTGTGACTCTGTTCTGTTTTGTAATTCAGTTCAAGTGTAACGGTTTTTACATTCCCTCTATAAGTGACACCTTATGAGAAGTGTCCTTTTCTGTGTGACTTATTTCACTTAGAATCGTCTTACCTAAATCCACTCATCATGCTGCTACTAGCCTTATGACATTGATTTCATGGCTGAGTGATATTCCATTGTACATAAGGACCACAACTTTTTTATCCATTTTTCGCTTTCCTGGGATATTTAAGGTGGAATGAAGTGGAGGTCCTTGTCAACAGAGCAGCCCTAAACTTTGGGGTGCTTGTGTCTTGCTGATTTTCAATTTTCCAACTTTATCCCCCCATGCGTGGAAGTGCCCTGTGCTCTCTAAGCTGTGTTTTTTAGATGTTTCAGGACACACCGTAAACTTCTCCAGAGTGGCTGTTGGCAATTTACATGCCGCCCATCAGTGTAGCAAGGCTCCCATTTCTCCATGGCCTGTCCTGCATTTCTGGTTTTGACACTTTTTTCAGCATGGCCCTTTTGACCGATGGGAAGCGAGACTTCTTTGTAGCGCTGATTTGCCTTTCCAGGTTGCTTGGTTGGCCAAAAAGGGCGTATGCGTTTTTTCCTGAATAGATTCAGGAAAAAACGCATACGCCCTTTTTGGCCAAGGGCATCATTGTCAACGTTTTGCCGCTTTTCATGTGCTTTAAAGGCGATTCGAATCTACCTCCTGAAATCTGTTTCCTGCAATTCTGCCTTGATTTCAAATCCTCTTCTTTGCCTTCCCTCAATATATTTGTGGACGAGAGTTATCATTTATAACTCTGCAGGTTTGTGAATTGCAGTGCCCTGAAGCTCCATTTTACAAGTCGCTTTTTTGGGAGCTGGCCGCAAAAGCGCAGGATGGCTTCAGGCCCTGTTCTGGTTCCGGGGGGCAGGCTGAGCCTGTGGTTAATTCTTCTTCCTGATGGGAAAATAGAGTGACCTGTGCCTGTCCCAACACCAAGAGCTAGACTCTCATTGGTTCCCCGTCTTCCCGTTCATCCTCAGGACAAATTGCAACCTGTACGGAACAGGAGGTTAAAGGTGCTGAGGCTCCAAGTAGGGAGATTGCTAGTAAAGTGGCTGGAATGGCGAATCCGAGCACAAGGAGATGAGAAATGAGGTGCGTTTTAGAAACCTTTCCCCATCACACGGTGTACCATCTTCTGGGTTTCTCATGCATGTTTTCGATGTAGGAAGATGCCCTTGAACCTGGAGATTTGGGACCCATGCGATGGGTAGCACGCAGTATTACTTTAAAGGGTCTGCGTTTGCTCACCCAACCTCACCAAACCTCTCAGCCCCAAGAGTGTCCACCCTTATGTCTCATCCAGCTGTGGGTCTAGATATGGTCAATCCAGGTTGCATCACAGCCCCTGAACGAATTGTGTAAGAATTTCTCTCTCTTTCCCTGTCTTTGTTTCATGGGTTTTTAAAAGTAATTTATTTTTATAATGGGGTTTAGCTGCTTTTCACGGCTGTGTTTATGCCGCTTTACACCCACTTGACACACTAACAGAGAGATATCAATACATAGGTTTTAAGATTATTACTAGTCAGATATATTCATGTGCGGTGAATCGGGCGTGTTGAGTCCAGTTCTCTGAGCAAGGAGTAGGTCTTGTCTATTACATATTGGGTTTATGGAACGGTATCTGAGCTAATTTGAAACTCTTGTTTTATGTATCACCCCACCTCACCTTTCCCGTTAAGCAGCCATAGTGTGTTTTCTGCATGTGTGACTCTGTTCTGTTTTGTAATTCAGTTCAAGTGTAACGGTTTTTACATTCCCTCTATAAGTGACACCTTATGAGAAGTGTCCTTTTCTGTGTGACTTATTTCACTTAGAATCGTCTTACCTAAATCCACTCATCATGCTGCTACTAGCCTTATGACATTGATTTCATGGCTGAGTGATATTCCATTGTACATAAGGACCACAACTTTTTTATCCATTTTTCGCTTTCCTGGGATATTTAAGGTGGAATGAAGTGGAGGTCCTTGTCAACAGAGCAGCCCTAAACTTTGGGGTGCTTGTGTCTTGCTGATTTTCAATTTTCCCACTTTATCCCCCCATGCGTGGAAGTGCCCTGTGCTCTCTAAGCTGTGTTTTTTAGATGTTTCAGGACACACCGTACACTTCTCCAGAGTGGCTGTTGGCAATTTACATCCCGCCCATCAGTGTAGCAAGGCTCCCATTTCTCCATGGCCTGTCCTGCATTTCTGGTTTTGACACTTTTTTCAGCATGGCCCTTTTGACCGATGGGAAACGAGACTTCTTTGTAGCGCTGATTTGCCTTTCCAGGTTGCTTGGTTGGCCAAAAAGGGCGTATGCGTTTTTTCCTGAATAGATTCAGGAAAAAACGCATACGCCCTTTTTGGCCAAGGGCATCATTGTCAACGTTTTGCCGCTTTTCATGTGCTTTAAAGGCGATTCGAATCTACCTCCTGAAATCTGTTTCCTGCAATTCTGCCTTGATTTCAAATCCTCTTATTTGCCTTCCCTCAATATATTTGTGGACGAGAGTTATCATTTATAACTCTGCAGGTTTGTGAATTGCAGTGCCCTGAAGCTCCATTTTACAAGTCGCTTTTTTGGGAGCTGGCCGCAAAAGCTCAGGATGGCTTCAGGCCCTGTTCTGGTTCCGGGGGGCAGGCTGAGCCTGTGGTTAATTCTTCTTCCTGATGGGAAAATAGAGTGACCTGTGCCTGTCCCAACACCAAGAGCTAGTCTCTCATTGGTTCCCCGTCTTCCCGTTCATCCTCAGGACAAATTGCAACCTGTACGGAACAGGAGGTTAAAGGTGCTGATGCTCCAAGAAGGGAGATTGCTGGTAAAGTGGCTGGAATGGCGAACCCGAGCACAAGGAGATGAGAAATGAGGTGCGTTTTAGAAACCTTTCCCCATCACATGGTGTACCATCTTCTGGGTTTCTCATGCATGTTTTCGATGTAGGAAGATGCCCTTGAACCTGGAGATTTGGGACCCATGCGATGGGTAGCACGCAGTATTACTTTAAAGGGTCTGCGTTTGCTCACCCAACCTCACCAAACCTCTCAGCCCCAAGAGTGTCGACCGTTATGTCTCATCCAGCTGTGGGTCTAGATATGGTCAATCCAGGTTGCATCACAGCCCCTGAACGAATTGTGTAAGAATTTCTCTCTCTTTCCCTGTCTTTGTTTCATGGGTTTTTAAAAGTAATTTATTTTTATAATGGGGTTTAGCTGCTTTTCACGGCTGTGTTTATGCCGCTTTACACCCACTTGACACACTAACAGAGAGATATCAATACTAGGATTTAAGATTATTACTAGTCAGATATATTCATGTGCGGTGAATCGGGCGTGTTGAGTCCAGTTCTCTGAGCAAGGAGTAGGTCTTGTCTATTACAAATTGGGTTTATGGAACGGTATCTGAGCTAATTTGAAACTCTTGTTTTATGTATCACCCCACCTCACCTTTCCCGTTAAGCAGCTATAGTGTGTTTTCTGCATGTGTGACTCTGTTCTGTTTTGTAATTCAGTTCAAGTGTAACGGTTTTTACATTCCCTCTATAAGTGACACCTTATGAGAAGTGTCCTTTTCTGTGTGACTTATTTCACTTAGAATCGTCTTACCTAAATCCACTCATCATGCTGCTACTAGCCTTATGACATTGATTTCATGGCTGAGTGATATTCCATTGTACATAAGGACCACAACTTTTTTATCCATTTTTCGCTTTCCTGGGATATTTAAGGTGGAATGAAGTGGAGGTCCTTGTCAACAGAGCAGCCCTAAACTTTGGGGTGCTTGTGTCTTGCTGATTTTCAATTTTCCCACTTTATCCCCCCATGCGTGGAAGTGCCCTGTGCTCTCTAAGCTGTGTTTTTTAGATGTTTCAGGACACACCGTAAACTTCTCCAGAGTGGCTGTTGGCAATTTACATGCCGCCCATCAGTGTAGCAAGGCTCCCATTTCTCCATGGCCTGTCCTGCATTTCTGGTTTTGACACTTTTTTCAGCATGGCCCTTTTGACCGATGGGAAGCGAGACTTCTTTGTAGCGCTGATTTGCCTTTCCAGGTTGCTTGGTTGGCCAAAAAGGGCGTATGCGTTTTTTCCTGAATAGATTCAGGAAAAAACGCATACGCCCTTTTTGGCCAAGGGCATCATTGTCAACGTTTTGCCGCTTTTCATGTGCTTTAAAGGCGATTCGAATCTACCTCCTGAAATCTGTTTCCTGCAATTCTGCCTTGATTTCAAATCCTCTTCTTTGCCTTCCCTCAATATATTTGTGGACGAGAGTTATCATTTATAACTCTGCAGGTTTGTGAATTGCAGTGCCCTGAAGCTCCATTTTACAAGTCGCTTTTTTGGGAGCTGGCCGCAAAAGCGCAGGATGGCTTCAGGCCCTGTTCTGGTTCCGGGGGGCAGGCTGAGCCTGTGGTTAATTCTTCTTCCTGATGGGAAAATAGAGTGACCTGTGCCTGTCCCAACACCAAGAGCTAGACTCTCATTGGTTCCCCGTCTTCCCGTTCATCCTCAGGACAAATTGCAACCTGTACGGAACAGGAGGTTAAAGGTGCTGAGGCTCCAAGTAGGGAGATTGCTAGTAAAGTGGCTGGAATGGCGAATCCGAGCACAAGGAGATGAGAAATGAGGTGCGTTTTAGAAACCTTTCCCCATCACACGGTGTACCATCTTCTGGGTTTCTCATGCATGTTTTCGATGTAGGAAGATGCCCTTGAACCTGGAGATTTGGGACCCATGCGATGGGTAGCACGCAGTATTACTTTAAAGGGTCTGCGTTTGCTCACCCAACCTCACCAAACCTCTCAGCCCCAAGAGTGTCCACCCTTATGTCTCATCCAGCTGTGGGTCTAGATATGGTCAATCCAGGTTGCATCACAGCCCCTGAACGAATTGTGTAAGAATTTCTCTCTCTTTCCCTGTCTTTGTTTCATGGGTTTTTAAAAGTAATTTATTTTTATAATGGGGTTTAGCTGCTTTTCACGGCTGTGTTTATGCCGCTTTACACCCACTTGACACACTAACAGAGAGATATCAATACATAGGTTTTAAGATTATTACTAGTCAGATATATTCATGTGCGGTGAATCGGGCGTGTTGAGTCCAGTTCTCTGAGCAAGGAGTAGGTCTTGTCTATTACATATTGGGTTTATGGAACGGTATCTGAGCTAATTTGAAACTCTTGTTTTATGTATCACCCCACCTCACCTTTCCCGTTAAGCAGCCATAGTGTGTTTTCTGCATGTGTGACTCTGTTCTGTTTTGTAATTCAGTTCAAGTGTAACGGTTTTTACATTCCCTCTATAAGTGACACCTTATGAGAAGTGTCCTTTTCTGTGTGACTTATTTCACTTAGAATCGTCTTACCTAAATCCACTCATCATGCTGCTACTAGCCTTATGACATTGATTTCATGGCTGAGTGATATTCCATTGTACATAAGGACCACAACTTTTTTATCCATTTTTCGCTTTCCTGGGATATTTAAGGTGGAATGAAGTGGAGGTCCTTGTCAACAGAGCAGCCCTAAACTTTGGGGTGCTTGTGTCTTGCTGATTTTCAATTTTCCCACTTTATCCCCCCATGCGTGGAAGTGCCCTGTGCTCTCTAAGCTGTGTTTTTTAGATGTTTCAGGACACACCGTAAACTTCTCCAGAGTGGCTGTTGGCAATTTACATGCCGCCCATCAGTGTAGCAAGGCTCCCATTTCTCCATGGCCTGTCCTGCATTTCTGGTTTTGACACTTTTTTCAGCATGGCCCTTTTGACCGATGGGAAGCGAGACTTCTTTGTAGCGCTGATTTGCCTTTCCAGGTTGCTTGGTTGGCCAAAAAGGGCGTATGCGTTTTTTCCTGAATAGATTCAGGAAAAAACGCATACGCCCTTTTTGGCCAAGGGCATCATTGTCAACGTTTTGCCGCTTTTCATGTGCTTTAAAGGCGATTCGAATCTACCTCCTGAAATCTGTTTCCTGCAATTCTGCCTTGATTTCAAATCCTCTTCTTTGCCTTCCCTCAATATATTTGTGGACGAGAGTTATCATTTATAACTCTGCAGGTTTGTGAATTGCAGTGCCCTGAAGCTCCATTTTACAAGTCGCTTTTTTGGGAGCTGGCCGCAAAAGCTCAGGATGGCTTCAGGCCCTGTTCTGGTTCCGGGGGGCAGGCTGAGCCTGTGGTTAATTCTTCTTCCTGATGGGAAAATAGAGTGACCTGTGCCTGTCCCAACACCAAGAGCTAGTCTCTCATTGGTTCCCCGTCTTCCCGTTCATCCTCAGGACAAATTGCAACCTGTACGGAACAGGAGGTTAAAGGTGCTGATGCTCCAAGAAGGGAGATTGCTGGTAAAGTGGCTGGAATGGCGAACCCGAGCACAAGGAGATGAGAAATGAGGTGCGTTTTAGAAACCTTTCCCCATCACATGGTGTACCATCTTCTGGGTTTCTCATGCATGTTTTCGATGTAGGAAGATGCCCTTGAACCTGGAGATTTGGGACCCATGCGATGGGTAGCACGCAGTATTACTTTAAAGGGTCTGCGTTTGCTCACCCAACCTCACCAAACCTCTCAGCCCCAAGAGTGTCGACCGTTATGTCTCATCCAGCTGTGGGTCTAGATATGGTCAATCCAGGTTGCATCACAGCCCCTGAACGAATTGTGTAAGAATTTCTCTCTCTTTCCCTGTCTTTGTTTCATGGGTTTTTAAAAGTAATTTATTTTTATAATGGGGTTTAGCTGCTTTTCACGGCTGTGTTTATGCCGCTTTACACCCACTTGACACACTAACAGAGAGATATCAATACTAGGATTTAAGATTATTACTAGTCAGATATATTCATGTGCGGTGAATCGGGCGTGTTGAGTCCAGTTCTCTGAGCAAGGAGTAGGTCTTGTCTATTACAAATTGGGTTTATGGAACGGTATCTGAGCTAATTTGAAACTCTTGTTTTATGTATCACCCCACCTCACCTTTCCCGTTAAGCAGCTATAGTGTGTTTTCTGCATGTGTGACTCTGTTCTGTTTTGTAATTCAGTTCAAGTGTAACGGTTTTTACATTCCCTCTATAAGTGACACCTTATGAGAAGTGTCCTTTTCTGTGTGACTTATTTCACTTAGAATCGTCTTACCTAAATCCACTCATCATGCTGCTACTAGCCTTATGACATTGATTTCATGGCTGAGTGATATTCCATTGTACATAAGGACCACAACTTTTTTATCCATTTTTCGCTTTCCTGGGATATTTAAGGTGGAATGAAGTGGAGGTCCTTGTCAACAGAGCAGCCCTAAACTTTGGGGTGCTTGTGTCTTGCTGATTTTCAATTTTCCCACTTTATCCCCCCATGCGTGGAAGTGCCCTGTGCTCTCTAAGCTGTGTTTTTTAGATGTTTCAGGACACACCGTAAACTTCTCCAGAGTGGCTGTTGGCAATTTACATGCCGCCCATCAGTGTAGCAAGGCTCCCATTTCTCCATGGCCTGTCCTGCATTTCTGGTTTTGACACTTTTTTCAGCATGGCCCTTTTGACCGATGGGAAGCGAGACTTCTTTGTAGCGCTGATTTGCCTTTCCAGGTTGCTTGGTTGGCCAAAAAGGGCGTATGCGTTTTTTCCTGAATAGATTCAGGAAAAAACGCATACGCCCTTTTTGGCCAAGGGCATCATTGTCAACGTTTTGCCGCTTTTCATGTGCTTTAAAGGCGATTCGAATCTACCTCCTGAAATCTGTTTCCTGCAATTCTGCCTTGATTTCAAATCCTCTTCTTTGCCTTCCCTCAATATATTTGTGGACGAGAGTTATCATTTATAACTCTGCAGGTTTGTGAATTGCAGTGCCCTGAAGCTCCATTTTACAAGTCGCTTTTTTGGGAGCTGGCCGCAAAAGCGCAGGATGGCTTCAGGCCCTGTTCTGGTTCCGGGGGGCAGGCTGAGCCTGTGGTTAATTCTTCTTCCTGATGGGAAAATAGAGTGACCTGTGCCTGTCCCAACACCAAGAGCTAGACTCTCATTGGTTCCCCGTCTTCCCGTTCATCCTCAGGACAAATTGCAACCTGTACGGAACAGGAGGTTAAAGGTGCTGAGGCTCCAAGTAGGGAGATTGCTAGTAAAGTGGCTGGAATGGCGAACCCGAGCACAAGGAGATGAGAAATGAGGTGCGTTTTAGAAACCTTTCCCCATCACACGGTGTACCATCTTCTGGGTTTCTCATGCATGTTTTCGATGTAGGAAGATGCCCTTGAACCTGGAGATTTGGGACCCATGCGATGGGTAGCACGCAGTATTACTTTAAAGGGTCTGCGTTTGCTCACCCAACCTCACCAAACCTCTCAGCCCCAAGAGTGTCCACCCTTATGTCTCATCCAGCTGTGGGTCTAGATATGGTCAATCCAGGTTGCATCACAGCCCCTGAACGAATTGTGTAAGAATTTCTCTCTCTTTCCCTGTCTTTGTTTCATGGGTTTTTAAAAGTAATTTATTTTTATAATGGGGTTTAGCTGCTTTTCACGGCTGTGTTTATGCCGCTTTACACCCACTTGACACACTAACAGAGAGATATCAATACATAGGTTTTAAGATTATTACTAGTCAGATATATTCATGTGCGGTGAATCGGGCGTGTTGAGTCCAGTTCTCTGAGCAAGGAGTAGGTCTTGTCTATTACATATTGGGTTTATGGAACGGTATCTGAGCTAATTTGAAACTCTTGTTTTATGTATCACCCCACCTCACCTTTCCCGTTAAGCAGCCATAGTGTGTTTTCTGCATGTGTGACTCTGTTCTGTTTTGTAATTCAGTTCAAGTGTAACGGTTTTTACATTCCCTCTATAAGTGACACCTTATGAGAAGTGTCCTTTTCTGTGTGACTTATTTCACTTAGAATCGTCTTACCTAAATCCACTCATCATGCTGCTACTAGCCTTATGACATTGATTTCATGGCTGAGTGATATTCCATTGTACATAAGGACCACAACTTTTTTATCCATTTTTCGCTTTCCTGGGATATTTAAGGTGGAATGAAGTGGAGGTCCTTGTCAACAGAGCAGCCCTAAACTTTGGGGTGCTTGTGTCTTGCTGATTTTCAATTTTCCCACTTTATCCCCCCATGCGTGGAAGTGCCCTGTGCTCTCTAAGCTGTGTTTTTTAGATGTTTCAGGACACACCGTACACTTCTCCAGAGTGGCTGTTGGCAATTTACATCCCGCCCATCAGTGTAGCAAGGCTCCCATTTCTCCATGGCCTGTCCTGCATTTCTGGTTTTGACACTTTTTTCAGCATGGCCCTTTTGACCGATGGGAAACGAGACTTCTTTGTAGCGCTGATTTGCCTTTCCAGGTTGCTTGGTTGGCCAAAAAGGGCGTATGCGTTTTTTCCTGAATATATTCAGGAAAAAACGCATACGCCCTTTTTGGCCAAGGGCATCATTGTCAACGTTTTACCGCTTTTCATGTGCTTTAAAGGCGATTCGAATCTACCTCCTGAAATCTGTTTCCTGCAATTCTGCCTTGATTTCAAATCCTCTTCTTTGCCTTCCCTCAATATATTTGTGGACGAGAGTTATCATTTATAACTCTGCAGGTTTGTGAATTGCAGTGCCCTGAAGCTCCATTTTACAAGTCGCTTTTTTGGGAGCTGGCCGCAAAAGCGCAGGATGGCTTCAGGCCCTGTTCTGGTTCCGGGGGGCAGGCTGAGCCTGTGGTTAATTCTTCTT
Source organism: Balaenoptera physalus (assembly GCF_965194825.1). NCBI lineage: Eukaryota > Metazoa > Chordata > Mammalia > Artiodactyla > Balaenopteridae > Balaenoptera > Balaenoptera physalus. The sequence goes on along the minus strand of NW_028126394.1, from coordinate 635,710 downwards.
CCTGATGGGAAAATAGAGTGACCTGTGCCTGTCCCAACACCAAGAGCTAGTCTCTCATTGGTTCCCCGTCTTCCCGTTCATCCTCAGGACAAATTGCAACCTGTACGGAACAGGAGGTTAAAGGTGCTGATGCTCCAAGAAGGGAGATTGCTGGTAAAGTGGCTGGAATGGCGAACCCGAGCACAAGGAGATGAGAAATGAGGTGCGTTTTAGAAACCTTTCCCCATCACACGGTGTACCATCTTCTGGGTTTCTCATGCATGTTTTCGATGTAGGAAGATGCCCTTGAACCTGGAGATTTGGGACCCTTGCGATGGGTAGCACGCAGTATTACTTTAAAGGGTCTGCGTTTGCTCACCCAACCTCACCAAACCTCTCAGCCCCAAGAGTGTCGACCGTTATGTCTCATCCAGCTGTGGGTCTAGATATGGTCAATCCAGGTTGCATCACAAACCCTGAACGAATTGTGTAAGAATTTCTCTCTCTTTCCCTGTCTTTGTTTCATGGGTTTTTAAAAGTAATTTATTTTTATAATGGGGTTTAGCTGCTTTTCACGGCTGTGTTTATGCCACTTTACACCCACTTGACACACTAACAGAGAGATATCAATACATAGGTTTTAAGATTATTACTAGTCAGATATATTCTTGTGCGGTGAATCGGGCGTGTTGAGTCCAGTTCTCTGAGCAACGAGTAGGTCTTGTCTATTACATATTGGGTTTATGGAACGGTATCTGAGCTAATTTGAAACTCTTGTTTTATGTATCACCCCACCTCACCTTTCCCGTTAAGCAGCCATAGTGTGTTTTCTGCATGTGTGTCTCTGTTCTGTTTTGTAATTCAGTTCAAGTGTAACGGTTTTTACATTCCCACTATAAGTGACACCTTATGAGAAGTGTCCTTTTCTGTGAGACTTATTTCACTTAGAATCGTCTTACCTAAATCCACTCATCATGCTGCTACTAGCCTTATGACATTGATTTCATGGCTGAGTGATATTCCATTGTACATAAGGACCACAACTTTTTTATCCATTTTTCGCTTTCCTGGGATATTTAAGGTGGAATGAAGTGGAGGTCCTTGTCAACAGAGCAGCCCTAAACTTTGGGGTGCTTGTGTCTTGCTGATTTTCAATTTTCCCACTTTATCCCCCCATGCGTGGAAGTGCCCTATGCTCTCTAAGCTGTGTTTTTTAGATGTTTCAGGACACACCGTACACTTCTCCAGAGTGGCTGTTGGCAATTTACATCCCGCCCATCAGTGTAGCAAGGCTCCCATTTCTCCATGGCCTGTCCTGCATTTCTGGTTTTGACACTTTTTTCAGCATGGCCCTTTTGACCGATGGGAAACGAGACTTCTTTGTAGCGCTGATTTGCCTTTCCAGGTTGCTTGGTTGGCCAAAAAGGGCGTATGCGTTTTTTCCTGAATATATTCAGGAAAAAACGCATACGCCCTTTTTGGCCAAGGGCATCATTGTCAACGTTTTACCGCTTTTCATGTGCTTTAAAGGCGATTCGAATCTACCTCCTGAAATCTGTTTCCTGCAATTCTGCCTTGATTTCAAATCCTCTTCTTTGCCTTTCCTCAATATATTTGTGGACGAGAGTTATCATTTATAACTCTGCAGGTTTGTGAATTGCAGTGCCCTGAAGCTCCATTTTACAAGTCGTTTTTTTGGGAGCTGGCCGCAAAAGCGCAGGATGGCTTCAGGCCCTGTTCTGGTTCCGGGGGGCAGGCTGAGCCTGTGGTTAATTCTTCTTCCTGATGGGAAAATAGAGTGACCTGTGCCTGTCCCAACACCAAGAGCTAGTCTCTCATTGGTTCCCCGTCTTCCCGTTCATCCTCAGGACAAATTGCAACCTGTACGGAACAGGAGGTTAAAGGTGCTGATGCTCCAAGAAGGGAGATTGCTGGTAAAGTGGCTGGAATGGCGAACCCGAGCACAAGGAGATGAGAAATGAGGTGCGTTTTAGAAACCTTTCCCCATCACACGGTGTACCATCTTCTGGGTTTCTCATGCATGTTTTCGATGTAGGATGATGCCCTTGAACCTGGAGATTTGGGACCCTTGCGATGGGTAGCACGCAGTATTACTTTAAAGGGTCTGCGTTTGCTCACCGAACCTCACCAAACCTCTCAGCCCCAAGAGTGTCGACCGTTATGTCTCATCCAGCTGTGGGTCTAGATATGGTCAATCCAGGTTGCATCACAAACCCTGAACGAATTGTGTAAGAATTTCTCTCTCTTTCCCTGTCTTTGTTTCATGGGTTTTTAAAAGTAATTTATTTTTATAATGGGGTTTAGCTGCTTTTCACGGCTGTGTTTATGCCACTTTACACCCACTTGACACACTAACAGAGAGATATCAATACATAGGTTTTAAGATTATTACTAGTCAGATATATTCTTGTGCGGTGAATCGGGCGTGTTGAGTCCAGTTCTCTGAGCAACGAGTAGGTCTTGTCTATTACATATTGGGTTTATGGAACGGTATCTGAGCTAATTTGAAACTCTTGTTTTATGTATCACCCCACCTCACCTTTCCCGTTAAGCAGCCATAGTGTGTTTTCTGCATGTGTGTCTCTGTTCTGTTTTGTAATTCAGTTCAAGTGTAACGGTTTTTACATTCCCACTATAAGTGACACCTTATGAGAAGTGTCCTTTTCTGTGAGACTTATTTCACTTAGAATCGTCTTACTAAATCCACTCATCATGCTGCTACTAGCCTTATGACATTGATTTCATGGCTGAGTGATATTCCATTGTACATAAGGACCACAACTTTTTTATCCATTTTTCGCTTTCCTGGGATATTTAAGGTGGAATGAAGTGGAGGTCCTTGTCAACAGAGCAGCCCTAAACTTTGGGGTGCTTGTGTCTTGCTGATTTTCAATTTTCCCACTTTATCCCCCCATGCGTGGAAGTGCCCTATGCTCTCTAAGCTGTGTTTTTTAGATGTTTCAGGACACACCGTACACTTCTCCAGAGTGGCTGTTGGCAATTTACATCCCGCCCATCAGTGTAGCAAGGCTCCCATTTCTCCATGGCCTGTCCTGCATTTCTGGTTTTGACACTTTTTTCAGCATGGCCCTTTTGACCGATGGGAAACGAGACTTCTTTGTAGCGCTGATTTGCCTTTCCAGGTTGCTTGGTTGGCCAAAAAGGGCGTATGCGTTTTTTCCTGAATATATTCAGGAAAAAACGCATACGCCCTTTTTGGCCAAGGGCATCATTGTCAACGTTTTACCGCTTTTCATGTGCTTTAAAGGCGATTCGAATCTACCTCCTGAAATCTGTTTCCTGCAATTCTGCCTTGATTTCAAATCCTCTTCTTTGCCTTTCCTCAATATATTTGTGGACGAGAGTTATCATTTATAACTCTGCAGGTTTGTGAATTGCAGTGCCCTGAAGCTCCATTTTACAAGTCGCTTTTTTGGGAGCTGGCCGCAAAAGCGCAGGATGGCTTCAGGCCCTGTTCTGGTTCCGGGGGGCAGGCTGAGCCTGTGGTTAATTCTTCTTCCTGATGGGAAAATAGAGTGACCTGTGCCTGTCCCAACACCAAGAGCTAGTCTCTCATTGGTTCCCCGTCTTCCCGTTCATCCTCAGGACAAATTGCAACCTGTACGGAACAGGAGGTTAAAGGTGCTGATGCTCCAAGAAGGGAGATTGCTGGTAAAGTGGCTGGAATGGCGAACCCGAGCACAAGGAGATGAGAAATGAGGTGCGTTTTAGAAACCTTTCCCCATCACACGGTGTACCATCTTCTGGGTTTCTCATGCATGTTTTCGATGTAGGAAGATGCCCTTGAACCTGGAGATTTGGGACCCTTGCGATGGGTAGCACGCAGTATTACTTTAAAGGGTCTGCGTTTGCTCACCCAACCTCACCAAACCTCTCAGCCCCAAGAGTGTCGACCGTTATGTCTCATCCAGCTGTGGGTCTAGATATGGTCAATCCAGGTTGCATCACAAACCCTGAACGAATTGTGTAAGAATTTCTCTCTCTTTCCCTGTCTTTGTTTCATGGGTTTTTAAAAGTAATTTATTTTTATAATGGGGTTTAGCTGCTTTTCACGGCTGTGTTTATGCCACTTTACACCCACTTGACACACTAACAGAGAGATATCAATACATAGGTTTTAAGATTATTACTAGTCAGATATATTCTTGTGCGGTGAATCGGGCGTGTTGAGTCCAGTTCTCTGAGCAACGAGTAGGTCTTGTCTATTACATATTGGGTTTATGGAACGGTATGTGAGCTAATTTGAAGCTCTTGTTTTATGTATCACCCCACCTCACCTTTCCCGTTAAGCAGCCATAGTGTGTTTTCTGCATGTGTGACTCTGTTCTGTTTTGTAATTCAGTTCAAGTGTAACGGTTTTTACATTCCCTCTATAAGTGACACCTTATGAGAAGTGTCCTTTTCTGTGTGACTTATTTCACTTAGAATCGTCTTACCTAAATCCACTCATCATGCTGCTACTAGCCTTATGACATTGATTTCATGGCTGAGTGATATTCCATTGTACATAAGGACCACAACTTTTTTATCCATTTTTCGCTTTCCTGGGATATTTAAGGTGGAATGAAGTGGAGGTCCTTGTCAACAGAGCAGCCCTAAACTTTGGGGTGCTTGTGTCTTGCTGATTTTCAATTTTCCCACTTTATCCCCCCATGCGTGGAAGTGCCCTATGCTCTCTAAGCTGTGTTTTTTTATGTTTCAGGACACACCGTACTCTTCTCCAGAGTGGCTGTTGGCAATTTACATGCCGCCCATCAGTGTAGCAAGGCTCCCATTTCTCCATGGCCTGTCCTGCATTTCTGGTTTTGACACTTTTTTCAGCATGGCCCTTTTGACCGATGGGAAGTGAGACTTCTTTGTAGCGCTGATTTGCCTTTCCAGGTTGCTTGGTTGGCCAAAAAGGGCGTATGCGTTTTTTCCTGAATAGATTCAGGAAAAAACGCATACGCCCTTTTTGGCCAAGGGCATCATTGTCAACGTTTTGCCGCTTTTCATGTGCTTTAAAGGCGATTCGAATCTACCTCCTGAAATCTGTTTCCTGCAATTCTGCCTTGATTTCAAATCCTCTTCTTTGCCTTCCCTGAATATATTTGTGGACGAGAGTTATCATTTATAACTCTGCAGGTTTGTGAATTGCAGTGCCCTGAAGCTCCATTTTACAAGTCGCTTTTTTGGGAGCTGGCCGCAAAAGCGCAGGATGGCTTCAGGCCCTGTTCTGGTTCCGGAGGGCAGGCTGAGCCTGTGGTTAATTCTTCTTCCTGATGGGAAAATAGAGTGACCTGTGCCTGTCCCAACACCAAGAGCTAGTCTCTCATTGGTTCCCCGTCTTCCCGTTCATCCTCAGGACAAATTGCAACCTGTACGGAACAGGAGGTTAAAGGTGCTGATGCTCCAAGAAGGGAGATTGCTGGTAAAGTGGCTGGAATGGCGAACCCGAGCACAAGGAGATGAGAAATGAGGTGCGTTTTAGAAACCTTTCCCCATCACACGGTGTACCATCTTCTGGGTTTCTCATGCATGTTTTCGATGTAGGAAGATGCCCTTGAACCTGGAGATTTGGGACCCTTGCGATGGGTAGCACGCAGTATTACTTTAAAGGGTCTGCGTTTGCTCACCCAACCTCACCAAACCTCTCAGCCCCAAGAGTGTCGACCGTTATGTCTCATCCAGCTGTGGGTCTAGATATGGTCAATCCAGGTTGCATCACAAACCCTGAACGAATTGTGTAAGAATTTCTCTCTCTTTCCCTGTCTTTGTTTCATGGGTTTTTAAAAGTAATTTATTTTTATAATGGGGTTTAGCTGCTTTTCACGGCTGTGTTTATGCCACTTTACACCCACTTGACACACTAACAGAGAGATATCAATACATAGGTTTTAAGATTATTACTAGTCAGATATATTCTTGTGCGGTGAATCGGGCGTGTTGAGTCCAGTTCTCTGAGCAACGAGTAGGTCTTGTCTATTACATATTGGGTTTATGGAACGGTATGTGAGCTAATTTGAAGCTCTTGTTTTATGTATCACCCCACCTCACCTTTCCCGTTAAGCAGCCATAGTGTGTTTTCTGCATGTGTGACTCTGTTCTGTTTTGTAATTCAGTTCAAGTGTAACGGTTTTTACATTCCCTCTATAAGTGACACCTTATGAGAAGTGTCCTTTTCTGTGTGACTTATTTCACTTAGAATCGTCTTACCTAAATCCACTCATCATGCTGCTACTAGCCTTATGACATTGATTTCATGGCTGAGTGATATTCCATTGTACATAAGGACCACAACTTTTTTATCCATTTTTCGCTTTCCTGGGATATTTAAGGTGGAATGAAGTGGAGGTCCTTGTCAACAGAGCAGCCCTAAACTTTGGGGTGCTTGTGTCTTGCTGATTTTCAATTTTCCCACTTTATCCCCCCATGCGTGGAAGTGCCCTATGCTCTCTAAGCTGTGTTTTTTAGATGTTTCAGGACACACCGTACACTTCTCCAGAGTGGCTGTTGGCAATTTACATGCCGCCCATCAGTGTAGCAAGGCTCCCATTTCTCCATGCCCTGTCCTGCATTTCTGGTTTTGACACTTTTTTCAGCATGGCCCTTTAGACCGATGGGAAGCGAGACTTCTTTGTAGCGCTGATTTGCCTTTCCAGGTTGCTTGGTTGGCCAAAAAGGGCGTATGCGTTTTTTCCTGAATAGATTCAGGAAAAAACGCATACGCCCTTTTTGGCCAAGGGCATCATTGTCAACGTTTTGCCGCTTTTCATGTGCTTTAAAGGCGATTCGAATCTACCTCCTGAAATCTGTTTCCTGCAATTCTGCCTTGATTTCAAATCCTCTTCTTTGCCTTCCCTCAATATATTTGTGGACGAGAGTTATCATTTATAACTCTGCAGGTTTGTGAATTGCAGTGCCCTGAAGCTCCATTTTACAAGTCGCTTTTTTGGGAGCTGGCCGCAAAAGCGCAGGATGGCTTCAGGCCCTGTTCTGGTTCCGGAGGGCAGGCTGAGCCTGTGGTTAATTCTTCTTCCTGATGGGAAAATAGAGTGACCTGTGCCTGTCCCAACACCAAGAGCTAGTCTCTCATTGGTTCCCCGTCTTCCCGTTCATCCTCAGGACAAATTGCAACCTGTACGGAACAGGAGGTTAAAGGTGCTGATGCTCCAAGAAGGGAGATTGCTGGTAAAGTGGCTGGAATGGCGAACCCGAGCACAAGGAGATGAGAAATGAGGTGCGTTTTAGAAACCTTTCCCCATCACACGGTGTACCATCTTCTGGGTTTCTCATGCATGTTTTCGATGTAGGAAGATGCCCTTGAACCTGGAGATTTGGGACCCTTGCGATGGGTAGCACGCAGTATTACTTTAAAGGGTCTGCGTTTGCTCACCCAACCTCACCAAACCTCTCAGCCCCAAGAGTGTCCACCCTTATGTCTCATCCAGCTGTGGGTCTAGATATGGTCAATCCAGGTTGCATCACAGCCCCTGAACGAATTGTGTAAGAATTTCTCTCTCTTTCCCTGTCTTTGTTTCATGGGTTTTTAAAAGTAATTTATTTTTATAATGGGGTTTAGCTGCTTTTCACGGCTGTGTTTATGCCGCTTTACACCCACTTGACACACTAACAGAGAGATATCAATACGTAGGTTTTAAGATTATTACTAGTCAGATATATTCATGTGCGGTGAATCGGGCGTGTTGAGTCCAGTTCTCTGAGCAAGGAGTAGGTCTTGTCTATTACATATTGGGTTTATGGAACGGTATCTGAGCTAATTTGAAGCTCTTGTTTTATGTATCACCCCACCTCACCTTTCCCGTTAAGCAGCCATAGTGTGTTTTCTGCATGTGTGACTCTGTTCTGTTTTGTAATTCAGTTCAAGTGTAACGGTTTTTACATTCCCTCTATAAGTGACACCTTATGAGAAGTGTCCTTTTCTGTGTGACTTATTTCACTTAGAATCGTCTTACCTAAATCCACTCATCATGCTGCTACTAGCCTTATGACATTGATTTCATGGCTGAGTGATATTCCATTGTACATAAGGACCACAAATTTTTAATCCATTTTTCGCTTTCCTGGGATATTTAAGGTGGAATGAAGTGGAGGTCCTTGTCAACAGAGCAGCCCTAAACTTTGGGGTGCTTGTGTCTTGCTGATTTTCAATTTTCCCACTTTATTCCCCCATGCGTGGAAGTGCCCTATGCTCTCTAAGCTGTGTTTTTTAGATGTTTCAGGACACACCGTACACTTCTCCAGAGTGGCTGTTGGCAATTTACATCCCGCCCATCAGTGTAGCAAGGCTCCCATTTCTCCATGGCCTGTCCTGCATTTCTGGTTTTGACACTGTTTTCAGCATGGCCCTTTTGACCGATGGGAAGCGAGACTTCTTTGTAGCGCTGATTTGCCTTTCCAGGTTGCTTGGTTGGCCAAAAAGGGCGTATGCGTTTTTTCCTGAATAGATTCAGGAAAAAACGCATACGCCCTTTTTGGCCAAGGGCATCATTGTCAACGTTTTGCCGCTTTTCATGTGCTTTAAAGGCGATTCGAATCTACCTCCTGAAATCTGTTTCCTGCAATTCTGCCTTGATTTCAAATCCTCTTCTTTGCCTTCCCTCAATATATTTGTGGACGAGAGTTATCATTTATAACTCTGCAGGTTTGTGAATTGCAGTGCCCTGAAGCTCCATTTTACAAGTCGCTTTTTTGGGAGCTGGCCGCAAAAGCTCAGGATGGCTTCAGTCCCTGTTCTGGTTCCGGGGGGCAGGCTGAGCCTGTGGTTAATTCTTCTTCCTGATGGGAAAATAGAGTGACCTGTGCCTGTCCCAACACCAAGAGCTAGTCTCTCATTGGTTCCCCGTCTTCCCGTTCATCCTCAGGACAAATTGCAACCTGTACGGAACAGGAGGTTAAAGGTGCTGATGCTCCAAGAAGGGAGATTGCTGGTAAAGTGGCTGGAATGGCGAACCCGAGCACAAGGAGATGAGAAATGAGGTGCGTTTTAGAAACCTTTCCCCATCACACGGTGTACCATCTTCTGGGTTTCTCATGCATGTTTTCGATGTAGGAAGATGCCCTTGAACCTGGAGATTTGGGACCCATGCGATGGGTAGCACGCAGTATTACTTTAAAGGGTCTGCGTTTGCTCACCCAACCTCACCAAACCTCTCAGCCCCAAGAGTGTCGACCGTTATGTCTCATCCAGCTGTGGGTCTAGATATGGTCAATCCAGGTTGCATCACAGCCCCTGAACGAATTGTGTAAGAATTTCTCTCTCTTTCCCTGTCTTTGTTTCATGGGTTTTTAAAAGTAATTTATTTTTATAATGGGGTTTAGCTGCTTTTCACGGCTGTGTTTATGCTGCTTTACACCCACTTGACACACTAACAGAGAGATATCAATACTAGGTTTTAAGATTATTACTAGTCAGATATATTCATGTGCGGTGAATCGGGCGTGTTGAGTCCAGTTCTCTGAGCAAGGAGTAGGTCTTGTCTATTACAAATTGGGTTTATGGAACGGTATCTGAGCTAATTTGAAACTCTTGTTTTATGTATCACCCCACCTCACCTTTCCCGTTAAGCAGCCATAGTGTGTTTTCTGCATGTGTGACTCTGTTCTGTTTTGTAATTCAGTTCAAGTGTAACGGTTTTTACATTCCCTCTATAAGTGACACCTTATGAGAAGTGTCCTTTTCTGTGTGACTTATTTCACTTAGAATCGTCTTACCTAAATCCACTCATCATGCTGCTACTAGCCTTATGACATTGATTTCATGGCTGAGTGATATTCCATTGTACATAAGGACCACAACTTTTTTATCCATTTTTCGCTTTCCTGGGATATTTAAGGTGGAATGAAGTGGAGGTCCTTGTCAACAGAGCAGCCCTAAACTTTGGGGTGCTTGTGTCTTGCTGATTTTCAATTTTCCCACTTTATCCCCCCATGCGTGGAAGTGCCCTGTGCTCTCTAAGCTGTGTTTTTTAGATGTTTCAGGACACACCGTAAACTTCTCCAGAGTGGCTGTTGGCAATTTACATCCCGCCCATCAGTGTAGCAAGGCTCCCATTTCTCCATGGCCTGTCCTGCATTTCTGGTTTTGACACTTTTTTCAGCATGGCCCTTTTGACCGATGGGAAACGAGACTTCTTTGTAGCGCTGATTTGCCTTTCCAGGTTGCTTGGTTGGCCAAAAAGGGCGTATGCGTTTTTTCCTGAATAGATTCAGGAAAAAACGCATACGCCCTTTTTGGCCAAGGGCATCATTGTCAACGTTTTGCCGCTTTTCATGTGCTTTAAAGGCGATTCGAATCTACCTCCTGAAATCTGTTTCCTGCAATTCTGCCTTGATTTCAAATCCTCTTCTTTGCCTTCCCTCAATATATTTGTGGACGAGAGTTATCATTTATAACTCTGCAGGTTTGTGAATTGCAGTGCCCTGAAGCTCGATTTTACAAGTCGCTTTTTTGGGAGCTGGCCGCAAAAGCGCAGGATGGCTTCAGGCCCTGTTCTGGTTCCGGGGGGCAGGCTGAGCCTGTGGTTAATTCTTCTTCCTGATGGGAAAATAGAGTGACCTGTGCCTGTCCCAACACCAAGAGCTAGTCTCTCATTGGTTCCCCGTCTTCCCGTTCATCCTCAGGACAAATTGCAACCTGTACGGAACAGGAGGTTAAAGGTGCTGATGCTCCAAGAAGGGAGATTGCTGGTAAAGTGGCTGGAATGGCGAACCCGAGCACAAGGAGATGAGAAATGAGGTGCGTTTTAGAAACCTTTCCCCATCACATGGTGTACCATCTTCTGGGTTTCTCATGCATGTTTTCGATGTAGGAAGATGCCCTTGAACCTGGAGATTTGGGACCCATGCGATGGGTAGCACGCAGTATTACTTTAAAGGGTCTGCGTTTGCTCACCCAACCTCACCAAACCTCTCAGCCCCAAGAGTGTCGACCGTTATGTCTCATCCAGCTGTGGGTCTAGATATGGTCAATCCAGGTTGCATCACAGCCCCTGAACGAATTGTGTAAGAATTTCTCTCTCTTTCCCTGTCTTTGTTTCATGGGTTTTTAAAAGTAATTTATTTTTATAATGGGGTTTAGCTGCTTTTCACGGCTGTGTTTATGCCGCTTTACACCCACTTGACACACTAACAGAGAGATATCAATACTAGGATTTAAGATTATTACTAGTCAGATATATTCATGTGCGGTGAATCGGGCGTGTTGAGTCCAGTTCTCTGAGCAAGGAGTAGGTCTTGTCTATTACAAATTGGGTTTATGGAACGGTATCTGAGCTAATTTGAAACTCTTGTTTTATGTATCACCCCACCTCACCTTTCCCGTTAAGCAGCTATAGTGTGTTTTCTGCATGTGTGACTCTGTTCTGTTTTGTAATTCAGTTCAAGTGTAACGGTTTTTACATTCCCTCTATAAGTGACACCTTATGAGAAGTGTCCTTTTCTGTGTGACTTATTTCACTTAGAATCGTCTTACCTAAATCCACTCATCATGCTGCTACTAGCCTTATGACATTGATTTCATGGCTGAGTGATATTCCATTGTACATAAGGACCACAACTTTTTTATCCATTTTTCGCTTTCCTGGGATATTTAAGGTGGAATGAAGTGGAGGTCCTTGTCAACAGAGCAGCCCTAAACTTTGGGGTGCTTGTGTCTTGCTGATTTTCAATTTTCCCACTTTATACCCCCATGCGTGGAAGTGCCCTGTGCTCTCTAAGCTGTGTTTTTTAGATGTTTCAGGACACACCGTAAACTTCTCCAGAGTGGCTTTGGCAATTTACATGCCGCCCATCAGTGTAGCAAGGCTCCCATTTCTCCATGGCCTGTCCTGCATTTCTGGTTTTGACACTTTTTTCAGCATGGCCCTTTTGACCGATGGGAAGCGAGACTTCTTTGTAGCGCTGATTTGCCTTTCCAGGTTGCTTGGTTGGCCAAAAAGGGCGTATGCGTTTTTTCCTGAATAGATTCAGGAAAAAACGCATACGCCCTTTTTGGCCAAGGGCATCATTGTCAACGTTTTGCCGCTTTTCATGTGCTTTAAAGGCGATTCGAATCTACCTCCTGAAATCTGTTTCCTGCAATTCTGCCTTGATTTCAAATCCTCTTCTTTGCCTTCCCTCAATATATTTGTGGACGAGAGTTATCATTTATAACTCTGCAGGTTTGTGAATTGCAGTGCCCTGAAGCTCCATTTTACAAGTCGCTTTTTTGGGAGCTGGCCGCAAAAGCGCAGGATGGCTTCAGGCCCTGTTCTGGTTCCGGGGGGCAGGCTGAGCCTGTGGTTAATTCCTCTTCCTGATGGGAAAATAGAGTGACCTGTGCCTGTCCCAACACCAAGAGCTAGACTCTCATTGGTTCCCCGTCTTCCCGTTCATCCTCAGGACAAATTGCAACCTGTACGGAACAGGAGGTTAAAGGTGCTGAGGCTCCAAGTAGGGAGATTGCTAGTAAAGTGGCTGGAATGGCGAATCCGAGCACAAGGAGATGAGAAATGAGGTGCGTTTTAGAAACCTTTCCCCATCACACGGTGTACCATCTTCTGGGTTTCTCATGCATGTTTTCGATGTAGGAAGATGCCCTTGAACCTGGAGATTTGGGACCCATGCGATGGGTAGCACGCAGTATTACTTTAAAGGGTCTGCGTTTGCTCACCCAACCTCACCAAACCTCTCAGCCCCAAGAGTGTCGACCGTTATGTCTCATCCAGCTGTGGGTCTAGATATGGTCAATCCAGGTTGCATCACAAACCCTGAACGAATTGTGTAAGAATTTCTCTCTCTTTCCCTGTCTTTGTTTCATGGGTTTTTAAAAGTAATTTATTTTTATAATGGGGTTTAGCTGCTTTTCACGGCTGTGTTTATGCCACTTTACACCCACTTGACACACTAACAGAGAGATATCAATACATAGGTTTTAAGATTATTACTAGTCAGATATATTCTTGTGCGGTGAATCGGGCGTGTTGAGTCCAGTTCTCTGAGCAACGAGTAGGTCTTGTCTATTACATATTGGGTTTATGGAACGGTATCTGAGCTAATTTGAAACTCTTGTTTTATGTATCACCCCACCTCACCTTTCCCGTTAAGCAGCCATAGTGTGTTTTCTGCATGTGTGACTCTGTTCTGTTTTGTAATTCAGTTCAAGTGTAACGGTTTTTACATTCCCTCTATAAGTGACACCTTATGAGAAGTGTCCTTTTCTGTGAGACTTATTTCACTTAGAATCGTCTTACCTAAATCCACTCATCATGCTGCTACTAGCCTTATGACATTGATTTCATGGCTGAGTGATATTCCATTGTACATAAGGACCACAACTTTTTTATCCATTTTTCGCTTTCCTGGGATATTTAAGGTGGAATGAAGTGGAGGTCCTTGTCAACAGAGCAGCCCTAAACTTTGGGGTGCTTGTGTCTTGCTGATTTTCAATTTTCCCACTTTATCCCCCCATGCGTGGAAGTGCCCTATGCTCTCTAAGCTGTGTTTTTTTATGTTTCAGGACACACCGTACACTTCTCCAGAGTGGCTGTTGGCAATTTACATGCCGCCCATCAGTGTAGCAAGGCTCCCATTTCTCCATGGCCTGTCCTGCATTTCTGGTTTTGACACTTTTTTCAGCATGGCCCTTTTGACCGATGGGAAGTGAGACTTCTTTGTAGCGCTGATTTGCCTTTCCAGGTTGCTTGGTTGGCCAAAAAGGGCGTATGCGTTTTTTCCTGAATAGATTCAGGAAAAAACGCATACGCCCTTTTTGGCCAAGGGCATCATTGTCAACGTTTTGCCGCTTTTCATGTGCTTTAAAGGCGATTCGAATCTACCTCCTGAAATCTGTTTCCTGCAATTCTGCCTTGATTTCAAATCCTCTTCTTTGCCTTCCCTGAATATATTTGTGGACGAGAGTTATCATTTATAACTCTGCAGGTTTGTGAATTGCAGTGCCCTGAAGCTCCATTTTACAAGTCGCTTTTTTGGGAGCTGGCCGCAAAAGCGCAGGATGGCTTCAGGCCCTGTTCTGGTTCCGGAGGGCAGGCTGAGCCTGTGGTTAATTCTTCTTCCTGATGGGAAAATAGAGTGACCTGTGCCTGTCCCAACACCAAGAGCTAGTCTCTCATTGGTTCCCCGTCTTCCCGTTCATCCTCAGGACAAATTGCAACCTGTACGGAACAGGAGGTTAAAGGTGCTGATGCTCCAAGAAGGGAGATTGCTGGTAAAGTGGCTGGAATGGCGAACCCGAGCACAAGGAGATGAGAAATGAGGTGCGTTTTAGAAACCTTTCCCCATCACACGGTGTACCATCTTCTGGGTTTCTCATGCATGTTTTCGATGTAGGAAGATGCCCTTGAACCTGGAGATTTGGGACCCTTGCGATGGGTAGCACGCAGTATTACTTTAAAGGGTCTGCGTTTGCTCACCCAACCTCACCAAACCTCTCAGCCCCAAGAGTGTCGACCGTTATGTCTCATCCAGCTGTGGGTCTAGATATGGTCAATCCAGGTTGCATCACAAACCCTGAACGAATTGTGTAAGAATTTCTCTCTCTTTCCCTGTCTTTGTTTCATGGGTTTTTAAAAGTAATTTATTTTTATAATGGGGTTTAGCTGCTTTTCACGGCTGTGTTTATGCCACTTTACACCCACTTGACACACTAACAGAGAGATATCAATACATAGGTTTTAAGATTATTACTAGTCAGATATATTCTTGTGCGGTGAATCGGGCGTGTTGAGTCCAGTTCTCTGAGCAACGAGTAGGTCTTGTCTATTACATATTGGGTTTATGGAACGGTATGTGAGCTAATTTGAAGCTCTTGTTTTATGTATAACCCCACCTCACCTTTCCCGTTAAGCAGCCATAGTGTGTTTTCTGCATGTGTGACTCTGTTCTGTTTTGTAATTCAGTTCAAGTGTAACGGTTTTTACATTCCCTCTATAAGTGACACCTTATGAGAAGTGTCCTTTTCTGTGTGACTTATTTCACTTAGAATCGTCTTACCTAAATCCACTCATCATGCTGCTACTAGCCTTATGACATTGATTTCATGGCTGAGTGATATTCCATTGTACATAAGGACCACAACTTTTTTATCCATTTTTCGCTTTCCTGGGATATTTAAGGTGGAATGAAGTGGAGGTCCTTGTCAACAGAGCAGCCCTAAACTTTGGGGTGCTTGTGTCTTGCTGATTTTCAATTTTCCCACTTTATCCCCCCATGCGTGGAAGTGCCCTATGCTCTCTAAGCTGTGTTTTTTTATGTTTCAGGACACACCGTACTCTTCTCCAGAGTGGCTGTTGGCAATTTACATGCCGCCCATCAGTGTAGCAAGGCTCCCATTTCTCCATGGCCTGTCCTGCATTTCTGGTTTTGACACTTTTTTCAGCATGGCCCTTTTGACCGATGGGAAGTGAGACTTCTTTGTAGCGCTGATTTGCCTTTCCAGGTTGCTTGGTTGGCCAAAAAGGGCGTATGCGTTTTTTCCTGAATAGATTCAGGAAAAAACGCATACGCCCTTTTTGGCCAAGGGCATCATTGTCAACGTTTTGCCGCTTTTCATGTGCTTTAAAGGCGATTCGAATCTACCTCCTGAAATCTGTTTCCTGCAATTCTGCCTTGATTTCAAATCCTCTTCTTTGCCTTCCCTGAATATATTTGTGGACGAGAGTTATCATTTATAACTCTGCAGGTTTGTGAATTGCAGTGCCCTGAAGCTCCATTTTACAAGTCGCTTTTTTGGGAGCTGGCCGCAAAAGCGCAGGATGGCTTCAGGCCCTGTTCTGGTTCCGGAGGGCAGGCTGAGCCTGTGGTTAATTCTTCTTCCTGATGGGAAAATAGAGTGACCTGTGCCTGTCCCAACACCAAGAGCTAGTCTCTCATTGGTTCCCCGTCTTCCCGTTCATCCTCAGGACAAATTGCAACCTGTACGGAACAGGAGGTTAAAGGTGCTGATGCTCCAAGAAGGGAGATTGCTGGTAAAGTGGCTGGAATGGCGAACCCGAGCACAAGGAGATGAGAAATGAGGTGCGTTTTAGAAACCTTTCCCCATCACACGGTGTACCATCTTCTGGGTTTCTCATGCATGTTTTCGATGTAGGAAGATGCCCTTGAACCTGGAGATTTGGGACCCTTGCGATGGGTAGCACGCAGTATTACTTTAAAGGGTCTGCGTTTGCTCACCCAACCTCACCAAACCTCTCAGCCCCAAGAGTGTCGACCGTTATGTCTCATCCAGCTGTGGGTCTAGATATGGTCAATCCAGGTTGCATCACAAACCCTGAACGAATTGTGTAAGAATTTATCTCTCTTTCCCTGTCTTTGTTTCATGGGTTTTTAAAAGTAATTTATTTTTATAATGGGGTTTAGCTGCTTTTCACGGCTGTGTTTATGCCACTTTACACCCACTTGACACACTAACAGAGAGATATCAATACATAGGTTTTAAGATTATTACTAGTCAGATATATTCTTGTGCGGTGAATCGGGCGTGTTGAGTCCAGTTCTCTGAGCAACGAGTAGGTCTTGTCTATTACATATTGGGTTTATGGAACGGTATGTGAGCTAATTTGAAGCTCTTGTTTTATGTATCACCCCACCTCACCTTTCCCGTTAAGCAGCCATAGTGTGTTTTCTGCATGTGTGACTCTGTTCTGTTTTGTAATTCAGTTCAAGTGTAACGGTTTTTACATTCCCTCTATAAGTGACACCTTATGAGAAGTGTCCTTTTCTGTGTGACTTATTTCACTTAGAATCGTCTTACCTAAATCCACTCATCATGCTGCTACTAGCCTTATGACATTGATTTCATGGCTGAGTGATATTCCATTGTACATAAGGACCACAACTTTTTTATCCATTTTTCGCTTTCCTGGGATATTTAAGGTGGAATGAAGTGGAGGTCCTTGTCAACAGAGCAGCCCTAAACTTTGGGGTGCTTGTGTCTTGCTGATTTTCAATTTTCCCACTTTATCCCCCCATGCGTGGAAGTGCCCTATGCTCTCTAAGCTGTGTTTTTTAGATGTTTCAGGACACACCGTACACTTCTCCAGAGTGGCTGTTGGCAATTTACATGCCGCCCATCAGTGTAGCAAGGCTCCCATTTCTCCATGGCCTGTCCTGCATTTCTGGTTTTGACACTTTTTTCAGCATGGCCCTTTAGACCGATGGGAAGCGAGACTTCTTTGTAGCGCTGATTTGCCTTTCCAGGTTGCTTGGTTGGCCAAAAAGGGCGTATGCGTTTTTTCCTGAATAGATTCAGGAAAAAACGCATACGCCCTTTTTGGCCAAGGGCATCATTGTCAACGTTTTGCCGCTTTTCATGTGCTTTAAAGGCGATTCGAATCTACCTCCTGAAATCTGTTTCCTGCAATTCTGCCTTGATTTCAAATCCTCTTCTTTGCCTTCCCTCAATATATTTGTGGACGAGAGTTATCATTTATAACTCTGCAGGTTTGTGAATTGCAGTGCCCTGAAGCTCCATTTTACAAGTCGCTTTTTTGGGAGCTGGCCGCAAAAGCGCAGGATGGCTTCAGGCCCTGTTCTGGTTCCGGAGGGCAGGCTGAGCCTGTGGTTAATTCTTCTTCCTGATGGGAAAATAGAGTGACCTGTGCCTGTCCCAACACCAAGAGCTAGTCTCTCATTGGTTCCCCGTCTTCCCGTTCATCCTCAGGACAAATTGCAACCTGTACGGAACAGGAGGTTAAAGGTGCTGATGCTCCAAGAAGGGAGATTGCTGGTAAAGTGGCTGGAATGGCGAACCCGAGCACAAGGAGATGAGAAATGAGGTGCGTTTTAGAAACCTTTCCCCATCACACGGTGTACCATCTTCTGGGTTTCTCATGCATGTTTTCGATGTAGGAAGATGCCCTTGAACCTGGAGATTTGGGACCCTTGCGATGGGTAGCACGCAGTATTACTTTAAAGGGTCTGCGTTTGCTCACCCAACCTCACCAAACCTCTCAGCCCCAAGAGTGTCCACCCTTATGTCTCATCCAGCTGTGGGTCTAGATATGGTCAATCCAGGTTGCATCACAGCCCCTGAACGAATTGTGTAAGAATTTCTCTCTCTTTCCCTGTCTTTGTTTCATGGGTTTTTAAAAGTAATTTATTTTTATAATGGGGTTTAGCTGCTTTTCACGGCTGTGTTTATGCCGCTTTACACCCACTTGACACACTAACAGAGAGATATCAATACGTAGGTTTTAAGATTATTACTAGTCAGATATATTCATGTGCGGTGAATCGGGCGTGTTGAGTCCAGTTCTCTGAGCAAGGAGTAGGTCTTGTCTATTACATATTGGGTTTATGGAACGGTATCTGAGCTAATTTGAAGCTCTTGTTTTATGTATCACCCCACCTCACCTTTCCCGTTAAGCAGCCATAGTGTGTTTTCTGCATGTGTGACTCTGTTCTGTTTTGTAATTCAGTTCAAGTGTAACGGTTTTTACATTCCCTCTATAAGTGACACCTTATGAGAAGTGTCCTTTTCTGTGTGACTTATTTCACTTAGAATCGTCTTACCTAAATCCACTCATCATGCTGCTACTAGCCTTATGACATTGATTTCATGGCTGAGTGATATTCCATTGTACATAAGGACCACAAATTTTTAATCCATTTTTCGCTTTCCTGGGATATTTAAGGTGGAATGAAGTGGAGGTCCTTGTCAACAGAGCAGCCCTAAACTTTGGGGTGCTTGTGTCTTGCTGATTTTCAATTTTCCCACTTTATTCCCCCATGCGTGGAAGTGCCCTATGCTCTCTAAGCTGTGTTTTTTAGATGTTTCAGGACACACCGTACACTTCTCCAGAGTGGCTGTTGGCAATTTACATCCCGCCCATCAGTGTAGCAAGGCTCCCATTTCTCCATGGCCTGTCCTGCATTTCTGGTTTTGACACTGTTTTCAGCATGGCCCTTTTGACCGATGGGAAGCGAGACTTCTTTGTAGCGCTGATTTGCCTTTCCAGGTTGCTTGGTTGGCCAAAAAGGGCGTATGCGTTTTTTCCTGAATAGATTCAGGAAAAAACGCATACGCCCTTTTTGGCCAAGGGCATCATTGTCAACGTTTTGCCGCTTTTCATGTGCTTTAAAGGCGATTCGAATCTACCTCCTGAAATCTGTTTCCTGCAATTCTGCCTTGATTTCAAATCCTCTTCTTTGCCTTCCCTCAATATATTTGTGGACGAGAGTTATCATTTATAACTCTGCAGGTTTGTGAATTGCAGTGCCCTGAAGCTCCATTTTACAAGTCGCTTTTTTGGGAGCTGGCCGCAAAAGCTCAGGATGGCTTCAGTCCCTGTTCTGGTTCCGGGGGGCAGGCTGAGCCTGTGGTTAATTCTTCTTCCTGATGGGAAAATAGAGTGACCTGTGCCTGTCCCAACACCAAGAGCTAGTCTCTCATTGGTTCCCCGTATTCCCGTTCATCCTCAGGACAAATTGCAACCTGTACGGAACAGGAGGTTAAAGGTGCTGATGCTCCAAGAAGGGAGATTGCTGGTAAAGTGGCTGGAATGGCGAACCCGAGCACAAGGAGATGAGAAATGAGGTGCGTTTTAGAAACCTTTCCCCATCACACGGTGTACCATCTTCTGGGTTTCTCATGCATGTTTTCGATGTAGGAAG
This sequence comes from Balaenoptera physalus, assembly GCF_965194825.1. NCBI lineage: Eukaryota > Metazoa > Chordata > Mammalia > Artiodactyla > Balaenopteridae > Balaenoptera > Balaenoptera physalus. The sequence goes on along the minus strand of NW_028126394.1, from coordinate 616,078 downwards.
ATGCCCTTGAACCTGGAGATTTGGGACCCATGCGATGGGTAGCACGCAGTATTACTTTAAAGGGTCTGCGTTTGCTCACCCAACCTCACCAAACCTCTCAGCCCCAAGAGTGTCGACCGTTATGTCTCATCCAGCTGTGGGTCTAGATATGGTCAATCCAGGTTGCATCACAGCCCCTGAACGAATTGTGTAAGAATTTCTCTCTCTTTCCCTGTCTTTGTTTCATGGGTTTTTAAAAGTAATTTATTTTTATAATGGGGTTTAGCTGCTTTTCACGGCTGTGTTTATGCCGCTTTACACCCACTTGACACACTAACAGAGAGATATCAATACGTAGGTTTTAAGATTATTACTAGTCAGATATATTCATGTGCGGTGAATCGGGCGTGTTGAGTCCAGTTCTCTGAGCAAGGAGTAGGTCTTGTCTATTACAAATTGGGTTTATGGAACGGTATCTGAGCTAATTTGAAACTCTTGTTTTATGTATCACCCCACCTCACCTTTCCCGTTAAGCAGCCATAGTGTGTTTTCTGCATGTGTGACTCTGTTCTGTTTTGTAATTCAGTTCAAGTGTAACGGTTTTTACATTCCCTCTATAAGTGACACCTTATGAGAAGTGTCCTTTTCTGTGTGACTTATTTCACTTAGAATCGTCTTACCTAAATCCACTCATCATGCTGCTACTAGCCTTATGACATTGATTTCATGGCTGAGTGATATTCCATTGTACATAAGGACCACAAATTTTTATCCATTTTTCGCTTTCCTGGGATATTTAAGGTGGAATGAAGTGGAGGTCCTTGTCAACAGAGCAGCCCTAAACTTTGGGGTGCTTGTGTCTTGCTGATTTTCAATTTTCCCACTTTATCCCCCCATGCGTGGAAGTGCCCTGTGCTCTCTAAGCTGTGTTTTTTAGATGTTTCAGGACACACCGTAAACTTCTCCAGAGTGGCTGTTGGCAATTTACATCCCGCCCATCAGTGTAGCAAGGCTCCCATTTCTCCATGGCCTGTCCTGCATTTCTGGTTTTGACACTTTTTTCAGCATGGCCCTTTTGACCGATGGGAAACGAGACTTCTTTGTAGCGCTGATTTGCCTTTCCAGGTTGCTTGGTTGGCCAAAAAGGGCGTATGCGTTTTTTCCTGAATAGATTCAGGAAAAAACGCATACGCCCTTTTTGGCCAAGGGCATCATTGTCAACGTTTTGCCGCTTTTCATGTGCTTTAAAGGCGATTCGAATCTACCTCCTGAAATCTGTTTCCTGCAATTCTGCCTTGATTTCAAATCCTCTTCTTTGCCTTCCCTCAATATATTTGTGGACGAGAGTTATCATTTATAACTCTGCAGGTTTGTGAATTGCAGTGCCCTGAAGCTCGATTTTACAAGTCGCTTTTTTGGGAGCTGGCCGCAAAAGCGCAGGATGGCTTCAGGCCCTGTTCTGGTTCCGGGGGGCAGGCTGAGCCTGTGGTTAATTCTTCTTCCTGATGGGAAAATAGAGTGACCTGTGCCTGTCCCAACACCAAGAGCTAGTCTCTCATTGGTTCCCCGTATTCCCGTTCATCCTCAGGACAAATTGCAACCTGTACGGAACAGGAGGTTAAAGGTGCTGATGCTCCAAGAAGGGAGATTGCTGGTAAAGTGGCTGGAATGGCGAACCCGAGCACAAGGAGATGAGAAATGAGGTGCGTTTTAGAAACCTTTCCCCATCACACGGTGTACCATCTTCTGGGTTTCTCATGCATGTTTTCGATGTAGGAAGATGCCCTTGAACCTGGAGATTTGGGACCCATGCGATGGGTAGCACGCAGTATTACTTTAAAGGGTCTGCGTTTGCTCACCCAACCTCACCAAACCTCTCAGCCCCAAGAGTGTCGACCGTTATGTCTCATCCAGCTGTGGGTCTAGATATGGTCAATCCAGGTTGCATCACAGCCCCTGAACGAATTGTGTAAGAAATTCTCTCTCTTTCCCTGTCTTTGTTTCATGGGTTTTTAAAAGTAATTTATTTTTATAATGGGGTTTAGCTGCTTTTCACGGCTGTGTTTATGCCGCTTTACACCCACTTGACACACTAACAGAGAGATATCAATACGTAGGTTTTAAGATTATTACTAGTCAGATATATTCATGTGCGGTGAATCGGGCGTGTTGAGTCCAGTTCTCTGAGCAAGGAGTAGGTCTTGTCTATTACAAATTGGGTTTATGGAACGGTATCTGAGCTAATTTGAAACTCTTGTTTTATGTATCACCCCACCTCACCTTTCCCGTTAAGCAGCCATAGTGTGTTTTCTGCATGTGTGACTCTGTTCTGTTTTGTAATTCAGTTCAAGTGTAACGGTTTTTACATTCCCTCTATAAGTGACACCTTATGAGAAGTGTCCTTTTCTGTGTGACTTATTTCACTTAGAATCGTCTTACCTAAATCCACTCATCATGCTGCTACTAGCCTTATGACATTGATTTCATGGCTGAGTGATATTCCATTGTACATAAGGACCACAAATTTTTATCCATTTTTCGCTTTCCTGGGATATTTAAGGTGGAATGAAGTGGAGGTCCTTGTCAACAGAGCAGCCCTAAACTTTGGGGTGCTTGTGTCTTGCTGATTTTCAATTTTCCCACTTTATCCCCCCATGCGTGGAAGTGCCCTGTGCTCTCTAAGCTGTGTTTTTTAGATGTTTCAGGACACACCGTAAACTTCTCCAGAGTGGCTGTTGGCAATTTACATCCCGCCCATCAGTGTAGCAAGGCTCCCATTTCTCCATGGCCTGTCCTGCATTTCTGGTTTTGACACTTTTTTCAGCATGGCCCTTTTGACCGATGGGAAGCGAGACTTCTTTGTAGCTCTGATTTGCCTTTCCAGGTTGCTTGGTTGGCCAAAAAGGGCGTATGCGTTTTTTCCTGAATAGATTCAGGAAAAAACGCATACGCCCTTTTTGGCCAAGGGCATCATTGTCAACGTTTTGCCGCTTTTCATGTGCTTTAAAGGCGATTCGAATCTACCTCCTGAAATCTGTTTCCTGCAATTCTGCCTTGATTTCAAATCCTCTTCTTTGCCTTCCCTCAATATATTTGTGGACGAGAGTTATCATTTATAACTCTGCAGGTTTGTGAATTGCAGTGCCCTGAAGCTCCATTTTACAAGTCGCTTTTTTGGGAGCTGGCCGCAAAAGCGCAGGATGGCTTCAGGCCCTGTTCTGGTTCCGGGGGGCAGGCTGAGCCTGTGGTTAATTCTTCTTCCTGATGGGAAAATAGAGTGACCTGTGCCTGTCCCAACACCAAGAGCTAGTCTCTCATTGGTTCCCCGTCTTCCCGTTCATCCTCAGGACAAATTGCAACCTGTACGGAACAGGAGGTTAAAGGTGCTGATGCTCCAAGAAGGGAGATTGCTGGTAAAGTGGCTGGAATGGCGAACCCGAGCACAAGGAGATGAGAAATGAGGTGCGTTTTAGAAACCTTTCCCCATCACACGGTGTACCATCTTCTGGGTTTCTCATGCATGTTTTCGATGTAGGAAGATGCCCTTGAACCTGGAGATTTGGGACCCTTGCGATGGGTAGCACGCAGTATTACTTTAAAGGGTCTGCGTTTGCTCACCCAACCTCACCAAACCTCTCAGCCCCAAGAGTGTCGACCGTTATGTCTCATCCAGCTGTGGGTCTAGATATGGTCAATCCAGGTTGCATCACAAACCCTGAACGAATTGTGTAAGAATTTCTCTCTCTTTCCCTGTCTTTGTTTCATGGGTTTTTAAAAGTAATTTATTTTTATAATGGGGTTTAGCTGCTTTTCACGGCTGTGTTTATGCCACTTTACACCCACTTGACACACTAACAGAGAGATATCAATACATAGGTTTTAAGATTATTACTAGTCAGATATATTCTTGTGCGGTGAATCGGGCGTGTTGAGTCCAGTTCTCTGAGCAACGAGTAGGTCTTGTCTATTACATATTGGGTTTATGGAACGGTATGTGAGCTAATTTGAAGCTCTTCTTTTATGTATCACCCCACCTCACCTTTCCCGTTAAGCAGCCATAGTGTGTTTTCTGCATGTGTGACTCTGTTCTGTTTTGTAATTCAGTTCAAGTGTAACGGTTTTTACATTCCCTCTATAAGTGACACCTTATGAGAAGTATCCTTTTCTGTGTGACTTATTTCACTTAGAATCGTCTTACCTAAATCCACTCATCATGCTGCTACTAGCCTTATGACATTGATTTCATGGCTGAGTGATATTCCATTGTACATAAGGACCACAACTTTTTTATCCATTTTTCGCTTTCCTGGGATATTTAAGGTGGAATGAAGTGGAGGTCCTTGTCAACAGAGCAGCCCTAAACTTTGGGGTGCTTGTGTCTTGCTGATTTTCAATTTTCCCACTTTATCCCCCCATGCGTGGAAGTGCCTATGCTCTCTAAGCTGTGTTTTTTTATGTTTCAGGACACACCGTACACTTCTCCAGAGTGGCTGTTGGCAATTTACATGCCGCCCATCAGTGTAGCAAGGCTCCCATTTCTCCATGGCCTGTCCTGCATTTCTGGTTTTGACACTTTTTTCAGCATGGCCCTTTTGACCGATGGGAAGTGAGACTTCTTTGTAGCGCTGATTTGCCTTTCCAGGTTGCTTGGTTGGCCAAAAAGGGCGTATGCGTTTTTTCCTGAATAGATTCAGGAAAAAACGCATACGCCCTTTTTGGCCAAGGGCATCATTGTCAACGTTTTGCCGCTTTTCATGTGCTTTAAAGGCGATTCGAATCTACCTCCTGAAATCTGTTTCCTGCAATTCTGCCTTGATTTCAAATCCTCTTCTTTGCCTTCCCTCAATATATTTGTGGACGAGAGTTATCATTTATAACTCTGCAGGTTTGTGAATTGCAGTGCCCTGAAGCTCCATTTTACAAGTCGCTTTTTTGGGAGCTGGCCGCAAAAGCGCAGGATGGCTTCAGGCCCTGTTCTGGTTCCGGAGGGCAGGCTGAGCCTGTGGTTAATTCTTCTTCCTGATGGGAAAATAGAGTGACCTGTGCCTGTCCCAACACCAAGAGCTAGTCTCTCATTGGTTCCCCGTCTTCCCGTTCATCCTCAGGACAAATTGCAACCTGTACGGAACAGGAGGTTAAAGGTGCTGATGCTCCAAGAAGGGAGATTGCTGGTAAAGTGGCTGGAATGGCGAACCCGAGCACAAGGAGATGAGAAATGAGGTGCGTTTTAGAAACCTTTCCCCATCACACGGTGTACCATCTTCTGGGTTTCTCATGCATGTTTTCGATGTAGGAAGATGCCCTTGAACCTGGAGATTTGGGACCCTTGCGATGGGTAGCACGCAGTATTACTTTAAAGGGTCTGCGTTTGCTCACCCAACCTCACCAAACCTCTCAGCCCCAAGAGTGTCGACCGTTATGTCTCATCCAGCTGTGGGTCTAGATATGGTCAATCCAGGTTGCATCACAAACCCTGAACGAATTGTGTAAGAATTTCTCTCTCTTTCCCTGTCTTTGTTTCATGGGTTTTTAAAAGTAATTTATTTTTATAATGGGGTTTAGCTGCTTTTCACGGCTGTGTTTATGCCACTTTACACCCACTTGACACACTAACAGAGAGATATCAATACATAGGTTTTAAGATTATTACTAGTCAGATATATTCTTGTGCGGTGAATCGGGCGTGTTGAGTCCAGTTCTCTGAGCAACGAGTAGGTCTTGTCTATTACATATTGGGTTTATGGAACGGTATGTGAGCTAATTTGAAGCTCTTGTTTTATGTATCACCCCACCTCACCTTTCCCGTTAAGCAGCCATAGTGTGTTTTCTGCATGTGTGACTCTGTTCTGTTTTGTAATTCAGTTCAAGTGTAACGGTTTTTACATTCCCTCTATAAGTGACACCTTATGAGAAGTGTCCTTTTCTGTGTGACTTATTTCACTTAGAATCGTCTTACCTAAATCCACTCATCATGCTGCTACTAGCCTTATGACATTGATTTCATGGCTGAGTGATATTCCATTGTACATAAGGACCACAACTTTTTTATCCATTTTTCGCTTTCCTGGGATATTTAAGGTGGAATGAAGTGGAGGTCCTTGTCAACAGAGCAGCCCTAAACTTTGGGGTGCTTGTGTCTTGCTGATTTTCAATTTTCCCACTTTATCCCCCCATGCGTGGAAGTGCCCTATGCTCTCTAAGCTGTGTTTTTTAGATGTTTCAGGACACACCGTACACTTCTCCAGAGTGGCTGTTGGCAATATACATGCCGCCCATCAGTGTAGCAAGGCTCCCATTTCTCCATGGCCTGTCCTGCATTTCTGGTTTTGACACTTTTTTCAGCATGGCCCTTTAGACCGATGGGAAGCGAGACTTCTTTGTAGCGCTGATTTGCCTTTCCAGGTTGCTTGGTTGGCCAAAAAGGGCGTATGCGTTTTTTCCTGAATAGATTCAGGAAAAAACGCATACGCCCTTTTTGGCCAAGGGCATCATTGTCAACGTTTTGCCGCTTTTCATGTGCTTTAAAGGCGATTCGAATCTACCTCCTGAAATCTGTTTCCTGCAATTCTGCCTTGATTTCAAATCCTCTTCTTTGCCTTCCCTCAATATATTTGTGGACGAGAGTTATCATTTATAACTCTGCAGGTTTGTGAATTGCAGTGCCCTGAAGCTCCATTTTACAAGTCGCTTTTTTGGGAGCTGGCCGCAAAAGCGCAGGATGGCTTCAGGCCCTGTTCTGGTTCCGGAGGGCAGGCTGAGCCTGTGGTTAATTCTTCTTCCTGATGGGAAAATAGAGTGACCTGTGCCTGTCCCAACACCAAGAGCTAGTCTCTCATTGGTTCCCCGTCTTCCCGTTCATCCTCAGGACAAATTGCAACCTGTACGGAACAGGAGGTTAAAGGTGCTGATGCTCCAAGAAGGGAGATTGCTGGTAAAGTGGCTGGAATGGCGAACCCGAGCACAAGGAGATGAGAAATGAGGTGCGTTTTAGAAACCTTTCCCCATCACACGGTGTACCATCTTCTGGGTTTCTCATGCATGTTTTCGATGTAGGAAGATGCCCTTGAACCTGGAGATTTGGGACCCTTGCGATGGGTAGCACGCAGTATTACTTTAAAGGGTCTGCGTTTGCTCACCCAACCTCACCAAACCTCTCAGCCCCAAGAGTGTCGACCGTTATGTCTCATCCAGCTGTGGGTCTAGATATGGTCAATCCAGGTTGCATCACAAACCCTGAACGAATTGTGTAAGAATTTCTCTCTCTTTCCCTGTCTTTGTTTCATGGGTTTTTAAAAGTAATTTATTTTTATAATGGGGTTTAGCTGCTTTTCACGGCTGTGTTTATGCCACTTTACACCCACTTGACACACTAACAGAGAGATATCAATACATAGGTTTTAAGATTATTACTAGTCAGATATATTCTTGTGCGGTGAATCGGGCGTGTTGAGTCCAGTTCTCTGAGCAACGAGTAGGTCTTGTCTATTACATATTGGGTTTATGGAACGGTATGTGAGCTAATTTGAAGCTCTTGTTTTATGTATCACCCCACCTCACCTTTCCCGTTAAGCAGCCATAGTGTGTTTTCTGCATGTGTGACTCTGTTCTGTTTTGTAATTCAGTTCAAGTGTAACGGTTTTTACATTCCCTCTATAAGTGACACCTTATGAGAAGTGTCCTTTTCTGTGTGCCTTATTTCACTTAGAATCGTCTTACCTAAATCCACTCATCATGCTGCTACTAGCCTTATGACATTGATTTCATGGCTGAGTGATATTCCATTGTACATAAGGACCACAACTTTTTTATCCATTTTTCGCTTTCCTGGGATATTTAAGGTGGAATGAAGTGGAGGTCCTTGTCAACAGAGCAGCCCTAAACTTTGGGGTGCTTGTGTCTTGCTGATTTTCAATTTTCCCACTTTATCCCCCCATGCGTGGAAGTGCCCTATGCTCTCTAAGCTGTGTTTTTTAGATGTTTCAGGACACACCGTACACTTCTCCAGAGTGGCTGTTGGCAATTTACATGCCGCCCATCAGTGTAGCAAGGCTCCCATTTCTCCATGGCCTGTCCTGCATTTCTGGTTTTGACACTTTTTTCAGCATGGCCCTTTTGACCGATGGGAAGCGAGACTTCTTTGTAGCGCTGATTTGCCTTTCCAGGTTGCTTGGTTGGCCAAAAAGGGCGTATGCGTTTTTTCCTGAATAGATTCAGGAAAAAACGCATACGCCCTTTTTGGCCAAGGGCATCATTGTCAACGTTTTGCCGCTTTTCATGTGCTTTAAAGGCGATTCGAATCTACCTCCTGAAATCTGTTTCCTGCAATTCTGCCTTGATTTCAAATCCTCTTCTTTGCCTTCCCTCAATATATTTGTGGACGAGAGTTATCATTTATAACTCTGCAGGTTTGTGAATTGCAGTGCCCTGAAGCTCCATTTTACAAGTCGCTTTTTTGGGAGCTGGCCGCAAAAGCGCAGGATGGCTTCAGGCCCTGTTCTGGTTCCGGGGGGCAGGCTGAGCCTGTGGTTAATTCTTCTTCCTGATGGGAAAATAGAGTGACCTGTGCCTGTCCCAACACCAAGAGCTAGTCTCTCATTGGTTCCCCGTCTTCCCGTTCATCCTCAGGACAAATTGCAACCTGTACGGAACAGGAGGTTAAAGGTGCTGATGCTCCAAGAAGGGAGATTGCTGGTAAAGTGGCTGGAATGGCGAACCCGAGCACAAGGAGATGAGAAATGAGGTGCGTTTTAGAAACCTTTCCCCATCACACGGTGTACCATCTTCTGGGTTTCTCATGCATGTTTTCGATGTAGGAAGATGCCCTTGAACCTGGAGATTTGGGACCCTTGCGAGGGGTAGCACGCAGTATTACTTTAAAGGGTCTGCGTTTGCTCACCCAACCTCACCAAACCTCTCAGCCCCAAGAGTGTCGACCGTTATGTCTCATCCAGCTGTGGGTCTAGATATGGTCAATCCAGGTTGCATCACAAACCCTGAACGAATTGTGTAAGAATTTCTCTCTCTTTCCCTGTCTTTGTTTCATGGGTTTTTAAAAGTAATTTATTTTTATAATGGGGTTTAGCTGCTTTTCACGGCTGTGTTTATGCCACTTTACACCCACTTGACACACTAACAGAGAGATATCAATACATAGGTTTTAAGATTATTACTAGTCAGATATATTCTTGTGCGGTGAATCGGGCGTGTTGAGTCCAGTTCTCTGAGCAACGAGTAGGTCTTGTCTATTACATATTGGGTTTATGGAACGGTATGTGAGCTAATTTGAAGCTCTTGTTTTATGTATCACCCCACCTCACCTTTCCCGTTAAGCAGCCATAGTGTGTTTTCTGCATGTGTGACTCTGTTCTGTTTTGTAATTCAGTTCAAGTGTAACGGTTTTTACATTCCCTCTATAAGTGACACCTTATGAGAAGTGTCCTTTTCTGTGTGACTTATTTCACTTAGAATCGTCTTACCTAAATCCACTCATCATGCTGCTACTAGCCTTATGACATTGATTTCATGGCTGAGTGATATTCCATTGTACATAAGGACCACAACTTTTTTATCCATTTTTCGCTTTCCTGGGATATTTAAGGTGGAATGAAGTGGAGGTCCTTGTCAACAGAGCAGCCCTAAACTTTGGGGTGCTTGTGTCTTGCTGATTTTCAATTTTCCCACTTTATCCCCCCATGCGTGGAAGTGCCCTATGCTCTCTAAGCTGTGTTTTTTAGATGTTTCAGGACACACCGTACACTTCTCCAGAGTGGCTGTTGGCAATTTACATGCCGCCCATCAGTGTAGCAAGGCTCCCATTTCTCCATGGCCTGTCCTGCATTTCTGGTTTTGACACTTTTTTCAGCATGGCCCTTTTGACCGATGGGAAGCGAGACTTCTTTGTAGCGCTGATTTGCCTTTCCAGGTTGCTTGGTTGGCCAAAAAGGGCGTATGCGTTTTTTCCTGAATAGATTCAGGAAAAAACGCATACGCCCTTTTTGGCCAAGGGCATCATTGTCAACGTTTTGCCGCTTTTCATGTGCTTTAAAGGCGATTCGAATCTACCTCCTGAAATCTGTTTCCTGCAATTCTGCCTTGATTTCAAATCCTCTTCTTTGCCTTCCCTCAATATATTTGTGGACGAGAGTTATCATTTATAACTCTGCAGGTTTGTGAATTGCAGTGCCCTGAAGCTCCATTTTACAAGTCGCTTTTTTGGGAGCTGGCCGCAAAAGCGCAGGATGGCTTCAGGCCCTGTTCTGGTTCCGGGGGGCAGGCTGAGCCTGTGGTTAATTCTGCTTCCTGATGGGAAAATAGAGTGACCTGTGCCTGTCCCAACACCAAGAGCTAGACTCTCATTGGTTCCCCGTCTTCCCGTTCATCCTCAGGACAAATTGCAACCTGTACGGAACAGGAGGTTAAAGGTGCTGAGGCTCCAAGTAGGGAGATTGCTAGTAAAGTGGCTGGAATGGCGAATCCGAGCACAAGGAGATGAGAAATGAGGTGCGTTTTAGAAACCTTTCCCCATCACATGGTGTACCATCTTCTGGGTTTCTCATGCATGTTTTCGATGTAGGAAGATGCCCTTGAACCTGGAGATTTGGGACCCATGCGATGGGTAGCACGCAGTATTACTTTAAAGGGTCTGCGTTTGCTCACCCAACCTCACCAAACCTCTCAGCCCCAAGAGTGTCCACCCTTATGTCTCATCCAGCTCTGGGTCTAGATATGGTCAATCCAGGTTGCATCACAGCCCCTGAACGAATTGTGTAAGAATTTCTCTCTCTTTCCCTGTCTTTGTTTCATGGGTTTTTAAAAGTAATTTATTTTTATAATGGGGTTTAGCTGCTTTTCACGGCTGTGTTTATGCCGCTTTACACCCACTTGACACACTAACAGAGAGATATCAATACATAGGTTTTAAGATTATTACTAGTCAGATATATTCATGTGCGGTGAATCGGGCGTGTTGAGTCCAGTTCTCTGAGCAAGGAGTAGGTCTTGTCTATTACATATTGGGTTTATGGAACGGTATCTGAGCTAAGTTGAAACTCTTGTTTTATGTATCACCCCACCTCACCTTTCCCGTTAAGCAGCCATAGTGTGTTTTCTGCATGTGTGACTCTGTTCTGTTTTGTAATTCAGTTCAAGTGTAACGGTTTTTACATTCCCTCTATAAGTGACACCTTATGAGAAGTGTCCTTTTCTGTGTGACTTATTTCACTTAGAATCGTCTTACCTAAATCCACTCATCATGCTGCTACTAGCCTTATGACATTGATTTCATGGTTGAGTGATATTCCATTGTACATAAGGACCACAACTTTTTTATCCATTTTTCGCTTTCCTGGGATATTTAAGGTGGAATGAAGTGGAGGTCCTTGTCAACAGAGCAGCCCTAAACTTTGGGGTGCTTGTGTCTTGCTGATTTTCAATTTTCCCACTTTATCCCCCCATGCGTGGAAGTGCCCTGTGCTCTCTAAGCTGTGTTTTTTAGATGTTTCAGGACACACCGTACACTTCTCCAGAGTGGCTGTTGGCAATTTACATCCCACCCATCAGTGTAGCAAGGCTCCCATTTCTCCATGGCCTGTCCTGCATTTCTGGTTTTGACACTTTTTTCAGCATGGCCCTTTTGACCGATGGGAAGCGAGACTTCTTTGTAGCGCTGATTTGCCTTTCCAGGTTGCTTGGTTGGCCAAAAAGGGCGTATGCGTTTTTTCCTGAATATATTCAGGAAAAAACGCATACGCCCTTTTTGGCCAAGGGCATCATTGTCAACGTTTTGCCGCTTTTCATGTGCTTTAAAGGCGATTCGAATCTACCTCCTGAAATCTGTTTCCTGCAATTCTGCCTTGATTTCAAATCCTCTTCTTTGCCTTCCCTCAATATATTTGTGGACGAGAGTTATCATTTATAACTCTGCAGGTTTGTGAATTGCAGTGCCCTGAAGCTCCATTTTACAAGTCGCTTTTTTGGGAGCTGGCCGCAAAAGCGCAGGATGGCTTCAGGCCCTGTTCTGGTTCCGGGGGGCAGGCTGAGCCTGTGGTTAATTCTTCTTCCTGATGGGAAAATAGAGTGACCTGTGCCTGTCCCAACACCAAGAGCTAGTCTCTCATTGGTTCCCCGTCTTCCCGTTCATCCTCAGGACAAATTGCAACCTGTACGGAACAGGAGGTTAAAGGTGCTGATGCTCCAAGAAGGGAGATTGCTGGTAAAGTGGCTGGAATGGCGAACCCGAGCACAAGGAGATGAGAAATGAGGTGCGTTTTAGAAACCTTTCCCCATCACACGGTGTACCATCTTCTGGGTTTCTCATGCATGTTTTCGATGTAGGAAGATGCCCTTGAACGTGGAGATTTGGGACGCATGCGATGGGTAGCACGCAGTATTACTTTAAAGGGTCTGCGTTTGCTCACCCAACCTCACCAAACCTCTCAGCCCCAAGAGTGTCGACCGTTATGTCTCATCCAGCTGTGGGTCTAGATATGGTCAATCCAGGTTGCATCACAGCCCCTGAACGAATTGTGTAAGAATTTCTCTCTCTTTCCCTGTCTTTGTTTCATGGGTTTTTAAAAGTAATTTATTTTTATAATGGGGTTTAGCTGCTTTTCACGGCTGTGTTTATGCTGCTTTACACCCACTTGACACACTAACAGAGAGATATCAATACTAGGTTTTAAGATTATTACTAGTCAGATATATTCATGTGCGGTGAATCGGGCGTGTTGAGTCCAGTTCTCTGAGCAAGGAGTAGGTCTTGTCTATTACAAATTGGGTTTATGGAACGGTATCTGAGCTAATTTGAAACTCTTGTTTTATGTATCACCCCACCTCACCTTTCCCGTTAAGCAGCCATAGTGTGTTTTCTGCATGTGTGACTCTGTTCTGTTTTGTAATTCAGTTCAAGTGTAACGGTTTTTACATTCCCTCTATAAGTGACACCTTATGAGAAGTGTCCTTTTCTGTGTGACTTATTTCACTTAGAATCGTCTTACCTAAATCCACTCATCATGCTGCTACTAGCCTTATGACATTGATTTCATGGCTGAGTGATATTCCATTGTACATAAGGACCACAACTTTTTTATCCATTTTTCGCTTTCCTGGGATATTTAAGGTGGAATGAAGTGGAGGTCCTTGTCAACAGAGCAGCCCTAAACTTTGGGGTGCTTGTGTCTTGCTGATTTTCAATTTTCCCACTTTATCCCCCCATGCGTGGAAGTGCCCTGTGCTCTCTAAGCTGTGTTTTTTAGATGTTTCAGGACACACCGTAAACTTCTCCAGAGTGGCTGTTGGCAATTTACATCCCGCCCATCAGTGTAGCAAGGCTCCCATTTCTCCATGGCCTGTCCTGCATTTCTGGTTTTGACACTTTTTTCAGCATGGCCCTTTTGACCGATGGGAAACGAGACTTCTTTGTAGCGCTGATTTGCCTTTCCAGGTTGCTTGGTTGGCCAAAAAGGGCGTATGCGTTTTTTCCTGAATAGATTCAGGAAAAAACGCATACGCCCTTTTTGGCCAAGGGCATCATTGTCAACGTTTTGCCGCTTTTCATGTGCTTTAAAGGCGATTCGAATCTACCTCCTGAAATCTGTTTCCTGCAATTCTGCCTTGATTTCAAATCCTCTTCTTTGCCTTCCCTCAATATATTTGTGGACGAGAGTTATCATTTATAACTCTGCAGGTTTGTGAATTGCAGTGCCCTGAAGCTCGATTTTACAAGTCGCTTTTTTGGGAGCTGGCCGCAAAAGCGCAGGATGGCTTCAGGCCCTGTTCTGGTTCTGGGGGGCAGGCTGAGCCTGTGGTTAATTCTTCTTCCTGATGGGAAAATAGAGTGACCTGTGCCTGTCCCAACACCAAGAGCTAGTCTCTCATTGGTTCCCCGTCTTCCCGTTCATCCTCAGGACAAATTGCAACCTGTACGGAACAGGAGGTTAAAGGTGCTGATGCTCCAAGAAGGGAGATTGCTGGTAAAGTGGCTGGAATTGCGAACCCGAGCACAAGGAGATGAGAAATGAGGTGCGTTTTAGAAACCTTTCCCCATCACATGGTGTACCATCTTCTGGGTTTCTCATGCATGTTTTCGATGTAGGAAGATGCCCTTGAACCTGGAGATTTGGGACCCATGCGATGGGTAGCACGCAGTATTACTTTAAAGGGTCTGCGTTTGCTCACCCAACCTCACCAAACCTCTCAGCCCCAAGAGTGTCGACCGTTATGTCTCATCCAGCTGTGGGTCTAGATATGGTCAATCCAGGTTGCATCACAGCCCCTGAACGAATTGTGTAAGAATTTCTCTCTCTTTCCCTGTCTTTGTTTCATGGGTTTTTAAAAGTAATTTATTTTTATAATGGGGTTTAGCTGCTTTTCACAGTTGTGTTTATGCCGCTTTACACCCACTTGACACACTAACAGAGAGATATCAATACTAGGATTTAAGATTATTACTAGTCAGATATATTCATGTGCGGTGAATCGGGCGTGTTGAGTCCAGTTCTCTGAGCAAGGAGTAGGTCTTGTCTATTACAAATTGGGTTTATGGAACGGTATCTGAGCTAATTTGAAACTCTTGTTTTATGTATCACCCCACCTCACCTTTCCCGTTAAGCAGCTATAGTGTGTTTTCTGCATGTGTGACTCTGTTCTGTTTTGTAATTCAGTTCAAGTGTAACGGTTTTTACATTCCCTCTATAAGTGACACCTTATGAGAAGTGTCCTTTTCTGTGTGACTTATTTCACTTAGAATCGTCTTACCTAAATCCACTCATCATGCTGCTACTAGCCTTATGACATTGATTTCATGGCTGAGTGATATTCCATTGTACATAAGGACCACAACTTTTTTATCCATTTTTCGCTTTCCTGGGATATTTAAGGTGGAATGAAGTGGAGGTCTTTGTCAACAGAGCAGCCCTAAACTTTGGGGTGCTTGTGTCTTGCTGATTTTCAATTTTCCCACTTTATCCCCCCATGCGTGGAAGTGCCCTGTGCTCTCTAAGCTGTGTTTTTTAGATGTTTCAGGACACACCGTAAACTTCTCCAGAGTGGCTGTTGGCAATTTACATCCCGCCCATCAGTGTAGCAAGGCTCCCATTTCTCCATGGCCTGTCCTGCATTTCTGGTTTTGACACTTTTTTCAGCATGGCCCTTTTGACCGATGGGAAACGAGACTTCTTTGTAGCGCTGATTTGCCTTTCCAGGTTGCTTGGTTGGCCAAAAAGGGCGTATGCGTTTTTTCCTGAATAGATTCAGGAAAAAACGCATACGCCCTTTTTGGCCAAGGGCATCATTGTCAACGTTTTGCCGCTTTTCATGTGCTTTAAAGGCGATTCGAATCTACCTCCTGAAATCTGTTTCCTGCAATTCTGCCTTGATTTCAAATCCTCTTCTTTGCCTTCCCTCAATATATTTGTGGACGAGAGTTATCATTTATAACTCTGCAGGTTTGTGAATTGCAGTGCCCTGAAGCTCCATTTTACAAGTCGCTTTTTTGGGAGCTGGCCGCAAAAGCGCAGGATGGCTTCAGGCCCTGTTCTGGTTCCGGGGGGCAGGCTGAGCCTGTGGTTAATTCTTCTTCCTGATGGGAAAATAGAGTGACCTGTGCCTGTCCCAACACCAAGAGCTAGACTCTCATTGGTTCCCCGTCTTCCCGTTCATCCTCAGGACAAATTGCAACCTGTACGGAACAGGAGGTTAAAGGTGCTGAGGCTCCAAGTAGGGAGATTGCTAGTAAAGTGGCTGGAATGGCGAATCCGAGCACAAGGAGATGAGAAATGAGGTGCGTTTTAGAAACCTTTCCCCATCACACGGTGTACCATCTTCTGGGTTTCTCATGCATGTTTTCGATGTAGGAAGATGCCCTTGAACCTGGAGATTTGGGACCCTTGCGATGGGTACCACGCAGTATTACTTTAAAGGGTCTGCGTTTGCTCACCCAACCTCACCAAACCTCTCAGCCCCAAGAGTGTCGACCGTTATGTCTCATCCAGCTGTGGGTCTAGATATGGTCAATGCAGGTTGCATCACAAACCTTGAACAAATTGTGTAAGAATTTCTCTCTCTTTCCCTGTCTTTGTTTCATGGGTTTTTAAAAGTAATT